>NC_142471.1:62701818-63004848 GCF_049115385.1 Moschus berezovskii | reverse complement strand
GGATGGTTTATCAGTACCAAGTTATAAGCCTGCCTATAAAAGTTTCCTTTCCCAAAAAACTTTACAGAGAGCTGATGGTACAGGCTGTAAATAGGATACCCAGGACACAAACAGGCTATTTCTAGCTAAAGTGAACATTTGCTGTATTGTCTGCCAAGAATCCATTTCCCCTTCTTCTGGTACCAGGACTCTGAATTTCCTTTGAGGAGCCATGCCTCTCTCACACTCAACCACATTCTCCAGATACCACTGATTCCTCTTTAGTTCAGGGAAGAGGAAGGGGAGAGGAGAAGCAACAGGATGAAGTCCAGGGAGAATTTGGCTCCCAGCACTCCACCAAACAGGCTCTTATGGAGATCACCATGGACCTCCACTGTGCTAAATGCAATGGTCACTTCTCAGTTTCACTTTATTTGACCCATGAGCAGCCTTAGATCCAGTCAACCACTTCCTCCTCTTCCTTAAAAAATTTATTTATTTATTTATTTTATTTTTGGCTGTGCTGGGTCTTCATTGGCTATCTCTAGTTGTGGTGGGTGGGGGCTACTCTCTAGTCGCAGCACGCAGGCTTCTGCTGTTGCAGAGCACAGGCCCTAGGGTGCACAGGCTTCAGTAGTTGTGGTGACTCAATAGCTGCCACTTGCCAGCTCCAGAGAACAGGCTCCATAGTTGTGCTGCTTGGGCTTAGTTGCTCTGCGGCACATGGAATCTTCCTAGACCAGGGATCGAACCGTGTCCCCTGCATTGGCAGTCCAGGACCATCAGGAAAGTCCCTTTCTCCTCTTAACACACTTTCTTTACTTGGTTCTCAGGACAAAATACTCTCCTAGTTTATCCCCTCCCCCAACCCCAACACAAACACACACATGTACACACTTTCTCTATCTTCTTGAATGATTTCTCTTCTTGTTCCCAGTCATTAAATTTGTAGCATTCCATCTGCACTCCCATGGTGGTCTCATTCAATCTCACTGCATTTAAATCCAGTCTCACTGAGTTTCAACACCACCTAACACACCTGGGGATGGTGACTACCTGTTCGTGGTGGGCTGGGTCCTTCCATGGCAGATGCAGAGCTGTGGTTTTCCTGGGGCTGGTGCCTACACACTGGTGTGTGAGGCTAGGTCCTGGGCCCTCTGGTGCACAGGGCTGTGTCCAGGGATGGCTCTGGACTCAGGGGATCTTATGGCAGCCTGCCTGCTGTGGGTGGGGCTGAGTCCCTGCTTGGCTAGTTGCTTGGCCCAAGGCATTCCAGATTTCATGCTTACAGGCATGAATGAAGCAGGGCTGGGGCTAGGTCCCAAGACTAATAAGTTTAGAGAAAATGTTAGTCGCTGTCGTGTCCGACTCTTGGCAATCTCATGGACTATAGTCCACCAGGCCCCTCTGTCCATGGGATTTCCCAGGCAAGAATACTGGAGTATTCCCTTCTCCAGGGGAATCTTCCCGACCCAGAGATCGAACCCAGTTCTCCTGCATTGCAGGCGGATTCTTTCTCGTCTGAGCCACCAGGGAAACCCTAAAAAGGTAGAGAGAGGGTTCCAAAATGGCACTTGCCAGTATTAGTGTCCATTCATTGAATGAGATCCCCAATATGCCTGCTACCAGTGTTTATGGCCCCAGAGTGAGATCTAAGTTGTCTCCTGCCTCTCTGGGAGGTCTCCAAGATCAAGAGGTGGGTCTGACCCAGGCTTCTTCAAATGACTGCTTCTGCCCTGGGTCTTACAGCACTTGAGATTTTATGTGAGCCTTTTAAGATTGTAGCCTCCATTTCCCGCAGCTCTCTGGGTCTCTCCAAAGTAAGCCTTGCTGGTTTTCAAAGCCAAATACTCTGGGGGCTCACTTTCCCAGAACAGGACCTGCAGCTGGGAAGTCCCATGTGGGGCTCAGTTCTCTCACTTTTGGGGGGAAACCTCTGTAATTGTGGTTATTCTTTCATTTGGGGGTCACCCACCTAGGGGTCACCAACCTAGATGCATGGGTCCTGACAATACTGTGTCTCCGCCCTTCCAACCCATCTTGATGTAGTTCCTTCCTTATATCTTTAGTTGTTGAAGATCTTTTCTGGAGGGTTCTGGCCTTTCTCATGAATAGTTGCTCTGTAAATATTTGTAATTTTGGTGTGCCTTTGGGAGGATATGAGCATCCTACTCCATCATCTTGAGAACTCTTCCAAGAAGTGATTGGATTGTGAAGGGACAACCAACAGTATTTCCTGGCTGGATATGGATGGAAAGCAAAGAGAGAAGTAAATTTGATTCCAAGGTTTTGGGCCTTCCAAAAACTAGGATGGAGTAGCCTTGAGCTGAGATAGAAAGATGGTAGGAGAAACAAGTTTGAGTGGGAAGCTGAGGATCTCAGTTTTGGATGTTTTCAGTTTGAGATGCCTTTGCTAAGAAATCTGATTTGGAGACTTCCCTATGGTCCAGTGGTTAAGACTCTGCACTTCTACTGCAGGGGGCACAAGTTCAATCTCTGGTCAAGGAACTAAGATCCTGTATGCCTCATGGCAGGGTAAAAAAGAAAAGAAAAGAAGCGCCTATTTGATGTGGAGATTTTGAAATAAGCAGATGAATATACAAGTCTGGAGTTCAGAGGAGAAGACAGTACTGGAGATACAAATGTGGGCCCTAGATCTGCCCACCAACAGATCAACACCAGCTCTGGGGCAAGTTGAGCCCTTCAGCCAGCCATACTGGGACTGGGCCTTACTTTTCAGAAGTCCAACACAAATTTCAGTACATCCAAGATCCTGTAGCCAACTGTGTCAAGAACTGGCCCCACCTATAGGCACTCCAACACCTGCTCTCAGACCCCTGAGTTCTGCAGTCAGAGACTCTAGGACCTGGTCCTATCTACCAGTGGGCCAGCACCAGCCCCAGGACACCCTGAGATCCAGTCCCACCCACCTGCAGGCTGACACCAGCTTCTGGACACCCTCAAGACCCTATAACCAGAGACTTTGAGATCCAGGATCCCCTGGATCCCCTGGGCTCTAGCCCCACCCACTATCAGGTCAATACTAGCCCCGAGACCCCTTAGGCCCTGACCACTCCCTAACCAACAGATCAATGATGGCTCTGAGATACCTTGACTATTCAACTAGCTGCCCCAGTTTCTGACCCCACTCACCAGCAGGCCAGCACCAGCTTTGGGACACCCCAGAACCCACAGCCAGCCATGTCAGGAACAAGCTCCACCTGCCAGTAGGCCAACACTAGATCAGGGAACCCTGACCCCACAATCACTACTCCAGAACCTGGCTCTGCCCACCACTGAGCCAGCACTAGCCTGGAGACTCCTGGGGTTCTGCAATCAGCTGCTTCGTGACCCAGCCCCTTCGTGACCCAGCCCCACCAACCCACAGCTAGCAGCCTCCACACAAAGCAGGACCTGGTAACCAACCAGAATGGGAGCCAGCCATACCTAAAAGACCATCCACAGCAGTCAGCCTGCCACAAACAAAAGACAGGCAGAGCCCACCTGGGGCACACCTAGAGCATATAGATCTGGTGACCAGAGGGGAGTCCACTGCTGGGACTCACAAGACATCTCCTACAAAAGGCCACTTCTCTAAGGTCAGGAAATCTAACCAACCTACCAGATACATAGAAATAAAAACAGCAAGTTAGGCAAAATAGGTGGAGGAACACGTTCCAAGGGAAGAAACAAGATAAAATCCCAGAAGAAAAACTAAGTGAAGTTGGAGCTGGGCAATCCATTCAGTAAAGAAGTCAAGGTAACGATTGCAAAGATCAAAGAACTCAGGAGAAGAATGGATGAACAGAGTGAGAAGTTAGGAGGTTTTAACAAAGAGAAAACACAAAAAACAGAGGTGAAGAGTACAGTAACTGAAATGAAAAATGCAGAAGAAGGAGGGATTGTCCTGGTGGTCTGGGGGTTAAGAATTTGCCTTGCAATGCAGGGGATGTGAGTTTGACACCTAGTCATGGAACTAAAGATCCCACATGCCTCAGAGCAAGTAAACCCGCACACCACAACTACAGTCCATTGACATAACAGAGATCCCACGTGCCACAACTAAGACCCAAGACAGCTAAATAAATATTTAAAAAATACACTAGAAAGAATCAACAATAGACTAAATGATATAGAGGAATGGATCAGTTAATGAGAAGGGTAGAAATCACTGAAGCGGAACAAAAAAAGAATTTTAAAAAATGAGGAAAGTTTAAATAAGAGACCTCTAAGACTATATCAAGCATTCTAACATTTGCATTATATGGGTCTCAGAAGGAGAAGAGAGAGGGAAAGGGGCAGAGAACATATCTGAAGATAAAATAGCTGAAAACTTCTCTAACCTGGGAAAGGAAACAAACCTCCAGGTCCAGGAAACACAAAAAGTCCCAAATCAGGATCTATTCAAAGAGATCCTTATCTAAAATCCTCATCTGAAATTATAACCTCCCTAGGCAAGCCACTCCAGTACTCTTGCCTAGAAAATCCCATGGACGGAGGAGCCTGGTAGGCTGCAGTCCATGGGGTCGCTACGAGTCAGACATGACTGAGCGACTTCACTTTCCCTTTTCACTTTCACACATTGGAGAAGGAAATGGCAACCCACTCCAGTGTTCTTGCCTGGAGAATCCCAGGGATGGGGGAGCTTGATGGGCTGCCGTCCATGGGGTCACACAGAGTCGGACACAACTGAAGTGACTTAGCAGCAGCAGCAGACTTCTCAGTGGAGAAGGCAATGGCAAGCCACTCCAGTACTCTTGCCTAGAAAATCCCATGGATGGAGGAGCCTGGTAGGCTGCACTCCGTGCGGTTGCTAAGGGTTGGACACGACTGAACGACTTCACTTTCACTTTTCACTTTCACACATTGCAGAAGGAAATGGCAACCCACTCCAGTGTTCTTGCCTGGAGAATCCCAGGGACGGGGGAGCCTGGTGTGTTGCCGTCTATGGGATCACACAGAGTCGGACACAACTGAAGTGACAGCAGCAGCAGCAGCAGCAGACTTCTCAGTCCTCTTCCCTGCTTTAATTAGATTACTTATCATCACTAAAATACATCTTACTTTTTTCCTTTGCTTATTATCTGTATGCCCCCACACCTCCACCCAAAACATAAACCCTGTGAGGTTAAGGATTTTATTTTGCTATCCACTGTATCTTCAGTGCCTAGAACAGTGCTTGATATATATTCTTTGCTCAGTAAATACTTGTTGAATGAATGAGTCCATCTTCCTTTGGCTGGCTCAGCAGTGAAAGCACAGGGTCCTAAACCACTGGGCTGCTAGGGAATCCCCGGCTGTTGGCTCTTATCCTTTAAACATAATCAAGTCCACTCTAGTCTGCAACATTCTTCCTTTGACCTAACTCATCCCTCAAGTCAGCTCTCTTTCCCTCCACCACCTCACTTTCTGAGTCACGTAATAAGCTCAATGTTCCTACTTTCTTAATATCTACTGTTTAACCTTTTAATATTCTACTAAGTCAGTTTCCACCAAGAATATTCATAAGCTCCAAATTCTCAAGCCTGATCACATCTCTTCCACTCTAAAATGTACCATTAGAGTTTGAAGGGTTTTACTGGAGGGATTAAGGGTCTGTGGGTAGGAAATACTATAGAGGGCCTCCCAACTCCCAAAAATATTACACTATGGGGCAGGGGTAGAGGCGGGAAGTGTGCCAGAAAAAGAGAAAATATGATACTTCCTCTCATTCTCCTTCTTGCCTAATCGGAAGCTTTGGTGCTTCTTCTAGAAGCTTTGGTCTCAAGACACTCTCTTTCTTGGCTACCAGGTTCAGACTCTCCTTGGCTTTCTCTTACCTTTCTAGGCTTTCTTTCTGACTCTCTTTTCTTAAGTCCTTTCTCTTTCCATCCCTTTATTGTTGGTGTTTCCTTGGGTTCTGTTCTTCAGCCTCTCTGTTTTCATTCCCTATAGCTTCCAGAGTGACTCATACTTTAAATGCTCATATTTTCAACCACTGACTCCATGCTCCGACTCCAGCTCTTATTATCTCTTGATTTTGCTCAAACCTCTCCAAGCTTTAGACTTAAAATTTCCAGCAACTAACAAAATAGCTCTGCCTTGATGTCTTATAAACATCTCATATTTAGCATGTGCCAGGATGAACTTATTATCTCTCTCCGCCTCTGCCAAATCCACTCTCCTTCCCCCATTCCTAGTCTTATCCATAAATATGTATTAACCCAATCATCCACAGCTAAACTTGAGAATAAATCTTAACATCTCCATCTCCTTCTCTCCAAAAAAACCACCCACCCTCTACCTCAGACTTTACCTTATAAATATTGCTTAAATCCAGCCCCTTCCATCCATCCCCCTCCCCTGTGTGCATGCATGCTAAGTTGCTTCAGTCATGTCTGACTCTTTGCAACCCCATGAATTGTAACCTGCCAAAATCCTCTGTCCATGGGACTCTCCAGGCAAGAATACTGGGGTGGGTTGCCATGCCCTCCACCAGGGGATCTTCCCAACCCAGGGATCAAACCCAAATGTCCTGCAGCTTCTGCATTGCAGGTGGATTCTTTACTGCTGGGCCACCAGCGAAGTCCACCTCCCTCCCCTACCCACCATCAATGCCTTAAGGCATCATCTCTCACCTAATGGACTATTGCCAAAGTCCAATACGAGTCTATTCCCATTGCTCACCAACTTCTTGGTTCATTCCTGCCAGAGTATCTCACAAAGCCAAGTCTTATGACCACTAAGTATGATGATAGCATAACTGAAAATACTTTGATATACGCTCTCACATTTTTGTGAAAATCTGTATCTGTATCCTAAAATAAATTATTTTTTCCCTCAAAAAATGTCAGTGCATTAGTATTAAGAAATGACATTAAAAAAAAAAAAGAAATGACATTAATGGCAAGCATCACCTTTTCTGAGACAAGACAGAATGACCAGGGCAAATAAGCAGAGGTCTCAGATGGCCTTCATGATACTCACTAACTTGGAGCCAACCAAAGCACACTAAGGGTGCTTCCCTGGTGGTCCAGTGGTTAAAAATCTGCCTTGCAATGCAAGGGACAGGGGTTCAATCTCTGGTCTGGGAAGATTCCACATGCTGCCAGGCAACTAAGCCCATGTACCACAACTACTGAGCCCACACTCTAGAGCCTGTGAGCCACAACTACTGAAGTCCGTGCACCCTAGACCTGGTCTCAATGAGAGGCCCACTTGTGCAACTAGAGAAAGCCCTTGTGCAGCAATGAAGACTCAGTGCAGCCAAAAATAAGTAAATAATTCTTTTTAAAGAGCACTATCCATTCTAAAGGAGATCAATCCTGGGTGTTCATTGGAAGGACTGATGTTAAAGCTGAAACTCCAATACTTTGGCCACCTCATGTGACGAGTTGACTCACTGGAAAAGAGTCTGATGCTGGGAGTGATTGGGGGAGGGAGGAGACGGAGACAACAGAGAATGAGATGGCTGGATGGCATCACCGACTCGATGGACATGAGTTTGAGTGAACTCCGGGAGTTGGTGATGGACAGGGAGGCCTGGCGTGCTGTGATTCATGGGGTCGCAAAGAGTCAGACACGACTGAGCGACTGAACTGAACTGAACTGATGGGAGAAGAGAAGCGGGATGTGATGGGAAGGGAGAGGGAACTCTTTGGGAAGCCCCTGGGTTTGTTGTTTGGTCTTGCTTTGTTTTGCTTGTTTGTGTGGCAGTTTTTGGCCTCTGTGAACTGGTAACCTTAGACCTACCATGAGTATACGGAGACTTAGAACTGTTCTCCAAAAAAGGCATTACTTGGCCAAGACACTAAGCAGTAGGACAGGAGCTCACTCTGCAGTTTAATGGAGGTTTGCTCTCAGTAGAAAAGGGGAAAAGCAAGAAAATAGATCCAGAGAAGGGTCCTTCCTGAATGCCTTTATGCCTCTGGACAAAAATATTGACAGAATCCTGACACCACTAGTCTCACTATCCTCTGAAATACGACTCTATGGCAACAGAACTGTTCTTTCCTGGATCCTAGTGAGATTTTATGGGTAGAGGACTGAGATATCTTCCCACTCACAGAAAGGGGACCTAGAATTTGGTGACTGTATTTTTCCAGGATCCAAATGGATCTAAGGGAGTCGAGGGGAGACCACTCGTTCCTCATCTCTAACACTGAACTAGGGTGAATCTCCCCTAATGCTTCCTTAAACTCCTTTTAGAATGAGACGAAAAACACTGTTGACTTAAGAAAAATGCACAACGTGGGAATCGCAAGTTAAGTTTTATTTGGAGCCAAATGAGGAATATAGATGTGGAAATAGCATTTCAGACAGCCCTGAGAAACTGCTCCAAAGAGTTAGGTGGAAGGTCAGTATATATGTGATTTTGGTAAAAGGGGAATCCATGCAATTAAGCACACATTTTTGCATAAGGTTTCTGCTAATCAAAAGAAGCAGAAGTCCCCGAGAAGAAATTTAGTGCTTCTCTAGATGAGGAGATAAAAGAATTGGGCTCATAAAATCAGCTTCTGAAAGTATCTATCTGAAGACCTGCTCTGCCAGTTTTTCCAGAGCAGAGTGCCTCATTTCTGCTCTCCACTCTGAACTCCCTTCAGGGGATGTTAAAAGTCAGCAGCTGCAACAGCACATGGTTTTCTGCTTGTAGAGGTAGATGGCAAGGGCCAATTTCTAGTTACAACAAACACATTCATCTGTGCACACATACAGAAAATATTTCTTTTCTTTCAAGGATAAGGCCTTAGATTGAATAAATTTTGCAATAAGGTAGAAAAAATGATAGAGGGAAAGCGAGCTTCCAAAATAGATACGATGCAGGAAAGAGAGGAAAATATTTATTTTTTGGTTGGATATAAGAGGATGTTGTTCTGAGAAGAGAACACACTGAGATAGAAGATTTCATGGAAATCTAAAATATTGCAGTTGAATGGAAGTTCATACTACAGATAATTAAGGAAAATTGAATCAGTGATATAGAGAATAATCTTAGGAAAATACTGTCAAAATACAAAGAAAAAGAAAGGAAGAAAGAGAAGAAAGATGGAGTAAGTTCAGAGATAAGAGATCCAAATAATAAGTCACTGAAGAAGAAAAGCAAATGAACAAAATACGAGCACTGATTCCAGTTATGGCCAGAGATATCTTTCTTGCCCTAAAGAAGTTCTGAATTTGGAAATCAAGAAGGTTTACCATTTTCTAAGCAAAATCTATAAAAGAAAGTCTATACTCGATTGTCTTACTGTGAAAATTATGTCAGGAATAGAGAAAAAAAAAATATTGAAGCTGAAAAACAGTGTCCTCAAACTTCTTTACAGAATCAAACTCCTCAAAACAATAGAGGAATACCTCCAATTACTTGAAGGGGATAAGGTATCTATATTTAGACAAGTTGTCACTCTCTTACTACATTGATGCCCTTTCTAAAATATTACTTTCATAGATACCAGATCATTATGAAAGGAACTAAAATTAAGAACTCAAAAATAGAGAAAGTGAGAAAAGAGACATGGAAGTTAATTAAATTCATGCTAATGGGTACAGGGTTTCCTTTTGTGGTGATAAAATGTTCTAAAATTGATCATAGTGATATCTATACAATTCTGTAAATGTGTTTAAAAATAATGAATCGGTTTTTTTAAAAAAGCAAGTATCATTTCCATAATTGTTTAAGCAAGCCTCAGTTCAGTTCAGTTCAGTTCAGTTGCTCAGTCGTGTCCGACTCTCCGCGACCCCATGAATCACAGCACGCCAGGCCTCCCTGTTCATCACCAACTCCCGGCCTAGATACAGGTATTTTGTTTTAAAAGACATATGTATATAATTTTTCACTTACAGTAATTCATTTCAAGAGCAATTTCATTATGTATCTTTTACAGAGCCCTAAACCAAGGCAGCCAGCATATTCAAATAAACTTCAAGGAGTGAGCATGCTTAAGGCCAGCTCCTCATTAGAAACCCCAGCATGGGGGCTCTGGAGACCAACGCATGGAAGGTCTTCCAGGGAGAGCTGAAACGTTCAAATAAGTGAGTTCTGGAAATAAGGGGTAGCTGGCGGGCTCCGGATTTGAAAGAGACACGTGTACCCCATTGCAGCACCGTTTATAATAGCCAGGACATGGAAGCAACCTAGATGACCATCAGCAGACGAATGGATAAGAAAGTTGTGGTACATACACACAATGGAATATTACTCAGCTATTAAAAAGAACACATTTGAATCAGTTCTAATGAGGTGGATGAAACTGGAACCTAAGTAAGCCAGAAAGAAAAATATCAATACAGTATACTAACGCATACATATGGAATTTAGAAAGATAGTAATGATAACCCTATATGCGAGACAGCAAAAAAAAAAATGAATCATAGGCTTTAAATGTGTTAATTACATGGTATGTGAGCTATATTTCAAAATAATAAGACCATATGTAATATGTGTATATATACACACACATCACCATGTATTTTGAATCAGTGCACAACTTATTGCTGAACATTCAAATAGTACCCAGTTATACTGGATACAACTATACTTTATAGTTATACCACTGTAAAGATCGCTTTAAAAAACACCCTTTGTAGCTCAATCTTAGAGCACAGAATTTGAATTTTCTTAGGATAAATATGGAAATGCCTGATCAAATATGCTGCCTATTGTAGCAGAGAATTTGCTCTATGCACCAAATTCCACACCCTCTTCTTCCTCCTGGATGCAACCAGACTATCTGTTCCTCCCACCACTGCACTTAAGTGTGACCGGGAGTCTGAGGTTCAACCAATGGTCATCAGTGCTCTAATGACCCATAGAAACCTTTTACATGTACTTCTTCAAACTCTTTTCCCTTTTCAGTTGTTTAGAATGACAACTGAAGCTGTCTTTAAGTTGTCGGAACTTCTGTTAGCTTGGATGTCCCAGTGACCTTGTAGAGAAAGGCTCTGCTCACAGGTTTACTGATTCAACATCGTGTCATGTACAAGGAGAAAACCTCCACCATGCTGGAGTTGTTAGGTGTTTGGAGAGTTATTTAATACTGTCACCAATACCTATATTTTAAAACTTCTATAACATTTATTATCATAAAGATGTCCAAAATAAATAATTTCTTAATTTGTTTTACACAACCTGACAATAAAAATTTTATCTTTTGAAAATTAAAAAAAAATAATAATAAGATCAACAACTATGGGTTTGAATCTCAACCTCAGCACTTACCAACTGAGAGACTTTAGGAAGGTCAATTAACTACTTATTCCTTGGTTTCTCATTTTGTAAGAGCGGGACAGTACCAACTTCAAATAGTTGTTTGAAAACTGCAAGTTGACTGGAACACTATATGGCTGTTGATTGGGACAGCATGTGGCTCAATGCACTCTATAAACCTGTGGGTTAATGAACTAAGCCATCACCACATCCATGTATTAAATACTTACTGTATTAGTTTCCTAATGGCTGCATAACAAATTACCATAAACTCAATGGCTTAAAACAACACACATTTACTCTTATAATTCTGAAGTTACCAAGTCTGAAATCAGTTTCACAGGACTAAAATAAAGTGTGGGCAGGGCCGCCTTTCCTTTTCCATCTGCTTGATGGCATCCTGTGCGTTCCCCATTCCTTGGCTGCGGACCTCTCTCCCTATCCAAAGCCTATCCTATCCAAAGCACAACATGTTGCTACAGTGATCGCACTGTAGATCGCACTTCGGTGTCAGGTCTCCCTCTTCCTCTCTCTTATTAGACCATCTGTGATTATCTAGGATAATCTCCCTAGTTTAAATTCCTTAATTTAATGACATCTGCAAAGACTCTTTTTCTGTATAAGGAGACATTCATAAATTCCAGGGATTCAGTGCTGCAATCTTTGCAGCCTACCACCATTACTATATCAACCAAAAAAGAAGAAAAAGAAAATAAATCTATGAAAAAGCCCTTATCATCATTTGCAAGTACACCAAAAAAAAAGCAATAAATAAAAAAGAAGACATTAAACAAAAGATGGTATCAAGAACATGTGACACAGCTTACATTAGAAAAATAAGTACTGTACACTGTGCTTAGTCGTTCAATCATGTTCAACTCTTTGTGACCCTATGGACTACAGCCCACCAAGCACCTCAGTCCATGGGGATTCTCTAGGCAAGAATACTGGAGTGGGTAGGCTTTCCCTTCTCCAGGGAATCTTCCCAACCCAGGCATCAGACCCAGGTTTCCTGCCTTGCAGGAGGATTCTTTATCATCTGAGCCACCAGGGATGCCCAAGAATACTGGAGTGGGTAGCCTATCCCATCTCCAGAGAATCTTCCTGATCCAGGAATCAAACCTGGGTCTCCTGCATTGCAGGCAGATCCTTTATCAGCTGAGCTACCAGGAAAGCCCACTGCACTATTACTTTCTATTTACCAATCCTTGCTCACTGGAAGCTTTTAAAGTCCTCCGTATCCTGCCTTTACAGTGCAATGCCTAAAAAATTATTTTGCTGATGACACATGGCTTCAGATGTCTTTTGTGCATGTGCGTCTGAGTCTTTATCCACTTGAGCAATCCTGTTTCAATTTTATAGTTCAGAAATTCTGACCCTCACCTCCTAAATCTTGCCAACCAGATCCACCGCTTGGCTCTAGCCACCTGGGACCTGCACTTATTATTTGAAAGGGAAAGATCTGGCAAATTTTCATTCACACCACACTTCAATATTTCCTAAAATTATGTAGCCATATAAAGTTCTGCTGCCTAAGATGCTGAGAACTTTATCTCCTCTTCTTTCATCTTTCTCAAAACTTTATTGAACTACTCATTCTCTGCATCTACTTTACTTCTTTTTATAGTCCTAAGTCTCCATCACCACTGCCCATCCTTTTCTAATAAGCCATAATAAAAAGTGATTCCCGGCTCATTCTTTCTCCTGGAATGAAAATGCATAGGTAACAATAAAAGCATATAAAAGTTAAAGCACATACACTATAATTTCACAGAGGAGAAAATTATGGTTGAGGAAAGATTACCATATAATTGAAATGACTGGATAGATTTACAAATATACAATTTCATATCTTAAAAACAGAATATATCTTATTCACAAGCTTTCACAAATTTGTAAAAATTCACTACATGCTTTGGTTCAAAGAAACTTCAGAAATATTAAAGCCATATTCTCTAATCATTGTGAAATAAAATGAAAAATTAATTAAAAGTAATGATTTAAATAAAAATGACAATTACTTGACACTTTATAAAAATTATTCTGGGTTAAGAAACAATAAATGCAATATCAAACTTTTTTGGAAATATGACACCATAGATTAGAAATGCATTGGATCTATTCATAGTTGTAAATCTCTGTATAAAAACACAAAGATTTCAGAAAACTGTTACAAATATAGCATAAAAACTTGAATATATTTATTATATCAAGAGCTCACATAAGTTAATTTCAAACATAAAATCCAATGAGTAAGAAATAGGCAATGAGAGAGCACACAAAAGGAGAACACCATGTGTAAAATGTCAAATTCACTGGCAACTAAACAAATACAAATTAAAACAACATAAAAGTGGGTAAGACTATTAAAAAAAAAACAACCTAACCTCTCAGGGATGTAGCAAAACAGGAACTGCTGTGGAAGCACGAAGGGTCCCACTTTGGTAAAGAAACTTGCTGACAGTAATCGAGAACTTTAAAAAATTTTACAAATTTTAATCCAGTCATTCTGCTTCTGGGAATCTATCCTCAGCATGCAACCCCACACATGGAAAAACTTCACACACAAAGATGTTTGCTGGAAATGGCAACAGACTAAATGTTCAATAACAAGGACATTGTTAAACTATGTGACTATCAAAATTATGCTAACAAAGACTATGCTATGAGGCAGAAAATACCTGTCCTTTACTACTGCACTAGAAGTCTGGCTTTAAAATTGTATATACAAGCTCACAATCACAGTGCCATCTCTTAATTTTGCAAAGTCCTCGTCTAGTAAGTGCTAAAAGAGAGAGAACCCAAGCTAGAAGGAACTGCAAGGAAATAGACCAAAACACTGTCACGGGTGATTGTTTTTCTTTTCTCCTCTAATTCATATTTCATGTGTTTGTTTGGTTTTTTTTTAACAAGTATGTGCCATATTCCTTACATCCTTTCTGTGGATTAGAAGGAAATACCTCTTTATGTAGGGCATGTACTGCCATTGTTCCTGGGTCTCTAAATTCATTTTGAAATTCCAGCACAAAAACTGTGGGATGGAAGTATGTTAGGCAAATTCTTTCCTGACTTCTCTACTCCAACAACTTCTCTTTTCCTTATAATTCCTTCAAGTTTCCAAACCTAAAGAAATTCCATCCATCCTCCCTGCACTCACTTTCCTCCTTGGTGTCTGGGATCCTTCTCACCTCACTTCTGCAGTGCAGACAGTGTCCCTGCCATGCTGCTCCCGGTCTCAGAGTCCTGAATCCTTGCTAGCCCCAGCTCCCTGGCACTCCAGACACCCAGCAAAGTACTCGGGCAGCCAGTACTTCCCAGGTTGGAGGCAGAGAATGAAAGCAGCTTAAGGAATATTGGAGACACACAGAAAAGGTGGGAGATATTCAGGAAATCCAACACAGGGCCTTTTTTGTGTAATAACAGATTGTATGTGATTAAGATTCAGATTTGTTTCTTGTGTGGCAAAATTCTGGGATATACATTTACTGAAAGAACAGATGAATGAAAGAATTAGGTTTCCTATCATCCTGCAATGACATAGCTGATCAGTAACTCAAAGTGGGAGCTTCAGTGGGTGGGGTTCTGGGGAGGGAGGGCTTGGTTGTTCGGTACCAAAATAAGTCCTGAGACTAAGACATGCAATGACCCTATGACATGGTAGTTGAAGTATGGCCTAAGTATGTATGTTAGTCATTCAGTCGTGTCCGACTCTTTGCGACCCCACAGACTGTAGCCCGCCAGGCTTCTCTGTCCATGGAATTCTCCAGGCAAGAATACTGGAGTGGATTGCCATTCTCTTCTCCAGAGGAACTTCCCAACCCGGGGATTGAACCCTGGTCTCCTGACTCACAGGCAGATTCTTTACCTAAGTGTTGGCCTAAGTAGGGGCGGCATTACCGCCACCTGGCAGCTTGTCAGACATGCAGAATCTCAGGCCAACACTCCAGAGCTGCTGGACCAGAAACTGCGCTTTAACAAGGTCCACAGTGATACACACGCACTGCACATTGACGTATAAGAAACACTGCCTCAGAGCACACACACACACTCACCAAGACAAAGCTAGTGCCTCAGCTAATCTGCACTTTCATCAAACCATCCAGAGGTTTGATGTTTGTTCACTGCAAGGGCTGCCCTCAATTTTGGTCTCCCTCCAAACTTTTTCAGGGAATGGAGCTCATAGGGAACAGACCAGGGGATGTGCCCCAGTCTTCACCTTCACTCTGCACAAGCAGGTGGGATTAAACATTAATTCTCTTGGGCATACCACTGGTTATGGAGTCAGAAGCAAGCAAAAGACCACACAAGGGAGAAAATACACTTAAAATGTGGTTTGGCCAAGTATAAGCAAGACCAGTCACTGCCATTTGTAAAAACTGTTTACCAAATGGGCCCAATGACCTTGCAAGACAAACTTTGGATTTCTGTCTTCAAATCTCCAGGATAAACATGTAAATAGTTTCCCTACTTGAAACTTAGAAAACGTGGAAAAGAGCTTTTTACTCTTAAATCTAGCCTGTAGTTTAGGTAAGAGAGAGAACTGGTCTTTAAGCACCGAGGGACTTGGGAGATGCTTACTGTGGGCTCCAGACTCTACTCATCTTTCTAGGTCCCACTGAAGTGTCCCATCCTTTGAGAAGTTTTCCCAAAAATCATCACTCCCTATTCTGTTTCTCAGGAGATTTTCCTGAAACTTTTAGTATGGCTCTTAGGGAAGTAGGAGAACTTAATCTATTAGGAATCCAGGCTTTGCCGCTGGACTATAAGGGTCTAGATTCTCCCCTTTGTCTATGAATATTACTAGCTGGGTGACCTTGGCCAGGTAACTTCCCTCCACAGCTGTCAGATGGAGAAACCTGTATCATAGGAAGCTTTTGTGAAGATTACATGAGACAATGCACACAAAAATGACAGTGCCTGGCACATAATAAATTACCAATGTTAGCTATGATTATTAGCACTTTGCAGAGTCTGGCTTCAATTAGAGTTGGTTGTATGTATGTCTGCCTTCCTTGCTAGACTGTGAGCAAATTGTTTACACCCCACATCTGCCACAGGGACTTACAAATGAAAGATACAATAATATTTGTCAAGTGGGTTTGAAGGTATGCCAGGAAGAGGAAAGGGAGGGTGCTGGAAACAAGTTTAATGTACTTTATGATTTTATCCAGGACCAACCACTGTGATACTTGTTTGTCTTCCATTTCCAGAGCACATTGTCTCAGACTTTGGCTGCTGTAAATGGGGCTGGAAGAACACTATTTCTGCAACCAGATGTTCTGTTCAGCGATATGAGGTAGTGCTATGAGGCATATGAAATCTCCAGTTTGGTCCTGGGCTGGAAGGGGAGTTGGGGGCTGAAGTTCGTCAGAGCTGGACTGGCTAAACTGGGCACCCTAGCTAGCACAGGGTCACATCAGCTCTGAGGATCACCCACCTAGAAGAGATGCGTTTTGATTCTCAAGTGTATTCACTTAGAGGGGTATCTTTACATATCGCACAAAAGAGCAATATGTACCAGCAATTTGTACCAGCAGGACTCTACTGCAAACTCAGAGGTCCCCTTGAAAACCAGCCTACTGATCGTTGGATGAGTATCAACTAAAATAATGTCACTTTGCTTACTATTTATTGAGCATCCATTATGTGCTAAACATTGTGCCTGACACAGCAGATCCAAAGGTGAATAAAGAAATTACAGTCAGGGAAGGTTGGGAAGTGATGCAAAAAGCAGGAATATGGACAAGTACAACAAGTGCCACCTTCGGTGTGAGTACGGAGGTAGTAGAAACATCCAACAGATGGCTAATATAAGGCTCAAAGGGTTGGAGGGGGCTTGGAGGAGGGACTAACAGCCAAGATAAACCAAGGAGTGATCACAACAGATTAACATTTATTGAGCACATGCTATATGCATCTGGTCCTGTTCTGAGAACCCTGCATGAGAACCATTATTTAGTCCTCACAGCACCCTGTGAGGTAGATAACATTATTCTCTCCATTTTACAGATGAGGAGACTGAGGCTTAAAGTAAACGGTGGAGCTGGATTCAAACCAAGCTGGAGCAGCGTGGTTCCAGACTAAACGTGAAGGAGAGAGCTAAATCAGCCTTAAAGGCAGAGACAAGTGTCTTGCAACAGTCTAGAAGGAGGAAAGACGCTCCCCAAGTCCCTTGAGGAACTAAAAGTGTCTGGGGGTGGGGACAGAAGTTCCAAGATGACTCAGCTCCATCCGCAGGTTAGAAGGGAAACCAGAGGCAACGGACAGTCTGCTGTGGACTTCTGAAAACTAGCTGTGTGACTCTTGTCATCTATCCCTTCCTGGCTTCAGTCATAAAAGGCAATAATAAAAATGCCTGGACTCTTACCATAGAGAATGGCCATAGGCACCAAATGGGAAAAAATGCATGTAAACTTGATAGCAAAACGCAGATTGCTTCCCAGACTTGAGATTTCATCAATATCATTTCCCCAGTAGCTTCAAAGATTTGCAAACCCTAATCGACAGTGTCAGGGCAGTAGCAGGAGACTTTGAATTGGAGCAACAGAGTGGAGAAATAGCCCCTTGGACCCTGTGTCCAACACCTGCATCCAAATTCACCACTTACTGTGTGATACCAAGGCAAGCTACTCTCTCACTACTTCAACTCCATCATCTGAGAAATGGGGATGATGATAGCACTCACTTTATAAGTCGTGGGGAGTTGCTGAGGACGGCTCCCAGCACAGAGGAAAGACGAAAATGTTAACAGCTATCATTTTTACCATTATTAAGAACTCTATTGGCTACTCATCTCATTCCTCCACATTCTATGTGATAAAAACACGTGGGGATACTAGAAACCAGAGGTGATGAAGGTTTGCAATCCTACACAAGCACACTGCTGCAGACATTCTTCCTGGCTCCCATGGGCTGGCAAGCAGCTGGCTCTCCGTGTTCTCTGTCCTGGCAGAAAATGCCCAAAAGAGGTAAAAGACAGAGACCGCACACCATCTGTGCAAACCAGGCTGCTCTCGTAGTTTTTAGACAGAATCTGAAGTCAGTCAGTCAGATAAGCCTTACTTTTTTAAGATAAAACTGTTCTTGGAGACTACAGCCCTTCCCTCCCCTCACTCCCCATACTCATGCACACTCCCCCACACCTCCCAAGAAACGTTTAGCCTTTTGCAAGACATACTCTGGGGTCCTGTTGAGACAGCCTCTTGCAACATTAACTTCTCTGTCTAATTTCAGGCAGAGAAGCCTTTGCTAATTTCACAACAGGAAAGCACACAGGAAATTCGAAAACAAAGCAAATCTACACACGCAGCCCAGCATCTTCCAGCAAACTCGGTAAGGTACTGACCCGAAGCAAGACGACTCCGGACTGCAAAAGAGGCAGCTGCCTCCTAAACTGTGAGGGGACGGAAGAAGTCTTTTGCCTCTAAAAAACCAGATCTGAATACCAATTGCTCATGAATATTCATGAGCCGCTCCAGCTTGCTCTGGAGTCACCCTTGATTGTAACCCTGGAGCTTGGCTTTGTAAAATATTCCCCAAAGTTTTTTCTCTCTGCCTCCTCTCGGAAGGAGAGGGTGGGAAAGTGTATATAGGGCTTTTTGCCTTTTGCTCTTTCAAGTACTTGCTTTTGGTCTGGGCTTTTGGTTTCCTTTTTTCCTTGTTTTTTATTTTTATTTTTTCCTGGTCTTAAGGATTCAGATCAAATCAATTTTGTTCTTACCCTTTCTATCTTCCATAATTGGCAGCTTTTGTTTTCTTCCTCTTTGCTCTTTATTTTTCAGCCTCTGCTTGCTGTGGTCGGTCTCAGTGAAAGAGGTACTCAAGGAACAGAGATATAACAGACCCTCGGGCTCGTGGGAGGGGCTAAATTAGCCTGCCCCGTTTCGGAAAGAACCTCAAACCCTAGGTCTTTTTCACTGACTGGAAGGACAGACTTCAGCAGCTCATTCCCCTAAAGCTTGCCCGGGCTGTAACTTTTTGTATCTTGAGGCAATGTGTGTTCAGATCTCTCTTCAGATTTTCCCTCTCTCTCTGATACAGAAATCCATTTTCCCCCTTGAAAAATGTATCTTGGCTGCAAGCAAATAAAAAAAAAAAAGCGATTTACTTTTTGCAATTTTGAAGCAAGCTAACAAGAAACTTGTTACCTTGATGCCCACTGGAAAAACGATGGGACTCAAGAACAGTTCTTCTGGCCCCATAAATCCGATCATTTCTGGTTCCGATGAGCAATCCCTTTTTGGCTCTCATTAAGCCAGAAGAGCAACGGGTCACCCAAGCAAAGGACGCGGCAGCAGGAGGAACCCTGGTATTGGTCGGAAGGCAGGGTGGGACGGCAGAGAAGGCTGCTCGCTGGGAACAGCTGTCTAGCTGTGCTGATGCAAGTTGTCTACCTTTTCCAAACCTTCACCTCCTACCTCTGAAGTCTTATATAGGCAGGAATTGCCACACCCAGGCTTTGCCAGATGACCCAAATACAGACGAAAAACTGATCAAAGCATTAAAAAAAACCTGTGTCTCTGAAGTTATTTTGAAATCAGGATAAGCAACAACCCACAGGAAGGTAAAGTTCCCGAGTCTTAAGGCTGCCTGTTTGGGCACCTTCTCCCTCCACAAGGCTGTCACAAACTATAGCATTTTAGGTTTGAAAGAGACCTGACATGTAGTCTAACCGAGGATAGAGATGTGGAGATGTTAAGCTACAAGTTCATGTTCACGTTGAGAGCAGAGAGCTGGTCTCTCTTACTTGCTACCATGCTCTCCAGCACCTGATACAGTTTCTCCCACAGTGTAGGTGCTTAGTAGATTTTTGATGAATGGTTCAGTTAATAAAAAGCAGCAAAGCAGAACATAAATCTGATTTCACTGATTCGTAGTTCATGCTTTTTCTACATGGTTTCTTCATGAGAATTTGTGTCTAAAATCAGTTATACCATAAGACATTTTGAAAGTGAAAGTGAAAAGTTGCTCATTTGTGTCTGACTCTTTGCAATCCCACAGACTATACAGTCCTTGGAATTCTCCAGGCCAGATTACTGGAGTGACTAGCCGTCTCTTCTCCAGGGACTCTTCCCAACCCAGGGATTGAACCCAGGCCTCCCGCATTGGAGGTGGATTCTTTACCATCTGAGCCACCAGGGAAGCCCAAGAATACTGGAGTGGGTAGCCTATCCCTTCGCCAGGGGATCTTCCCGACCCAGGAATTGAACCAGAGTTTCCTGCATTGCAGGTACCAGCTGAGCTATCATTTTACTTCCAAATATATTCCATAAGCTATTAAATTGGTGACCATTAAAGGCTGTTTTTTACTCTATACAAAATATATTTTCCACTATACTTTTAATCGTACTTTATTTTTTTTTCTTTTTAATTTAAGTATTTATTTAAGTATTAAATTTAAGTATATTGGGTCTTCTTGGTGGCTCAGTGGTAGAGAATCTGCCTGCCAAGGCAGGAGACACGAGTTCGATCCCTGGGTCGGGAAGATCCCCTGTAGAAGGAAATGGCAACCCACTCCAGTATTCTTGCCTGGAAAATTCCATGGACATAGGAGCCTGGAGGGCTATAGTATGTTGCGTCGCAGAGTCGGACATGACTGATTGACTGAGCACGCATGTGCATAGCTGATTTATTATTGTGTTAGTTTCAGGTGCTGTTGCCTATTTGTGTAAAGTTTTATTGGCAGACAGTCACACTCATTCATCGATGTATTATCCAAGGCTTGCTTTCAGGCACAGCTGAGCAGTTAGACCGTAGGACTGAAAATATTTCCTATTTGGCCCTTTAAGAAAATGTTGGCATGGGACTTCCCTGGCAGTCCAGTGGTTAGGGCCCCTCACTTCCACTGCAGGGAGCATGGGTGCAATCCCTGGTTGGGGAACTAACAAGCTTACCTGTGTAGCCAAAAAAAAGAAATGTTTGCTGATCCCTGGACTAAAAGCAGCAGCCATACCTACTATTCTGTAGTTTGCTTTTTTCCACTTACCCATATATCTGTAGACTGCAGAGCATAAAGAATGGTCTGATCCTTTTTCATAGCTGCATAGTATTCCCCCATGTGTCTATACTTTACGTGTAGCTGCTTCCCCCGCTGTGAGAGACTTGGGAGGCTGCCAAGCTTTCCCTCCTACTAACTGTGCTGTAATCTGATACACCCATCACTTCCCACATGGGTGCAGGTGTTTGTAGGATAAATTCCCAGAAATGGTTTTGCTGAGTTTGGGTTCCCAGGGCAGTGGGGCAGTAAAGGTTATCTGTGGGTAAATCCTCTGGAATTAAATGTAGCAGGTGGTATGCATGCAGGTATTTTTCTGGGCAGATCTTCAAAGGGCAAAGTATTGGTGACTGTGGTTGGACCTGGGACTCAAGCATAGGGATGGAGGTTTGGTTCTGGGAGGTTCAGGGCCTGTAGCCCAAGTTGGGCACTGACCAAGGTCGTCAGCGAGCCTCCGGCCTTCCTCGGTGGGCACAACACGCTCAACCTCCAGGTCACACTTGTTCCCCACGAGGATGACCTGAGCATTGTCCCAGGAGTAGGTCTTGATCTGCGTGGCCCAGTCCTGCACTGCAGCAAAGGACTCCTGGTTGGCAACGTCATACATGAGCAGGAAGCCCATGGCTCCGCGGTAGTAGGCTGTGGTGATGGTACGGTAGCGCTCCTGGCCCGCCGTGTCCCAGATCTGCAGCTTGATCCTCTCGTCGTGGCGGTAGACTGTCTTGACCTTGAAGTCAATGCCCACAGTGCTGACAAAGGCGGGCGTGAAGGAGTCATTGGCGTATCGGAACAGGAAGGACGTCTTGCCCACGCTGCTGTTGCCAATGAGCAGCAGCTTGAACGTGTAGTCGAAGTTCTGGTCCGCTGCATCCCGCTGGCCTGTCGGGGGGTCTCCAGCTGATGCCATCTTGGCAGGGAGCCTCTTGGGATGGGGAGAGCTTGGGCCCTGCTGGGACGCGGAGGCGCGGGCTGGAGTGCTCTCCCTCCGAGGGAGTCACTTCGCGTGGGGGGGAATGCTGGCCGCGAGGGTTCTGCCTCCGAACTCTCTGCGACCTGGCCCTGGTTGCGACCCAGACCCCGCAGCCGCAGACGCCGCCATCGCCGCCGCTGCCAGCAACCACTAATCATACTTTAATGAAGGCAGGGGCTTTTTTTTTTTTTCCAGTTTAGGCGTTTCTGTTATTTGCACAGTGCTCAGCAGCATACTCTGTGCTCAATAATGTTTCATGCTGGACTTCCTTGGTGGTCCAGTGGTTAGGACTCATGCTTCCATTGCAGGGGGCACGGGTTTGATTCCTGGTCAGGGAACTAAGATCCTAATGCCACATGGCACAGCGCCCACCCACCCCGCCCCCCCAAAAAAAGTTTAGTGCTTTAAAAAATCTGAGTCTGCACAAGACTCTTTCTTTACTTTACTAAAGGTTTCAGAGTGAGATCATTTGCCATTTATAATAAAAACTAGTTATACTAAATGAGAATCCAGTGGATGCCTTTTCCAGATATCAAGATTTCTAATAAAAAATATTAGTTTAATATTTATCCTATTGTGGTAAAATTGTTTTTAATTGATGTGATGATATATCTGTAAAAATCAACAATTTTATAATGGGTTTATGACTGGCTGGGCATCATTGTTTCAGAGAAAAGTTTCAAAAAGAATATGTCTACAAAATATCCTGTGAACTATGGGATGGAAAAAAGACTGTCAAAGCTAGAAGGAGGAAAAATCCTTTTTTTCAAGGAGAAAAAAATCTTTTTTTCAAAATCCACAGTGAGTGAGAGGTTTTGTGGGAGAAACAGACAAGTATCTGAACATGTCAAGGAGCGCCCCCTCCAGAACATGACCTCTTCCCATTACCCCCAATGCTTCCACACTGGGCCAAGCCACATCATCTGGCATCCGGTTTATTATGATAACCTTCCCACTGGTCTCCTAGATTCTGCTCTAAATCCTGCTCAGTCATTCTGTACCCAGTACTCACAGTGATTCAGTTAAAACCAAACCAAGCACATCACTCTTTTTTCTCAAAACCTTCCAGTGGCTCCCATCTCACTCCAAGCATAAACCAGTTCCTACCTGGCTTGCTCCCCATCACCTCTCTGACTTTTCTGCCGTTCTCTTCATGTTGCCTCTGCTCTAGCCTCAGAGTCTTTGCACTTGCTGTTCTTTCTGCCTACGGTGCTGTTCTCCCAAATATCCCCAGAGCTCATTCCTAAGTCTTTAATAAATTACTATCTTCTATCCTAGCACAGGATAGTGATCTCTAGTGTTTTCCATGAAAATGAACCTAGGCTGTTTGGAAAGACGGCAAATTCCAAGTCCGAGGCAGGAAGTGTGTAAGATGAGATTGGAACATTTTATCATACCAGAAATAAAGGACACTACCTAAAACTACTAGGGTCATTCCAAAAGGACTCAGGAGCCAACTTCAAGTGGCTTCTACTGGCCAAAGTAATAAAAAATTTGAGTGGCAATAATAAATAATAACTGAAATCTATTGAAACACATTAGATATATTGACACTCACATATTCATGATGGTACTATAAAGAAATCATTGTTCACCTTTGGAACCAAGTCATTATTCCAAAAAAATGTAAATAAAAAAGGAAAATATCAACACTCAACCTGCCTTTGCTGCACAAACTGCACCAATAGAAGGGCCAAATAGTTGATGAAGAGGGAGAAGTTTCTCCCTCAAGTATTCCAGATAATTAAAGAAAAAAATTTGAGTATAACCATTGTGCAAACAACCTCCCTGCAAAAAAAAGGAATGAACCTAAGCATAATCACCAATGATCGCTTGTATCACAAAAGTAGGTACGAACATTCATTGACAACCTTCTGATGGAGATACATAGCACACCTTCTGAAGTAGTCTTGCCAAAATTGAAACTTCTAGATCTAACTACCAGCTCACAGGAGGCCTGGGGGCACTGCAAACCAAGTTAAAAGGCACCACAGGAATGCAGTCAGTAAAACTTAATCTGGAGGAAACACTATAAAATAACTCAATTTCTTTAACAAGGAAGTTATGGGGAAGAAAAAAGAGGATGGGGCACCTATAGCCTAAAAAAATTTAAAAGATATACCAAGAAAATGCAGTAACTTGGCCATGAAATCCTGATTTAAACCAATTTAAAAGAAACTTCAGGACAACTGAAGAATTTGAACATTGGATATTATATAATATTAAAGAGCTGTTATTTTTAAAGATACATATAATATTGTAGTTATAATTTTTCAAAAGTATGTATCTTTTAGAAATACATGCTGAAATATCTACAGAAGTCTGAGACTAGCTTCAAAAAGGAGTAGTAGATCAGGTATAAATAAAACAAGATTACAGATGAAGTGATAATTGTCAAAGCTGGATAGTGGGTACATGGGAATTGGATTTACTATTTTCTCCATTTTGTATGTTTGAGATTTCTGCAATAAAAAATAAAAAAGACTCTTAAGTGAAAAAGTGGGAAACTGATGATATGCAATAGTTTTATCAGAGAATTGTTCCAGAGTTTTAAAAACATGATTTAATATTTACTGAGACAGTAGCCATATGTAAAATCAGCTTGGGGGTTGAAAGAGGACAAGGTTCAGCTGGGTTTTTTTAATTGCTGTAATTTGAAGCCTTAACATTTCATTTAAGAAGCAAATAGTCAGATGAAAGAGATTATTTGTAAGATTTGAAAAATAAAAGTAATTGAACACCAAATTGGTCAAAGCTAAAAAGTTGTTATACCAGCATAAGCCAGAAAAATGTATTCACTATGCATTTTTTCCCTGTGGCACAGTAATCAGCCAGCTATATCAGGATTTTCTTAGATTTCTTTGTGGAACATAACATTAGATGTAGAAATTAAAAAGGACTATACACTCTATCCAACATGCAGTATCCACAGTGTGTTCTGACTACTTGAGGCTCTCTCCATACACCCAACAGTGACCAAATAGGAATAACATTAATTGGACAGAGTAATGATGGTAGTTTCTGCATCTGGGGGACAGGGGTAGCTGGTGGGATAGGGTGGAGAATGGGTATTCTGGTCTTGACATTGTTTCTAATCCTCCACTAAAACAAAAGTCTATTGATAAAACTCATGAAAGGAGGTATTCTGCTTTTATGTATCTTAAAAGAAAGAGCCAGGGTAACTACTGTGCAAAATGATACGTTTCCCCAATTCCAAGAATGCCTGTATTTACCTATGCAGTTTTTATTATTTTTGAATATACCAAAATGTTCTTCATAATATTTGACACAGTGTTCAAAATGTTATGTCATTTTGATATTAAACAGTTCTTACTTGTGGTGGTTTCAGGGCTAAAAGGAGACTCCAAACGGATGGGGTTTTATAATTGATAGGGATATCCTAGACATGGTAAATCATACTTCAAGAAACATGGGGTAAAAGGTTACATGCTGTATGGCAATTAACAAATCTAATCTTCAGTTCAATTCAGGTCAGTCATTTAGTCATGTCCAACTCTTTGCGACACCATGGACCTCAGCACACTAGGCTTCCCTGTCCATCACCAACTCCAGTAGCTTACTCAAACTCATGTCCATCGAGCTGGTGATGCCATCCAACCATCTCATCCTCTGTTGTCCCCATCTCCTCTGGCCTTCAATCTTTCCCAGCATCAGGGTCTTTTCCAAGAAGTCAGTTCTTCGCATCAGGTGGCCAAGGTACTGGAGTTTCAGTTTCAACATCAGTCTTTCCAATGAATATTCAGGACTGAACTCCTTTAGGATGGACTGGTTGGATCTCCTAGGAGTCCAAGGGACTCTCAAGAGTCTTCTCCAACACCACAGTTCAAAAGCATCAATACTTCAGCACTTAGCTTTCTTTATAGTCCAACTTTCACTTCCATACATGTCTACTAGAAAAACCATAGCTTTGACTAGATGGACCTTTGTTGGCAAAGTAATGTCTCTGCTTTTTAATATGCTGTCTAGGTTGGTCATAACTTTTCTTCCAAGGAGCAAGTGTCTTTTAATTTCATGGCTGTAGTCACCATCTGCAGTGATTTTGGAGTCCTCCAAAATAAAGTCTGTCACTGCTTCCATTATTTCCCCATCTATTTGTCATGAAGTGATGGGACCAGATGCTCTGATCTGTTTTCTGAATGTTGATTTTTAAGCTAACTTTTTCACTCTCCTCTTTCACTTTCATTAAGAGGTTCTTTAGTTCTTCTTAAAATCTAATCTTAGGAATTTATAATTTTTTTTTCCCACCAGGAATACACCCAAACCCCATCTTCTTACACCTGCTATAAACCGAGATGCTAAGTCAGTACTGCTTGGTATTTGTTGTAAGAATATTCAACAAACAAAATTTGCCAGGACCTTTTGAAAATCATATCAAATTTTCATGACACTATTTTCTTTCACTTTTAATGGACTTTTATTTTTTATTTTTTTTCCAAAATTTATTTATTTATTTATTTTTGCATTTCAATAATTTAATATGAACAATCAGAACTAATTAACAGTATAACAATATTTTACAACTGAAATAATTAAAATAAACTATAAAATTACTACATAAAACAGGTCTGATCTAGCTTATTTACTTTCTATAATCTCTTCAGTGCTGCAAAACCATTTATTTCTTTTTTCTTTCTTTCATGTTTTAATAAACACTTCGTCTTTTTGTATTGCTTTCTTTTTCATCACAATAATAGAAATATAACACCATTCATCACTGTAAAACACATTTCCACATAAATGCTGATAAGCACAAAATATTTTTCATCATTTACATTTTAACTGTAATAATATATGGCAGGATTAAAGCTGCATCCATCATGTGTCTAACTAACCTTGCTGTAATGAATTTTTAAATGTAATGGTTTCTGTCGCAAAGTAAAATCGTACATAATGTCTAGTGACACAGTACTCTGGTGGATGGGTGGTTTTGGAAAATGGAAATGCAACTTCATTTTTAATTAGATTTATAAACTTCACCACCTCCCCCTCCAGCCAGCTTCCCAACCCTCCCTCCCACCACCATTATTTATTTATTTTTTTTTTAAATGAGGCTTTTAATTAATGTTTGACAGAGCTGATTCAAGTTGAACAGACTAAATTTCTTTAAACAAACTTACTTATACTCCAGAGTCCTTTAAAAACTTAATAGCATTTATACATTGAAGGTATTTGATTTTCTTGTAACTAGCACTTCAAATGCAACAAGCATTTGAAGCAACAAGCATTTGACCCAACACGTAAAACTTTCTACAGTTCATAACTTTTACAAATAAAATAAATTAAATGTACAGTGAATAAGTTCTCTGAAATATTTCAATATTTCTGCAGGTTTAGTAACATCATAAAATACATTTCAACTAAAATTCACAAATCTAAAAACCTGTTAGGCATTTTTAGGCGTTTTAAGTTGGAAATGAAGACCAATGTTACATCGTAATATGCCAATTACAAATAGTACTTCAAATAGCAAATACTACAGTTTGTCCCAAACTTTAAAAACTATTCATGAACTCAACACTGAACTATTGATGGCTATGAGAATTGTTTCCTAGCCTTTTTGAAAATTTCAACCCATTTACGTTTAAGGTAATTATTGATAAGTACGATCCTGTAGCCATTTTCTTTATTGCTTTGGGTTCAAGTTTATACACTCTTTCTGTGTTTCCTGTCTATAGAAGATCCTTTAGCATTTGTTGGAGAGCTGGTTTGGTGATGCTGAATTCCCTCAGCTTTTGCTTGTCTGTAAAGCTTTTGATTTCTCCTTCATATTTGAATGAGATCCTTGCTGGGTATAGTAATCTGGGCTGTAGGGTATTCTCTTTCATCACTTTAAGTATGTCTTGCCACTCCCTTCTGGCCTGAAGAGTTTCTGTTGAAAGATCAGCTGTTATCCTTATGGGAATCCCCTTATGTGTTATTTGCTGCTTTTCCCTTGCTGCTTTTTAATATCTGTTCTTTGTGTTTGATCTTTGTTAATTTAATTAATATATGTCTTGGAGTATTTCGCCTTGGGTTTATCCTGTTGGGGACTCTCTGGGTTTCTTGGACTTGGGTGATTATTTCTTTCCCTATTTTAGGGAAGTTTTCAACTATTATCTCCTCAAGTATTCTCTCATGGTCTTTCTTTTTGTCTTCTTCTTCTGGGACTCCTATGATTCGAATGTTGGAGCGTTTAACATTGTCCCAGAGGTCTCTAATATTGTCCTCATTTCTTTTAATTCGTTTTTCTTTTTTCCTCTCTGTTTCATTTATTTCTACAATTCTATCTTCTAGTTCGCTTATCCTGTCTTCTGCCTCTGTTATTCTACTGTTTGTTCCCTCCAGAGTGTTTCTGATCTCATCTATTGCATTATTCATTGTATATTGACTCTTTTTTATTTCTTCTATGTCCTTATTAAATCTTTCTTCCATCTTCTCAATCCTTTTCTCCAGGTTATTTATCTGTAACTCCATTTTGCTTTCAAGATTTTGAATCATTTTCACCATCAAAATTTGAAATTCTTTATCAGGTAAATTCCCTATATCTTCTTCTTTTGTTTGTGTTGGTGGGCAATTATCTTGTTCCTTTACTTGCTGGGTATTTCTCTGCCTCTTCATCTTGCTTATATTGCTTTGCTTGGGGTGGCCTTTCCCTCTTCTTGCAGTTTGTGGAGTTCTCTTTACTATGTCGTTTCTTCGCTGTGTGTGGGGTTGGACGGGTGACTTGTCCGGGTTCCCTGGTTAGGGAAGCATGTGTCGGTGTTCTGGTGGGTGGAGCTGGATTTCTTCTCTCTCCTTTAGAAGACAATGGGCTGCTTTTCTGGGAGCCTGATGTCCTCTGCCAGTATTCAGAAGTTGTTTTGTGGACTTTACTCCGCGTTCAAATGTTCTTTTGATGAATTTGTGGGGGAGAAAGTGGTCTCGCCGTCTTATCCCTCCACCATCTTGTTCCTTCCTCCCCAGAACACTGGATTCTTATATTCCACTTGGTCGTGGAGTATCTCTTCCCAGCTTCTCCAGCAAGGTGCAGCCGCTGTACCTTACCTTGGACGAGGGGTATCTCCTCAAGGCCGCCCCTCCTGCTCCGAATGTGGATCAGCTCCTCTCGGCCCTCCAGTGCCCAAGCAGCCACCGCCTGCTGGACGTGGCACAGCTCCTCTCGGCCACCGCCCTAACCCTGGGCGCGGGGTAGATACTCTCAGCCACGACTCTGCACGTGGTCGGTTGCGCCAGAGCCGGGCGTCTCTCGCGTCTGCGCCGCCGGAGCCGGGCGTCTCTCGCGTCTGCCGACTTTTATTTTTTAGAGCAGTTTTAGGTTCACAGCAAAAGTGAACAGAGAGTACAGAAGTACAGAAGTTTCCCATATATAATTCACTGCCACAGCCTTGCTTGCTATCTTCCATCAGAGTGATACATTGGTTACCACTGATGAGCCTACACTGATACACCATTATCAACCAAAGTCCATAGCTTATATTAGAGTTCACTCTTGATGTTGTACATTCTATGCATATGTATGTTAGTCGCTCAGTCATGTCTGACTCTTTGTGACCCCATAGACTGTAGCCCACCAGGCTCCTCTGTCCACGGAATTCTCCAGGCAAGAATATTGGAGTGCATAGCCATTCCCTTCTCTAGGGGATCATCCTGACCCAAGGATCAAACCTGGGTATCCTGCATTGCAGGTAGATTCTTTACCATCTGAGCCACCAGGGAAACCCTGTACATTTACAGGTTTTGACAAAAATATAATGACATATATCCATCATTATAGTTTCTATCCAGTATCTGATACTGTACTTTGACAGTCTATCAGCACCACATGCACATGTCTTATTAAAAAGAAAACATGGATTAGATTAACTCAATCACATTTGTAGTTCTCTATCATTAGAGTCCCTTGGACTGCAAAGAGATCCAACCAGTCCATTCTGAAGGAGATCAATCCTGGGTGTTCACTGGAAGGACTGATGCTAAAGCTGAAACTCCAATACTTCGGCCACCTCATGCGACAAGTTGACTCACTGGAAAAGACTCTGATGCTGGGAGGGATTGGGGGCGGGAGGAGAAGGGGACGACAGAGAATGAGATGGCTGGATGGCATCACCGACTTGATGGACATGAGTTTGAGTGAACTCCAGGAGTTGGTGATGGACAGGGAGGCCTGGCATGCTGTGATTCATGGGGTCGCAAAGAGTCGGACACGACTGAGCAACTGAACTGAACTGAACTGATCATTGATAATAACCTCTGCCCCCACTCCATCTGCCTGCTTACAGGTATTCAGAGATGACAAGAACCACAGTGAGGGTAGGAAACAGGGCATGAGGTGGATCTAAAAGTACTCTGGGAGTATTTAGAATGCACACTGGTTCAGAAAATGCCCCTTCCCTTCTTTTAGGAGAGGAGTAGGAAAGGTACTGGCTCAGTGGTAAAGAATATGCCTGCAACGCAGGAGATCAGGAAGAGTCCCCTGGAGGAGGGCATGGCAACCTACTCCAGTATTCTTGCTGGAGAATCCCAGGGACAGAGGAGCCTGGTGGGCTACAGTTCATGGGGGTCACAAAGAGTCATACACGATTGACCGACTGAGTACAAGGAAAAGCTCTGCTCAGAGCAGAGCCAGGGTTCTCAACCCCAGCTGCACATTATACATATCACTGGCAGTGCTTTAAAAACGCTAATGCCCATCCTCATTCTCAGAAATTGGAATTTGGTCTAAGGTTCAAGCAAGGATTTCCCTTTAAGGGCTCAGGTCATTTTAATGTGCCAGGGCTTTAGAGTTAAGGAGATCTAGGTTTAAATCCTCACTGTGTGAAATTAGACAAGTTGGTGAGCCTCTCTGAACCTGCTTATCTGTGAACTGAAGTTTTCTTTAAAAAATCTACTTCACAGAGTCATGGTAGGGGAAAGGAGGAAATAAATATATAAGAACTCCCAACAGAGACCCCAGCACATAGTTGGCACTCTTCAAGTTTCAGTTCCTTTCCTCTTCACTTATACGCTAGGTATATGGTTCAGATTAAATAAAATATTGTCTTCTCGTGTCCCTTACCTTTCCCCGCTCTAATATCTTCCATTTACTTTTCAGAAGTAACCTCATGGCAACTTCAGTTACCCTGAAGAGAACAGAAGTCCCTTCCCTCCTCCAGTACACAGGACCTCTCTACCTTCCTTCCCCAAACTTACTGTGATCTTACATATTCAACAGCAACTGTGGGACCAGGGACATGCAGAAATAGGGGGTTGGGGAGTGAAGTATGACCAAGGGTCACTCATGCCTTTTTCTTTCGAGGATAAGCAAACGGCCTTGGAAGTCAGGGAGGAATGCCCTGAACTCTGAGTTCAGGGAAGCAGAAGCCCTTGAATTGCAGAATGGGGCCAGCTCTTCCAAAGGGGAAGTACATGACCAAACAGTTGCACCAGAAGAAGGCATGCTTCGAGCACATGGCACATCGAAATCAAGCAGAGCAGACACTCAACAAGGAATCTGAAGAATTAAAGATCCTGAACTACAGGTAAATGCCTAACCTGATCCCAGTACTTGATAAAGTCTCTGCTGTCTAGGTATTATCTTTGTTTACAGCAAGTACTGAACAACTGATTCATAACCACTCTATTCTGAGCTACAGCTACCCGTCACTTCTCCTGCATTAGCTGAAATCTCTTACATTTTCTGTTGAAACATCCCCTTTACCTCTTTCATCCTTCTACCCCCACTTAAAGTATCCTGATTCCTCTAAATGTCTCAGAGCTTTGCAGATGTAATAAGTGAAATGTTCCTTCATTAAAAATGATAAAATTGTATTGCTACTTCAAGAGGTCATCCCCAGATCCATGAGTTTCAGATATAATAACTGATAACAGATATAATATCTTTGGGCTTCCCCAGTGGCTCGGTGATTAAAGAATCTGCCTGCAATGCAGGAGATGTGGCAGAAGCCACAGGTTCAATCCCTGGGTCAGGAAGATCCCCTGGGAAAGGAAATGGCAACCCACTCCAGTATTCTTACCTGGGAAATCCCATGGGCAGAGGAGCCTGGTGGGTTACAGTCCATGGGGTTGCAAAGAGTTGGACACGACTTAGCAACTAAACACAAACAACAAAAAACATAATATCTTTAAGGTCAAAGATATTCACTTCTAAAGAAAGTACTATCTATGAAAGTCTGATTGATTTATGTGCTGCTGTGCTAAGTCACTTCAGTCACGTTCAACTCTTTGTGACCCTAAGGATGTAGCCTGCCAGGTACCACTGTCCATGGGATTCTCCAGGCAAGAATAGTTGAGTGGGTTGCCATGTCTTCCTCCAGGGGATCTTCCCAACCCAGTCGAACCTGTGTCTCTTACATCTCCTACATTGGTAGGTAGGTTCTTTACTGCTAGAGCCACCTGGGAAACCCATTTGATTTATAAAATCTCCAACTATTTAAAAAAATTTTTTAACTTAAAAATATTTTTTAAATGTTAAATTTAGATAGAGATGGTAAACAGATCAGTGGCTGCCCTAGATCCATTGGGGCAGAAGGAGGTCTTGAATAAGTGAAGCTTAGGGAATTTTTTTAGAGTGGTGAAACTATTCAGTATGATACTACCATGATGGATACGTGACAATATTTGTCAAAACCTGTGGGACTTTAAAGGACAAAGAATGAAACTTAATGTTCACAGTTAAAAAAGAAATCATCCATGAGGTAAAGGGATCCCTGAATGAAATGTCGGTTATGACAAAAGAATCTAACTGTATTACAAATGTATGAAAGAACCTCATTGAAGAGAGTAGGAAAAAGGGTACTGCCCTGAGTCACTCTGGAAATGAGTGAAGTTTGTAAAACTAAAGGCAAAAGGAACCATACAAAAACATGTGACTCTGTTGATACAGCTGTTTCCCACGGGGATACGGGTTCATAGTCCATATACTACTACATATGTATACTGGCATTGGACAATTATGTAAACAGATGACAATATGAGTGAGGGTTCCAATTGTGGGAGTGGAAGGTTACAGACAGGCAAGGGTAGAGGTGATTATAACAAATCGATCACACTAAGATAATAGAGGAAACTGGATATGGAGTATATGAGTAGTCTCTGTACAATCTTTACAGCTTTTCAGTAAATCAAAAACTATTTTAAAATTAAAAGTTGATTTTTAAAAAATATGTTGTTAAGCATTGTATATGTGTTTAAATGCATCTGTTGTACTGAAACTAATGCTGAAGGACATTTTTACTAAAATAACTGCTAAAAGGACATGGTTTTACAAAAGTATTTGTTACACATGATTTCTTGTTCAAACAGAATTCATTGTCCCTACATCCAGCAAAGCAAAGTTAACTCGGGCTCTGTGCCAAGACACGGAAACAGTCTTGTTACACAGACTCCACGCGATAATGGTAGTACTCAAATCTTTTCATCCATGATACACAATATTCCCATTGGTCTAAAGGAAAAAAGCCTCACTGGCTCGAAAAGTTTCCAGTAAGTGTCTCCGGGGAGAAGTCACAAACTCTGGGGCTAGGGGAGGGCAGGAAGGAGAACTGACTGCTGGTTCCAGAACCTGAAAAAAATAATAAAAAAAGGGAGGAGAATGCCTATGCTTCTCCAGACGACCACCCTCATATGGGAACATTGCCTGGGGAACTTAAAGTAGCTCTGAGAAGGAAACAAGTTGTACTTAAGAAAAATTCACCACACTTAACTGACCCTAAGTGCTGGACCATACTTGCTAAGCAATCAAGACTGCCAAGGACATAAATTTCTCATTCAGGACACTGCTAGTGCTAGGAGGCAGGAGAAATTCTTAAAGAACGCGTGGCTTCTAGAGTCTTATGCTCAAGACTTTAACATGGTGGCTCACACACTCATTTTCTGAAGACAATAATAGCCACAATACCAGGCCAGTCTGAAGCAAGAGGTATTCATGTTGCTGTCAGTGTCTCTGCCTCTGCAGAGCTTAGTGGGGGTGACAAACTAGAGACAAGGACAAAGTCAGGCATCCTGCGCTTCTTTACATTAGGCGTTTCATCCATTCCGGGCCAGCAGAGCCTGAAAAAATCAAGAGTAGAGAAAGATAACAGTGATTTTTCTACTTTTGAGATTATTAATTGCGTGGTTATCCCAGCTCATCCTTCAAGGTCTAGTTCAAACTTAAAATTTTTAAAGACTTCCAAGCTCCTCCAAATTCTGAGAGCATAATTCTCCTCTCAAAGTGCCAAGTAACTTGGTGGTGGTTTAGTTGCTAAGTCATGTCTGATTCTTGTGACCCCATGGACTATAGCCCACCAGGCTCCTCTGTCCATAGGATTTCCCAAGCCAGAACACTGGAGTGGGTTGCCATTACCTTCTCCAGGGGATCTTCTCAACCCAGGACTCGAACCCTGGTCTCCTGCCTTACAGGTGGATTCTTTACCAACTGAGCTACAAGGGAAGTTGCTAAGTAATAGCACTTGCTTAATGCCTTGCACTTCCAGCTTCTTTTCAAGTGTGATCTAGCTCATATACAAGGGCTTCCCTGTGGCTTGGATGGTAAAGAATCTGCCAGCAGTGCAGGAGACCCAGGTTCAATCCCTGAGTCAGGAAGATCCCCTGGAGAAGGGAATGGCAACCCACACTAGCATTCTTGCCTGGAGAATCCCATGGACAGAGGAACTTGGCAGGCTGCAGTCCATGGGGGCACAAAGAGTCGGACATGACTGAGCGACTAACATGACTATCTCATATACACAACTTAAGAGTCTGACTTCAAATTCTTGAGCCTGACTACAAATTCTTTTTCTCTCCTCCCCTTTCAAATCCCAGAGCACCCAAGCCAGTGTTTTGAATATGTGCTTAAATTTTAGGGGAAAAAGTTAGTTAAAACCTTTTACTAGATGCTGCTGCTGCTGAGTCACTTCAGTTGTGTCTGACTCTGTGCGACCCCATAGACGGCAGCCCACCAGGCTCCCCCGTCCCTGGGATTCTCCAGGCAAGAACACTGGAGTGGGTTGCCATTTCCTCCTCCAATGCATGAAAGTGAAAAGTGAAAGTGAAGTCGCTCAGTCATGTCTGACTCTTCGCGACCCCATGGACTGCAGCCTACCAGGCTCCTCGGTCCATGGGATTTTCCAGGCAAGAGTACTGGAGCGGGGTGCCATTGCCTTTTCCGTTTTACTAGATGAACCATTCTCAAATGAAACTCCTTCTCAGTCCATGACTTGGTCATACAAATCTCTTCCAACTCTGAAATTTTCTGATCTAGTCCAAAGTATGTAACAATTCCTATTGTTTCTTACGTTCATTACTCGGCATATGACAGCTAATCTGCCACATTAAAAAATAAAAGGTCAGGTTTGCTGAATTGTAATCTTTAAAAGGTTTCAAAAGCCAACTTGGAATCAAGAATGTAAATTAAAATACACCTACATACGGAGAGTTGGACACGACTGAGCGACTGAACTGAACTGAACTGAACATTAAGCATTATTACAAATTTGTTGAGTTGGCGAACAACTGCTGAGTTGGTGGTCAGATAAAAAGATACCTTCCGTGCAACTGAGCACCTTTGTGCACAATGACAAACACAGCGTAACTTACAGTTCTGCCTGGAAACAGACGGAGTTCTTCTGCCATTTAATTACAAGACACATGCCTACTTTCAGAACATTAAAAATCTCTTTTTATCACGTTTTAGAATTAAAGATATACAGACTACATATAGAAAATGTCTCGAAGCCTACCCACACAACCATTCACCTTAATTTTTTCCAGGAAAAAAAATGGAAATTTCATAGAGGTCCCTGCTCCAGAGCCTCTACAATGGCAAAGAGAAAGCTGCTGATTGAGAAAAGTATCTGTGGGAGGGACAGACACGGGAGCACAAGGATCTGTGCTCTATGTGTCAACAATGTCTGTTTGATGAGACAATGCTTTTTCTGCCGCCATAATCCAGAGGATGGACAACATGGACAACACAGGATATACTCAAGTGTGACATGTAACTAGAGGAAAGGAGAAGAAATTACCAGGAAATAATACTTCCTTAATACTTGACTAATATAAAACTATCTACCACATGTACAGTTATGTTATTGTGCTTCATGTTATAAAAAGTGAGCAAGTTAGAAGAAGATCAGTGAGGAAAAAGAATTCTTCCCCCTTCTCTACTTAACTTCCCTCCAGTTCCTTCCTCTGCCTAGCTGGAAAAAGCCCTGTGAAAAAGAGACTGCTCCCAAACAGAAAATAATACGCCATGGTTTATCACAGCTATGCCAAATCGCATAGCCTCCCATAGCGCCAGCCCCTGTCATTTTCTGCTTTTTGTTTGGTTGTCTAAGCATGGAGCAGATTCCTTCTCAAACCATCATATTTAGGTACTTAAGAAATTTCGCTACCTTCATTTTCTTTATATTAACTTAAGCCCATCTTGGTTCCCTCTGAGCTGGCAAGAAAGTCGATCACAGTCGTTACTGGACTCCCCTTACCTCCCTGATTTACACCACAATCAGGGAGAAGTGCATGTATCAGAAAATAGGGGGAGGACTCCTAATCTCTCCTCTGCTTCGAGCCCTTTTGAAATTCTCACTGCCCAACCCTGCAATATGACAGGCTTTCTGCTCCATTGCTGAGTGGGGATGGAGGTGGTATGGTGAGGGGGCTTCATCTTTGCTGGAAGCTCTGGTGTCTAGAGTGGAGTCTCCGTAAGGCACCATATGACCATCCTGCTAACCAGGACACAACCACAGAATAAGCAAGGGTGCCCACTACTCACCAACCTCCATCCCCTCCCCAATGCTCCAGAATTCCCACTCTTCCCTGGCCCTCAGAGGTTTACCCCCTACTCTGTTACTCCACAGCTAAGTCGCTTCAGTCATGTCAGACTTTGTGCGACCCCATAGATGGCAGTCCACCAGGCTCTGCCATCCCTGGGATTCTCCAGGCAAGAATACTGGAGTGGGTTGCCATTTCCTTCTCCAGTGCATGAAAGTGAAAAGTGAAAGTGAACTCTCTCAGTCATGTCCGACCCTTAGCGACCCCACGGACTGCAGCCTACCAGGCTCCTCTGTCCATGGGGTTTTCCAGGCAAGAGTACTGGAGTGGGGTGCCATTGCCTTCTCCACTCTATTACCCTATCCTGATTACTCTGTTGCTTCAGGGCACCTTGTGCAATTTCAACAACAAGCTAGGATGGGACTGGGGACTCACAATAACTGACAAGCATCCTGCCACTTTACACTGGTGTTGTCATTCCTTCCCACCCCAAATTTCCCTCCAGTCCTCCCTCCACACTCTATCACTACTCGACTTGGAGTTCTGCAGGAAAAGGACAGGCTATTACTCATTTTATGTCCTCTAAAATACCTCACATGGGAATTCTCAACCAGGGTACACAGGAAATCAAATCCATGCCTAGCAGTCCCTCCAAATTTTTATTGATGTTTAGAAAATTATTTTCCTAGAATTGAGTATAAATAATGTCACAGCAATGCCTGAGACATGAAATGAAGCACATCAGGCAGCTGAGTGCGGAGCAGCTTTGCTGTAACTAAGAAGTATGAAGTTAGCATGTCATCAGATAGGACTACGGAGGAATTCCAAGAACTCTGCCTCCAAAGAGCACAGACAGGACGGAACCAGCTCTTCTTCAAATGGCAGTCTCCTTGAAGAGCACCCCATAGATGACCCTGATACCTTTATTGACATAATGGTGGTGATTGCATTATAATCCCTGCTGGCCTGACTAGCGTTGCTGTCAATCATTTAATTATCTCACAATATGTCTCCAAAAATTCTAGAATTTGAAGTGTTCTTCTGAAGTCTGCTACACGTTCACTTCTCTTATTCTCATTTTCTTCCTATCTAAAAGAATATCCATTGTTTAGCCACCCGGCATAAAGACTACATTGCAACGTATTTTGCAGCTGTGTGTACAAAAGCAGTGACTCACTCTGGGAGTAGCAACGATGGGTATTCATGATTATGCTTAACCTGAAGGGGCAGCGGGAGGAAGGAAGAGGTTCCTGGAACCCAAAGAGTAATGATAGCTACAGAAGTCAGTTGCTTGACAAGAACGGTGGCTTCTACTTTGGGTTGGGGTCCCCCCAAAGCCATTCTCAAGAGTAGGATTTCAGCACAAGTAGTTTATTTGGAAGCAGTCTCAGGAGGTCTTGGAAAGGGATGGGTGAGACAGGGCAGGGAAGGAGGCCAAGACAGTGTGCAGTGATCGGCAGAGATTGCCACTGAGTGCAAATGTGGCTCAGTCTCCATAGGGACACAGGAGGTGATGAAGAACACGGCTTAGAGTTGTCCCAACCCAGGGGAGCAGATATAGGGGTGTTTACCCACCAATCCCATACAACAGTGGTTAAGGACTGCTCCCTGAGACTATCAACTTTCCAGCACCTTCGGCCTGCCCTGAACATAGAGTAGGCATGTTTCCATGGCCAGAAAAAGCCCTCAGGTGGAGAGTGGCAGGTGTTTACCCAGGAAGGAGCCACCACTGTACATCAGCGGTGGTGAGGGCTGAAGGAACCTGGGTGGGGGACCCATGGCATCTGCTATGCCTTCAGTTAATGACTGTAGCCACTGCTACTCTGGCCCCACAGAGAAGGAGCAGAAGAATAAATAAATACCTGACCTCGTTCTTGGCCCATCCCTCTAATCTCCTGCTGAACCTAGTCAGACGCCCCTTGATGCAGTTCACTCTGGACAGTCTTCCATGGCACAGAGCAGGGTGGAGGAGGAGGAACAGTGGACTGTGGAGCAAGCAGAGAGTATCCAGCACATCTGCCTTCCACTGTTTCCAAATGTCTGTATTTAAAATCTAGGACAGCACTCTCTGACTATAAAAATATCATGATACATTTATATCTTCACTAAAACTGAAGAAACCTGTGACTGGAAAGCACCTTGGAAAACATCTCTGTGAGTCCAAGCGATAGAGAGAGCATAAGGAAAATGAGAGGAGACTTAAGTTCTAGTTCTGGTTCTAATAATTATGAATGATGACAATTTGAGCAGGTCATTTGGCACTTCAAACTGTTTCCTCATCCTTATAATTAGCAAGCTCCTATTGACTGAACAAAGCTGTTATGAAAATCAAAAGAATATAAAATGCCTTGTAGTTAAAAGGGTTATACAGTGAGGAGTTAGTATACCTTCACCGTCCAGACAGAAAGGAAGCCAAACCACTTTTAAACACTTTTTGGAAGTAAATGCCCCTATTTTTGTGTGTGTTTCTTTCAATTAGGAAGATATTTACATGTTTACTACCACACAAAAAAAATTTTTTAATTAGACAAGGCATAATAATTAACATGTATTTATTTACAGTGATTTTCTTACCACTAATCCCCCAACCAAAAAAAATCTACATTCACTTAATTACATCAGTTACTATTCTAATAAATAGTCATAGTCATTTTTCTCTAGTTATTTCCTTTTATTTTTGACAGTGTGCTTTTGACCCTTTTAACCACTTCCTCTCTGTCCTTACGTGCTTCAGCATTTCTGATGACCCAGTAATCATGCCCAAGATCACAATTCTACATCTTTTCTCTTTTCACTTCCCTTTTGATGTAGAAAATAAGCCTAATGATGGAGGCACCATTAGATTATACCAAGAAATACTAGATAGAATATCTTCTAGGTGCAGTCATCAGTCTAAGGAATGAATAAAGTTACAATTATTGCCCCTAAATGGAGATGTCAGAGTTGCTCCCTTGCTAAAAATCCGGAATCAAGATTATCAGTAACCCAGAGAAATTCATGAAACAAAAGGCAGTGTTTCCCTTGGGGTTATCACACTGTTACTGCCTTGGATTAAAAACCACATAGTAACACATTTGACTGGCCTAAAGTTTTCACAAAGGAACTGTTGGGGAGGGGAGGCTGTTTTCAAAGGTACCACCACTAGGAAAATAAGAACTTAATAGTTCTTACCCATCCACAGTGTAGAAGAAGGTGGAGACAGTCATTAAGTAAACAAAATAAGATTTATCAGAAGAATGAACAAATTTTTTTTAAAAAGAGTGAACATAAAAATATCATTCTTTTTGCTGACTCTATTGTTTCAAGTCTTTGCGGTAGGTGGGAACAGGAAAACTTAAAAGTAGAGGGAAGGAAAAGGCTTTGCCTTTTTCCTTAAAGCATGTTAATTCTATTTTAATTAACCTTTGGGCATTACCACTTTGCTTCACATCAAGAACAATGTAACATCCCATTATCACACCATCTTGAGGAAAGAGATATTGCCCTTCTGAACTTTGGCAAGAAGCATAACAGACATAACAGCTCAGAAATGACTACTCCCGGAAAGAAAATTTTTGCATAGACTCTCCTCCCAGTAAGGTTAAAGGAAACTACTTTAAAAAAATTCTCTATGAAATGATAAGCCATTTTCCATGTAGGTAATTTCCATTGTCCATATTTACAGTTCTCTGAGTAAAATTGTTAGGAACTCCATTTAAAACACTACAATATCTGACACGTGTTTTAAAAGGGCGGGAGAAGGGAAGGGAGAAAAGAGGGAGAAAGATAAGATGGGGAGAATTGAAAGTACAAGTTAAATCAAATATATTCAGTGGTTAGCTGGCATTAATAAGCTATTATTTTTATATTCATAAACTTGCTAAAAGATTTTTCCAATTTGTAATACTGAAAACAACAAACTTATATTAAAATTTAAAACATTTTTTGGATGGAAAGGATATTAAAATAATTTAATTTATACAGGATGGTTATATAAATACTACTTATACAGCTGTCATTCCAAATGTGGAAACTATAGATTGGCGTGGGTTTTGGCATTAGACTGCTGGGATAATCAGACAGACATTATCTGGGTGTCATCTTCAGTGTACTGTTAAGAGAGACTCAATCAAAATTCAAGTGCTTCTGCCCACTGCCTTCTGAGATCTTAGATGTCTTTAATGTGGACAAATTATTTACTCCACAATTAGTTGTAAATAGCCATGTGAAAAGTAACATCAGATACCATTTCCAGGTTTTAAAAAAAGGAATAAATGTATGCACTTAAATGAATTACAAATACTGATACTGATGGAATGATAAATATGGATCTGACTAATGAATGGGAGAGAGGGGTAGAGAGATTATGCTTTCTGCACAACACATTTTGAGCTCTTCTATAGCTGACTGACTAGTGAAAGAGCTCTTTCCCAAAGATACGGGTAGTCATTCAAATAAATCTTTATGACTGTAAAGTATGAACTGCATACATATGCTCCAGAGGAAATCCCTAGACAGCTTCCAAATAGGAAGCAGAGACCTTGAGATCATCTCTAGACTGAATTCTGACCACAGTTCTCAGATATGGAGAAGAAATTCTAGAGAATAAATACACATAGAGGCCTTACATTTTGGAGGGTGTCTAGGCTCACTGATACAAGGGTTCTGCTTGATTAAATGAATCCCCTTTCCCCTAGAATAAGAAAATTCAACGTACTGAAGCTATGACTCACCTCTAAAGGTCAAGAAATATTGTGAGTACCATGTGTGATAACACCCTCCAGATGTCAGAGCTCCACATTATGGGTCAAACTGGCATCCCATCAACTTCTGAACCTGAGAGCTGAGGCAAAATTTACTGTGGAAACACCACTGAAAGAACTTCTTGGAAGCTCCCTGAATTATAAACTCAGAACTGGAGACGGCAGTGAGAGTGATTAGACAGAGTTGGAAAGTTCATGCTCCCAGAGAAGTGGTAACGCCTTCAAACTCGGGCAAAGGGCCCCTGCACTCGTCCCGTACCTTAGAGGGACCCATAAACCAGAAAACCACAAATAACAAATTTGGCAAAAATCACAAGGGTATTTCTGTCACTCAGGAGCCAGTGCTCAGTGATGGCACTGGGCAATTCACAATCCAACATGCCTGCTGCTGTGATCCACATCATTTAAGCACCAAAGGAACACTCTGCCACACTACCCTGTGTCCAAACGAAAAAGAGGGGACTGTGGCAATGCTGACGTCAGAGATGGACAAAGCTTTAAAGCATGAGGAGCATTTAAGTTGGAGAAATTATTAGGTAAGAAAAAATTTAGCGTATTGTGTCTTTCTTCTCAAATTCATGACCACAGTAGGTTTTTGCATAGTAAAATATGTCATAAAGCAGAGTGTTCACTTTCTTAAACTCTTTATATCCAATATTTAACAGTTTTCACAACAGTTGCACGTGGCATCTAAGGAAAACTTAACAATATTAAACAATTGTTATTCAGTTGCTCAGTCGTGTCTGACTCTTTGGGACCCCATGGATTGCGGCACTCTAGGCTTCCCTGTCCTTCACCATCTCCTGGAGCTTACTCAAACTCAAGTCCATTGAGTTGGTGATGCCATTCAACCAACTCATCCTCTGTCAGCCCCTTCTCTTCCTGCCTGTGTATATATATAAGTCTAGATATAACATGTATTAAACACAACACTTATTCTTCACATTAGAAGCCACAATTATAAATATTATAAAATATAATAATATAGTTTTTTTATAATATAGTTTTATAATATAATTTTTATATTATATAATAATAATACCTAGTTAAATTTCATAAAACAGTTAAAATTTTGATTATATTTAAATTAATTTAAATTTTGATTGTCATTAATTATCATTGTATTTGGCCTTTGTACTTAGCAGATAATATTGAATATGTACTGTATATGTACATGTATATGTATTTGTATATGTATACGTCACTCAGTCATGTCTGACTCTTCGCAACCCCATGGACTGTAGCCCACCAGGTTGCTCTGGTCCATGGGGATTCTCCAGGCAAGAATACTGGAGTGGGCTGCCATGCCCTCTTCAGGGGATCCTCTCAACCCAGGGATTGAATTGAACCCAGGTCTCCCACATTGCAGGTGGATTCTTTACCTTCTGAGCCACCAGGGAAGCCCAATATTGAATATACTAGAAGAAAAATAATTTCTTAAAGCCATTGTTTGTAAACTTTTTTACATTTATTTTATACTTTTTATATAAAAGATACTCGAAGTTTCTATACATTTTGTGGCAGTTTAAAAAATTGGCCTGAATTTTTTTTACAGCCCTTCCATAGAGAGGTCGAGGGGAGGAGGATGTCTCAGCCAATGGAATAAAGTAACAGGAAATGGCTCTTAAGGCTAGATCCAAAAAGGCCATTCAGGTTTTGCCTTGTCCACTAGAACACTCTTTCCTGAAGCCCTGAGCCATCACTGAAAAAGTCTGACCATCCTGAGGCTACCATACTGTGAGGAAACCTAAGCCACAAGAAAAGACCATGTCATCAGCATTCCAGTTAACAGGCCCAACTAAACCCAACCTTCAAGCATTCCCAGTCCAGCCACCAGACATGTGAGTGAAGAGACCTACAGATGATTCTGGACCTCATCCAGTAATCTCCCCCAACTATCCAGGTCTTGCCAGCAGTGACCCCAGATATCATGAACCAGAGATAAGCCATCTCTGCTGTACCCTATCCAAATTCCTGACCCAGAGAATCCATAGTGATTATAAAGCAGTTGGCATTTTATGCCACAAAATTTTGGTATAGTTTGTTATGCACCAAGAAATAATTAGAGTGTTTAGAATGCATTTAAATTCTATTTTTAAACTTAGATTATTGAGGGTGATTATTAGTTAAACTAGTAACAGAAACTGTAAAAGTAGAGGGAAGGAAAAAATGTTTAAGAGAAAAGTGGAGAGACTTTCAGTTATGGCAGCATGAGGGATTCAGCAACACTTCTCTGTAATAAAACAAGTATATGCTTCGAGGAAGATGGAATAGATATATTTTTCTATATTCCTAATGCGTAAGTACAACTGAAAACTCTGTACAATGCATATATGTGTGTGTGCACACATGTGCATGTGCTAAGTCACTTCAGTCCTGTCCGACTCTTTTCGACCTTGTGGACTGTAGCCTCCTCTGTCCATGGGATTTTCCAGGCAAGGGTACTGGAGTTGGTTGCCACTGCCTCCTCCAGGGGATCCGCCCCACCCAGGAATTGAACCCATGTCTCTTTGATCTCCTGCACTGATTGGCAGGCAGGTTCTTTACTGTTAGCGCCACCTGGAAAGCCTATATATAAATATACATACAGAGAGAGAGAGAGATTCTAAAAGCTGGAGAGAAGAAGGCATATTGGCTAGCAACCTAGAAACTCTAGAAATGACACAAAGAACAAAAGTTCTTTTTGCCTTATACATCCCACACTTAGAGAGAGCTGGCTCCTACCCCAACCCAGCAGTAACAAGAAGTGCTGCTCCTTGGACTGTCAATGGAGGCTGGGTGGGGAACTGGGGCTTTCATTACCATCTGGTAGTAATGGGGGTGTGCTGCCAGGAGTGTGCATATCCCTTCCAGAGCAGTGTCAGAAGAGGATGGCTAAAACGGAAGTTAATTAAGATAAAGAGCACAACCCATAACATAATATCCATAATGTCCACATTTTGACCCCAAATCCATCATATCTCCAACTAGGAAGATCACAAACTGAATGACAAAAAAATAACAGATGCCAATACAGAGATTCTAGTTTAATTCTAGTTTGAATTCTGCTTTCATTTTTTGTACAAATTCTAATTTAAATATGTAAATATATTTAAAGCAATCATGTAAATTAATCTTTGAGAGTTCTAATTATTACGTAAGTATGGGTAAGCCACTAAAGTATGTTATGACTTAAATAGTTGAGGTGTTTTATAAAATTTTCCTCTATCCATGGAATTCTCTAGGCAAGAATACTGAAGTGGATTATCATTCCCTTCTCCAGGGGATCTTCCCGACCCAGGGATCGAACCCGGGTCTCTTGCACTGCAGGCAGATTCTTTACTATCTGAGCCACCAGTGAAACCCCTTTTATAAAATTATTTCTTTGTATGAAAGATGTCCAGGGGTAGGAAGTCCTGGGCAAGCAGGAAGTTTCCATGGTTGTCAGGGATCCAGGTTTCTTCCCTTTTGTTGCTCACCTTTGCTCATATTTCTTCTCATGTTCCAAAATGACAGGTGGAGCTCCAGCCATTTCGCTCAAAACTAAAATAGCAACATGGAGAAGGGAAGAAAAGGACTTCTGTCTTCTAAAGAGATTTTCCTAAAGATTCATCAGTTCTTTTATGTATAGCTCACGGATCAGAACTATGTACATAACCCCAACTCGCTACAAAGGAGCTGATATGTCATCTTTTGGCTACATTGTGCTCATTAAAAATTTGAGTTTCTATCTATTTGAAACAGAGGAAAACAGTAGAATGGGAAAGACTAGAGATCTCTTCAAGAAAATTAGAGATACCAAGGGAACATTTCATGTAAAGATGGGAACAATAAAGGACAGAAATGGTATGGACCTAACAGAAGCAGAAGATATTAAGAAGAGGTGGCAAGCATATACAGAAGAACTGTACAAAAAAGATCTTCATGATCCAGATAATCACAATGGTGTGATCACTCACCTAGAGCCAGACATCCTGGAATGTGAAGTCAAGTGGGCCTTAGGAACCATCACTACAAACAAAGCTAGTGGAGGTGATGGAATTCCAGTTGAGCTATTTCAAATCCTGAAAGATGATGCTGTGAAAGTGCTGCACTCAATATGATAGCAAATTTGGAAAACTCAGCAGTGGCCACAACTAGAAAAGGTCAGTTTTCATTCCAATTCCAAAGAAAGGCAGTGCTAAAGAATGCTCAAACTACTGCAAAATGCACTCATCTCACACGCTAGTAAAGTAATGCTCAAAATTCTCCACGCCAGGCTTTAACAGTACGTGAACTATGAACTTCCAGATGTTCAAGTTGGACTTAGAAAAGGCAGAGGAACCAGAGATCAAATTGCCAAAATCAGTTGGATCATTGAAAAAGTGAGAGAGTTCCAGAGAAACCTCTACTTCTGTTTTATTGACTATGCCAAAGCCTTTGATTGTGTGGATCACAATAAACTGTGGAAAATTCTACAAGAGATGGGAATACCAGACCACCTGACCTGCCTCCTGAGAAATCTGTATGCAGGTCAGGAAGCAACAGTTAGAACTGGACATGGAACAACAGACTGGTTCCAAATAAGAAAAGAAGCACATCAAGGCTGTATATTGTCACCCCGCGTATTTAACTTATATGCAGAATACATCATGAGAAACTCTGGGCTGGAGGAAGCACAAGCTGGAATCAAGATTGCCAGGAGAAATATCAGTAACCTCAGATATGCAGATGATACCACCCTTATGGCAGAAAGTGAAGAACTAAAAAGTCTCTTGATGAAAGTGAAAGAGGAGAGTGAAAAAGTTGGCTTGAAGCTCAACATTCAGGAAACTAAGATCATGGCATCTGGTCCCATTACTTCATGGCAAATAGATGGAGAAACAATGGAAACAATGACAGAATTTATTTTGGCAGGCTCCACAATCACTGCAGATGGTGACTATAGCCATGGAATTAAAAGACGCTTACTCCTTGGAAGGAAAGTTATGACCAACCTAGACAGCATAATAAAAAGCAGAGACATTACTTTGCCAACAAAGGTCCATCTAGTCAAAGCTATGGTTTTTCCAGTAGTCATGTATGGATGTGAGAGTTGGGCTATAAAGAAAACTGAGTGCCGAAGAATGGATGCTTTTGAACTGTGGTGTTGGAGAAGATTCTTGAGTCCCTTGGATTGCAAGGAGATCCAACCAGTCCATCCTAAAGGAAATCAGTCCTGAATATTCATTGAAAGGACTGATACTGAAGCTGAAACTCCAATACTTTGGCCACCTGATGCGAAGAACCAACTCATTTGAAAAGACTCTGATGCTGGGAAAGATTGAAGGCGGGAGGAGAAGGATGAGTTGGTTGGATGGCATCACTGACTCAATGGACATGAGTTTGAGTAAACGCTGGGAGTTAATGATAAACAGGGAGGCTGGGCGTGCTGCATGCAGTACTTGGGGTCACAAAGAGTCAAACACAACCGAGTGACTGAACTGAACTGATTTCATTTTTTATGTTATAAATTTTATCACCTAAAGCTTTTTATTTTCTTTTTATTTCTATAATATCAGAATACTATTGAGTTTTATATACTGACCTTGTATTTGTCCTTTCCATTGCTCTTAATTTATTCCAGCATTTCTGTGCTTCCATCTGGGATCATTTTTCCTTTAGCCTGGACAACTCTCTTTAGCAATTCTTTGTGAGGATCTGTAATAAAAATTTTTTTTCTTAATTTTTGTTTTCTAAACGTATTTGCATCTTCATTTATAAAGGCTACTTTTCTGAGCACAGAATTCTAGTTTAACTTCTTTCAAGACATTATTCCACTTTCCCTAGTTCTGTTAAAAAGTCAGGTGCGAGTCTTGTTATTATTCTTTTGAAAGTAGTGCATCCTTTTTAACCTATATTTTGGGTAGATTTGTGGAGGAGGGAATGTTGGATGTGCACCTTGAGAAGGGGAGCTGATACCAGCTTTCAAGATGTGAGGCCTCTCTTCTTCCTAGATGTCAAAAGCTATCCAGGGCCCTGTCCTATCTTTTTAATAAAAATGCCTACATGGTTGTCCCTGCCTTCTTTAGAAGCAAGTTCTTGCATCCACTGTTTGCATATGGAAGCAAGACACTTCCTACCCTGGTACCTCAATCAGTAACTCTATTGTCCAAGGGCCCTTTGATATCAATAGCTTCCTTTTGTGTGCTTAGAACATCCCCAGGAGCCACCCCTATTTCAATATTAAGCCTCTGCTTATACTGCTTTTGTTTATCCAACTATAATCCTGTCCTGTGAGCCTTCTATTTTTCAAAGATGGCCATAACGTCTGGTCCTTTGAGAGCACTCCTTCACGTTTTTCAGTATCAGCACGGATGCACACGACTATGTGTGCTCATGCAACTTTCTTGTAATTTTTAAAGATTCTGGGGATAATCTAAAGAGGGAGGAGGCAGGAGAGACTAGAACTTGTTCCTCAGTCTGCCATCTTGATTCAATCTCTTTGTTAAATTTCTAAGTACACACTGAACTCTTTTAGTACCAAACCCAGACATCTGCCCAGTATCATATGATCTTTTTTGGAAATCTCTGCCTCTGAGGTGATACATTAAGCTAGTTCAATATAATCCTCATGTTAAAATTGGCATCTGTGTGAAACATGTGAATAGACTTCCTGTCCTTCTTCAAAATTATCTTCCAGATTTTAATATCTCAAAAGAACTGAGAGTTCTGTATTACAGAGTTTCCTACAAATGTATCACAACAAAAGTACAAATAATATTTTTGCTCCACTATAACAAAAAAGAGAAAACAAGTATTTAAAAAGCATGTAAAGTGCTAAAATCCAAAAATAAGAAAAAACAACTCAGTAATCCATTAATGTTATTTCCCTACACTCAACCCTGAAACTACTTCAATCAACAGACTCTTTTTGCAACACTAATAAATTCACTAATAACATCATTGATTTATCATTGATTAGAATTAAAGAGTAAAATGCAAACTTGGAAATCTAAAATAGTCTCTAGTTGGTTATAGAAATTGTATATAAAGAAATGCAGTTCATAATTAATATAAACACTAAATAATAATATTCATAGGAGCTAAATCTAAAGAGTTCAGCAAAACAATATTTTTAAAAATATTTAATGCATGATGCTAAAGCTGAAACTCCAATACTTTGGCCACCTCATGCAACGAGTTGACTCACTGGAAGAGTCTGATGCTAGGAGGGATTGGGGGTAGGAGGAGATGGGGACGGCAGAGAATGAGATGGCTGGATGGCATCACCGACTCGATGGACATGAGTTTGAGTGAACTCCGGGAGTTGGTGATGGACAGGGAGGCCTGGAGTGCTGTGATTCATGGGGTCGCAAAGAGTCGGACACGACTGAGCGACTGAACTGGACTGGACTGGACTGGAACATGTCCTAGGCACTGTTCTAGGCATTGGAAACAAGCAGTAAACGAAACAAAAAACCCTCTGTTTTTGGAGCTTATAGTCCAGTAAATACATAAAATTTGAGTAATATGAACTTGGCCTTTTCCTATGGAAATTACTAGAAAGGCAGATATTTTATGCCCAAACACAAATATAGATATCTGTTATGGAAGTCCATCACACAATCACATAAAAACATATTTGACAATGTTTATAACACAAAGATACATTTGGCTACTGGATTCAAAACACTGAATATCAGTATCTTTGAGAATGTGAGCAAGGTCAGGTGCCCTAACATTTACCTGCCTATGGAAAAGGAATCATTGGCTAGTTTTTGATAAGTATATTAGATGTTAGACAGCTCTTGCGTGTGCACGTTTTGTCACTCAGTCGTGTCCGACTCTTTGCGACCCCATGAACTGTGACCCGCCAGGCTCCTCTGTCCACGCAATTCTCCAGGTAAGAATACCAGAGTGGGTTGCCATTTCCTTCTCCAGGGGATCTTCATCACCCAGGGATTGAACTCAGGTCTCCTGCATTGCAGGCGGATGCTTTACAGTCTGAGCTACTAGGGAAGGCTGTTAACTCTTAACAGGTCTTAATTTACATCCCCAAGCAAGCAATTGAAATAATCCTGTTATCAGGAACATGCATGTTGACAAAAATACTGGGTCCAACAGCAAGATTTTGATACCCTAGAGTTGTACTACCCAATACGCTAAATACGAGTCACGGGTGATTATTTAACTCTGAATTAATTAAAATTTAAAAATTCAGCTCCTCAGTCACATTTGGGCTTCCTTATGGCTCAGCTGGTAAAGAATCTGCCTGCAATGAGGGAGACCTGGGTTCGATCCCTGGGTTGGGAAGATCCCCTAGAGAAGGGAAAGGCTACCCACTCCAGTATTCTGGCCTGGAGAATTCCATGGACTGTATAGTCCATGGGGTCACAAAGAATCCGAAGCGACTGAGCGACTTTTACTTTCACTTTCTTTTCCTGTGCACAGTAGCCACATATAGCCTGAAGCCGCCATACTGAGCAGTGTAGATACAGAACATTTCTCACACTGCAGAAAGTTCTATTGGCCAGTGCTGCACTAGGGAGTCAGAAGAGGCACAGCACTCCTGGAAAATAACAACATTTTCTAAAGAGGGCTACAAAAAGTGGCAATTTAGAGAATTTCTTGACAGTCCAGTGGGCCTTGGCTATCAAATAGGCCTGAGTTCCATCCCTGGTCAGAGAACCGCAAGCCACGGCGCAGTCAAAAAAACAAAAAAGGTGCGATTTATAACAGCAAAAAAATAAATAAAAGTCTTCTCTGTCCCTTGGCTATTTTTTAAATTTAAAGAAAATATTATCAATGTTAAAACTGAAGCTGAATCTTTCTAATATGTTTTTCCCCAAAATATTATACTAAGATGAGAAATTTTTTTTAAGGTATGTGACCTTCAGTGTACTTTCTTCCTTGAGAATATCCTTTAGGAAAGGATTCTCAGCGTTAGAATCCGGAGTGGAAAAGATGCAATTCTAGTTGCAGCCTCTGGGGCTTCCCTCTATCAAGGAAGGTCTCGGCCCTCTCGGAGGCGAAGTCAGAGCCGCGCGGGGCATTTGGCTGAACTCCTGCTGCCACTCAGCGGAGAGAAGAAGCAAGGGCTCCTTCGCCTGTTTGTCGGTTGCTAAGCGACGGAGACCTGGCGGGGCCTGGTCGCAAAAGGGCGCGGACTGAAAGATGCTGTGGCTTTGTAACAGCGCCGGCTTCCATTGGCTGAAGAGCTCGCGGCCATTGCCAGGAGCCAATGGGTAGGCGCATACGGATGACGTTAGACGCCACGCGACTCCTCCCACCCACGTTCTAGCGACCCGTCTAGCGACCGCCGAAACCCACCTCAAACCCTTTGGGGCGCGGTGAGGGTGGTTTGTATTGCCCCATGTTTAGCTGGCAGCTCTCGCTACTGCAGGTGTTCTTCCTGATGGTCCCCGAGAGGGTCCTCTCTCAGCCCTCTCCGTCTCCGTCTAGGGCAACGCCCACCCATTCGGACCTGGGGCCAAGGACTCAGGGCGGGACCCTTCAATCCTCGGAGGTGCCTGGGATCTCTACGGTGGGCCCTACTGTCGTGACCTCCTCGACACCGGGGAATAAGACCGTGGACCTCTTCCCAGGTGAGGGGAAAGGATGTGGGGATGGAAACTGCCGACTTAGATCCAAAATTCTGTGTTTAATAAAGTGAATCCCCACAAATTAAGGAGTGGGGCTGGCCAAAGAACCTTGGAAGAGTTTAGGGATCCTCACCGCACTCGCTGTGTTTTATGTTGTATTTTCATAGTCCTACCGATCTGTGTCTGTGACTTGACTCCCGGTGCCTGCGATATAAATTGCTGCTGCGACAGTGACTGCTATCTTCTCCATCCGAGGACAGTTTTTTCCTTCTGCCTTCCAGGCAGCGTGAGGTGAGCTGCGATGTTCAGGTTGAATCCTAAAGGGGATTAAGTAATATTTGGAAGTAGGAAGAGTTTTGCTTTCGTGCCTCCCACCCCCACGTCCACTCAAGGAATGGAACTCCCTTGGTTTTTCCCAGGAGCGCTGTCCCCCTTCTGATGCTCTAAAGCAGGGCAGCCCAATAGAACAGAACCTTCGTGTTGTCCCGTGGCTGCCCAAAGAGTCCTCTTTTTGGCATCTGACTGACAGCGGTGGGGCACCCTTCTTTGGATATACTCTTCCTTCTAAATGTACCTGTTTTTCCACCGCTTTTCTCATAGGTCTTCAAGTTGGGTGTGTGTAGACAACTCTCTTATCTTCAGGAGTAATTCCCCATTTCCCTCGAGAGTTTTCATGGATTCAAATGGAATCAAGCAGTTTTGTGTCCATGTGAACAATTGTGAGTAGAAATATGTTGGCTATTTGTATTGCCTAACATTTTTTGAGAGTTAGCTTAGTCTCTTTTTTCCTTTTCTTTGTTTTTTAAACCTGTCCCCCACCCCCCACCCACCCCGCCTTTGGATGTCTATCATCCTCCCTATCCTCTACCTGTCCCCCCACCCTCTCTTTTTTCTCTTATTGGTGAACATTGGCAACCTCTTTTGCCCTGTTGGCTGTGGATTAGAAAACCCATAGAGAACTTTAATTTCTGTCTGCCCTCTTAGCTCAGATAATTACAGATAAACTATATCCCCGACTTGCTACAACCTCTATGAAGACACTCACTGAATTCCCAGTGCCTGACATAGGAGGCAACAAATAATATTTGAATGAATGTCTTTGACAAATGAGTCTCTATCAACCTTGTTTTTATTTCATGAGGCAACAGCACAGAGGAAAGAGCATTTGACTTGGGTCTCAGCCCTCCATCTACTTACTGCTGCACAGACTTGGTGGGCTTTCCTGGTGGCTCAGCAATAAAGAACCTGCCTGTGATGCAGGAACTGCACGAGACCCAGGTTTGATCCCTGGGTCAGGAAGACCCTCTGGAGGAGGGCATGGCAACCCACTCTATTTTTCTTGCCTGGAGAATCCCACAGACAGAAGAGCCTGGAGGGCTACAGTCCATAGGGTCACAAAGAAGTGGACATGACTGAAGCAACTTAGCACACATGCACACTTGGACAAATCCCTTAGCATTTCCAGGCTAAATTCTTCAACAGGAAAATGAGAAATATCACTAATCCTAAATGTGAAAGTGCTCAGTAACTGCAGAGTGTAATAAACATGAAAAGTAGTTGGTATTAAAGTTTTTAAATAGACTTAGAAATTTGCTGGTGATAATGATAACATTTCTAAAGATATACATCTGATATATCTTTTTTAAATTTATTGTCTAAGAAGAAGAAGAATGTTCTCACATAAAAGACTTAAATGTCCCTTATACTCTGAAGTCAGCTTATCCTGGTTTCATCTGACTGTTAGAAAATAAACTATATTTGTTTCCTAAAACAACCAGTTTTGGGTTTGGGGGACTTGAATTTGGAAGCAGTTGTCAGGAGCCTTGCTGCCATTCAGATTGTGAGAAGATAGAGGGAGCAAGGCAAATGCTCCATTTTAAAATAAGTTTTCAGGACTTCCCTGGTGGTCCAGTGGTAAAAAGTCTGTGCTTCCAATGCAGGGACCCAAATTCGTTCCCTGGTGAGGAAATTAAGATCCTGCATGTCTTGAGGTGCGACCAAAAAATTTAAGCTATAAAATAAGGCTGCAGCTACACCGTACTTCCCAAATTTCCTATTACCTTCTAGTTCCAGCATTGTGAAAATGCTCCAGGGATATCACAATAACATCCAAACTGGTGCTTCCTACTTTTAATCCCCTCCTGCTTCCCATGCTATATTGCAGTTTCCAGACCAATGTTTCTGTACTCTCTTTCCCCAGCAACATCTGAGAGCCAGTCCCTTAGGACATATAGAATACTTTGCATTGCTGTCATTTTATATGAATGTTGTGTCTCCCCAGGTAAATTGTCAGCACATAGAAAGGATGGACCATGAATTTGTCCACAGTGCTTAATATTTGCTGATAATGACCATCAGTAACAGACATTATTAGTCAGAGACTGTACAACATTGACTGAGTGGGAAAAACCCTGGACCAGGAATCAGAAGATCTCTGATCTACTCCTGGCTCTGCCAGATGGCTTTATGGCCTTTTGCAAATTCACCTCTCAGGATCCGAATTTCCTAATGGGATTGGGCCACAGGCCCTCTAGCCTCCTTCCACACCTGAAATTGTATCAATCTAAGTCTAAATACCTTTAAGCCCTTTTTTGTAATATTCCATATTTGATGTTGGAAATTTTAGGCAAAAATTCTATTTATATCCTTATCCACGCTCCTTAGGTGCATGATTCCTGCTTACCATCACTACCTCCAATATCCCTGCACTGAAGTGAGAGACAAAAGGTTAACTTTCTCTTACTCAGTTAAGCCATGAAAAAATGTCCAGATGGATATTTTCTATCTCAACTTCTTTTTTAGCTTAACTCTAACTTTTTTTCTTTCATTTGTAAAGATAGATATAACTAATTTTTTTTTTTTTTTTTAGTGATGTAAGTATTTCTTCTGTGTGGTTTTCAGGGTATGAGTTCTGAAAGAAATAGTATATTAAACAGCTTCCGGAAGCTTCAAAATGTGAAGATTTCAGATCAGAGATGGAAGATGGTAGTCTGTAGACCAGGAACTTTAGCATCACCTGTTACAGAGCAAAGATTTTTTGATCTTTAATATGCACAGACATCACCTGGGAGATCTTTTTGCTAACACACACGTTCTGATTCAGTAGGTCTGGAGTGTGTCTTAAGATTCTGAATTTCTGACACTCTTCCAGGTTATGCTGGGGCTGCTAGTCTGTGCACCGGACTTTGAGTAACACAGACCTAGGAGATACACAGAAAGTGAGTAGTGTGAAAGGCCCCACAATTGAGAGTTTTCTTCCTGTTCCATCAGAAAGCTGAAAAGTCAAATGATTAGGACCCTATGATCACAGAGGATAAAGGTCATGCTTATGTAATATGGCATCTTCATTAGCTTTTGGGGATGCAGATCTTGATTTCCTTTTGAATCTGTTCAAATGACCTTAATTATGAAGAATGAAAGAAACTAGTATGGACCATTGTCTGCTACATTCTTTTTTCAAGTTAGCGGAAAACTTGGACGGTAAAGCAGAGTGTTGTTCATCACAAGCCACGTTCTGGGCAGGGGACAATGTCAGAGGCCTTTATCTGCATCTCTTTCCTGGTTCTGAAGTGCCATAAAACGATGGCTGCATGAGTTTGAATTGTTACCAAAATACCCTTTGGGTGGGTATTTGAAAAATCTTGAATGTAGAAATTATAACGTGAAAAGAATAAAAGATGACAAATCCATATATTTGAAAGATGGAAACTGTATTATGAGGACTAGTCAGTCGCAGTTTAGAGGAAACTGGAAGACTTGGAGACGACAAGTCAGATATTGTCTTCAACTCTGCCATATTCCTATGGAAACAGTACCATTTTGTGGTTCTAGAGATTCATCTAGAATGGAACAGATGCGCACATTACCATGACTCCTGTTTTCATCACAGATTGCTAACCTTACATATTCCTGACATCAGAGACTTGGAACTGACTGGCACTCATTGGTCATATTCTTGTCTCAGATCTTAATACTTAAACAGTAATTCAGTTAACAGATAAACTATAAGGTGACAGAAATAAAAATCGTTACTGTCTCTGAAGATGGCACATTGATTGGGAAACTTCTAGGGAAAATCTATAACTTAATCTGAGTCGTAATAAAAAAAAGTGTATAAATGTTTAAAAATTCTTGAGTTTATGCTTAAGATTAGTGCACTTGCATACTTTACTGTGTATATCTTATGCCTGAATAAAAATATTTTTAAAGATCAGTTTCTTGGTATTCCAGATACATAAAAATGAACGATTTTCTTTTATCTAACCCACCTTTCTTTAAAAAAATATTTTAGCAAGATTAAACTATCTCCAGAAGCTCCAAAAGGTCAATGCAACCAACTTCCAGGCCCTGGCTACAGAGTTTGGAGGTGAATCATTCACTTCAACATCCCAAACCCAGTCACCATCAGCTTTCTACAGGGTGAGCCTGGGGAAGGGGAGGGATTGTTTGGTTGGTTTTTCCCCTCATACTGACAACTGATCTAGTATCTTTGAGGTGCCCACCTCAAAGTTAAGGTAAGCCATTACCTTTACCTAGCCATTACCTAGGTAAGCCATTGTCAGCTTTCTTGGAGGGATGTATTGTCCACTTTAACAAGCTACTGAGTTAACTTTTGTTTCTTATTCTTTTCTGGTGGAGTTCAATCCAATCTCGCTGTGAATAAATTTCTGCTCTATTTTGTTTAGGCTGGCGACCCCATTCTGACTTACTTCCCCAAGTGGTCTGTAATAAGCTTGCTGAGGCAGCCTGCAGGAGTCGGAGCCGGGGGTCTCTGTGCTAAGAGCAATCCTGCAGGTGAGTCCAGAACACCAGTGCTACCCTTTTTGTTCAACTTAAAAATAGGCTTTGTTATTTACTGCTCCCTTAATTCTAAGGTTTCCTAGAGAGTAAAAGTACAACTTGTGCTCGTTTCTTCAAGAATCTGGCAGATAGCTGTACCTCAGATCCTGCCCTCAATGCTGCCTCTTACTATAACTTCACAGTCTTGAAGGTGGGTGTCCCTTCTTTCCCCATTGTCACCACTGTAGACTTAAAAGTCACCATGCTTCCCACTTTCGGGTTGTGGGGAAAGCACTGAACTGGAAGGCAGAATGCCTAAGAGCTACATAAAAGGCAGAAGGCCAAGAAGCCCTATTAGCTGAAGAAAGATGAAAGAAGTAGGGTTAGGTAGCCAGGATGAAAGATTCTCACTCTCCCAGCTAATGGAGTTTGCTAGGGGAGGTGGGAGAGGGGGACATCATTGTTTCACCAAAACTTCCTGCTTTTGCTGTTTGTTAGAGCTTTGCTCAGAGAAGGTGGTCCTCGCAGTCCATCTAGCCTCCCCTCAATCTGCTCCTGGCATTTTAGTGTAAAGAAGAATCAGGTAGAAAAAAAAAAAGTTGATTTTTTTTTTTTCTCCCACAAATGTGAAACCACAAGCTCCTGGAGATTTTATGTAAGATACACGCACACTCATGTCCTTGCTCTTCTCTTATAACAGGTTCCAAGAGGTATGAGTGATCTTCAGAACATGGAGGTATGATGCTCTTTATCAGGAAAAAGAAAAAAAGAATATTTGATTCCTTTGCATCTGAGGCAGTTTCACTCTAAATTGTAATGGTAAAAGAGAATTATGTGTGATGTATCAAGCTGTTCAAGAATGAGTCTAAAACAGTGTCTCTGTGTTAATAAGTATCATATGAAGTAAGAGTTCATAAGGTATTAGCTAAGTTTGAGAAACTTTGGGTTAAATAAAGTTAAACCTTATATTTAGGATGGAGTTCTTAAAGTTTTTAATATACTAGAAAGCCTTCTCAATCTCTAAGAGGGACGTGTCAGATACAGTATTTCTAAAACTTATTTGACCAAGGAGCCTTTGTTTTATATCTAATACAAGTAATGTTCCCAAAAATACACTTGGGAAATATTGAATAACAATGACTTTTGAGCTTAAGTTGTAGACTGGCAATGGAAGGAGAAAGGAAGGTGATTGTCAAAAAGGAAAAATACTCATTTCAGCATAATAAATAAGCTAGAAGAGGAAATGCTTTCTTCTGCCTCTTTCCCTTTCCAGTTCCAGGTGCCTGTAACAGCTGTCTCACAGGCTGACTCTCCTGTGTTGGCTGGAAACACTTGTCAGAATGTTGTTTCCCAGGTAGGGACACTGCCGTCAGATTCTGGACTAATGTATGTTGATCAGCACTACCAGAGGTGCTTCATCTTCCACTAAGTACCAGACCAACCCCACGTGAATTTGTGTGCAGTATCTGAACCTAAACATGTGAAAAACTGAGCCCGTCCCCGACCCCCAGCGTGTTTCAGCCGCCCCCATTGTACTGCCCTGACATTTCATGTCCGGAACACTGAGATGATTCATCGTTCTTCTTGCTTTGCCCATGTGCAGTCTGTTCCAGTTCTCACTGACCAGTTTCTTTCGTTGACAAAATCAGTATCATCGGAAAGTCTGAAATAGACTACTCTACTTCTTTTCCTCTATTTTCTCTCTTCTAATCAACAAACAAAAGTAAGATTTATTGGAAAGCATCATTTTAAAACCTATGCTCAGAAATCTAAGGTTACCGTTACCTTTTTATGACTTCCATCTCCAGCTACCATCTTAACTCATCCTCAGACATGGTGAAAGCGAAGTAAACCAGATTTCCATTCCGTGTTCACTTCTGCCTGTGCTGCTATTCACTTTCTCTGCATGCAATCAAAATTTATGTTTCTTCCCTTTCAATTCTTACCATAAATTCACCTCTCCCATAAACTCTTTCAAAGAGCTCTATTCAATTTCTTTTTTCATGTGTAGATATAATATGAAGTCAACTTTTATCTTTTCATACTATTTGTATTTGGCATTTTTAAGATAACACTTTTAGTCTCCCTCATCCAGTTATTTTTAAAATTTAGATATAATTGATAAATTATATTAGTTTTAGGTGTACAGCATAATGATTTGATACATGTATATACTGTGAGACAGTACCACAATAAGTTAGCATTCATCACCACACATAGTTACAGTTTTTTTTCTTGTGATGAAGACTTAAAATCTGCTATCTTAGCAACTTGCAAATACACAATGCAGTATTGTTAACTATAGTCACCATTCTGTTCCCTTATTCAGTTATACTAAAACCCTTAAAGACAAGAAATCTGTCCTAAACATAACTGGCCCACAAAATATTTTTTATTAATTGATTCTACTTTTGTATTTCAGGTCATCTATGAGATAGAGACCAATGGGACTTTTGGAATCCAGAAAGTCTCTGTCAGTTTTGGACAAACGAACCTGACTGTTGAGCCAGGCACTTCATTACAGCAAGATTTCATCATTCACTTCAGGGTTAGGGTTGTTCTCTTATAGGGGACCAAGAAGAAAGAAGTATCGGGTTAGAAATAGTTCCCCTGCTTCTGTAATACATGCAAGATAGAATAAGAATATGAAGGCCTAGTTCAGTCTGTCAACTGAAGTCTCAACATTTAATATTCTATAGCCTGGCGTGCTGTGATTCATGGGGTCGCAAAGAGTTGGACACGACTGAGCGACTGAACTGAACTGAACTGAATTTAACTTCGAGTGATAAGGATTCAGCAATGTTTATTCATTAGCATATTCCCCCAGCAAAGCAGGACTTCACTCACAAATCCAAACACTTTTTTTAAATAGTCATTTTGCATCATAAACTCAGCTAACATCCCACACAAATTCTTTAACTAGCTTTTTTCATGTTTCTGGGCATTCAGCATTTTATTCATGTCCCGCTTACGTTTCTAGTCTTGATCACCACCTTTTGACTTTCTTCTACTTTCTTTCCTTTTGAACATAGCAGAGTCCAGTTTCTTCTCAACTCTACCCTCAAGTGATTCACCAAATCCCATGTCACTCAGAGTTCATCTATGGAACATCTATAGTTAATTAAAATATAGTTCTAAATTACATTTAAACTCTTCTAATTCTAGCTACACTGAACATAGCCCTGAGTTAATAGTAATTTTGGAAAACAGGATTGAGAGATCTTTGACAGATCTTTAGTTGCAATCCTTGGTAGAAGTAGTGTTCAGATGGATGTGAATAAGGATTTATTTTAGTGAATTAAAAAAAGTAAAAGATGCTGGAGGAGCAATTTTTGCAAAATGCTACACTGTGGAAGGAAGCCAGATTGTTCAGTGCAGCTAAGCTGCAGCATTGCCTTAAGAAAGCGTATGAGGCCACACTGGAAAAGTGAGTAAGCATGATTTTCTTCATACTGATTTTCCTTCACTCTGCAGGCTTTCCAGCAGAGCACAGCTGCTTCTCTTAGTGGGTATAGAAGTGGGAATCCTGGCTATATTGTTGGAAAGCCACTCCTGGTTCTAACTGGTGATATAAGACACTCCGTATCCTTTCTGGGTATCTGGGTGGCCTACTGCAGCCCAATGAGAAAAGCTTTAGTTACTGATCTTTTGGATTTTCCAGTTCTGTGATTCCCCCATTTTTTAGGTATTGAGGATTTCCTTTGTTGTTGTTTAGTTGCTGTATCTGACTCTTGAGACCGCATGGACTATAGCCCACCAGGCTCCTCTGTCCATGGGATTTTCCAGGCAAGAATACTTGATTGGGTTTCCATTTTCTTCTCCAGGGGATCTTTCCGACCCAGGGATTAAACCCATGTCTCCTGCATTGGCAGGCAGATTCTTTACCACTGAGCCACTAGGGAAGCCTGGAGGACTTCCTTTACCGAACTATTAATATATTATGTTCTCAAACACAGATGCTATCAAAGGCTTTAGAACTTATATTAGACTGGCTGAAGGTGAGGATCCTGACTGAATTGTGTTTATTGTAATGAGATATTTAAGGTATATGGTCATTTTTGGAAAAACAGTAATTCTCTATGTTTTCATTGCCAGAGGGAAATAAAAATGTTACTTGAATAATATCATGATATTAACAAAGTACCAGTAGTGTTAAGCAAATATTAAGAAGCATACATTTTCCAATTGGCCTGCTTTTTCTTTTATGATCTCCTTGACCATCACTTTTCACCTCAGATGACCCTCGTACAGAGCCAGGGTGATGGAACTTGCTCTATTAAGAGACACAAAGTACAATTTGGAGTGAATGCAGTATCTGGATGCAAGCTCAGGTAATCTTTGCTTCCACATCATTTCTAACAAATTTGTCTCTACCTGTAGGGAATATGTGATGTGGCAACTTTTATATTTTGAATTAGAGTTCAGAGAATGTTAGGGAATAGTCTTTAAATAATATTAATATTGCTAAGAGGTGGTTGTATTGTCTTTTATACCTATGAAGAATTATTTCCCACAATTTATTTTTTTATATTATTTCTAATGTTTGAATGAATTACATTATGATGTTCATTTCAGGCTGAAAAGGGTGGACTGCAGCCACTTGCAGCAGGAGATTTATCAGATTCTTCATGGAAGTCCCAGACCAGAGCACATTGCCATCTTTGGAAATGCTGACCCAGCCCAGAAGGGAGAGTGGACCGGGATCCTCAGCAGGAACTACAGTGTTTCAGTAAGGAAAGAAATACACATTCTGACAAAAGCTTACTTTCCTCCTTTATTTATTAAGATTAAAACCAGACCTGTTTCCATAGTTGGTTTGGTTGTCACAGAAGAAAGATAATGTGGTTGTCCTAAAAGAAAGACTGTAAGAAATCATGGCCATCTGAAGTCATCATTTCAGGTCAGGTATATATATATATAACTTTCCTTAGTTAGAGAAAAATCTCAAGGTAGAAGGTCTAGAGAATAGTATTAATGAAAAATAAAAACCTCAATACCAACTACACCTGACAAAATCTCATTCAGCCCTTTTCTGTTTTTACTCTTTCCGGTGGCCACAGCATCAGTGCTCAGCCAGTGTACCTCTTGATTCCAGTCTAAGTAAAATAGCGAAATCTGTATGTCAAAGTAAAAGAAAGAAATCTGCTTCCTCTTTTGCCCGCTCTGGCCTGGAGAATTCCATGGACTGTATAGTTCATTGGGTCACAAAGAGTCAGATAGGACTGACCGACTTTCACTTTCCCTCCTGGCTTTAATCAACTGTATCTTTATTTCCTTTCACTTAAGCTTTTTATTTTTTGTGTAAGTAATACATATACTTGGCTCAAAATTCCAAAAGTACAAAAATAAAACTCTTTCTCAGACAGCTCTTCCCTTCCACAGAGGCAGAGTTGTTACTTTCTTTCCTTCCAGAGTTATTACATGCTTACCCAAGTGAATACTCATCTTTTTTTTTTAATCCAAATGATATAAGATCATAAATACTGCTCTGCCCTTTGCTTTTTTCACTTGATCTTGAGAGTTTGTTCCACATCAGTATATAATAAGCTTCCTCATCCTTTGCATGGTATAGTTGCATTTTATTCCATTATATGGATAAACCATAAATTAATTTATTTAGGCAGAACATTCAGGTTGTTTTCAGCCTTTTGCTATTATACACAGTGTGGCATTTTATAACCTGGTTCAGGCACAATTTTGTACATGTGAAAGTAAGCCTATATGAAAAATCTTAGAAGTAGAATTTTGCTAGATCCAAAGGTATATGCATTTAAATTTTTAATAAATATTGCAAATTTATTTCCCTTATAGGTTGTACCTATTTACAGCCCCAGTATCCATCTATGGGATGGCTTGTTACCCATACCCTCAATACTGGGTTATCAAGCTTTTAATCTTTGCTTATCTGATAAGTGAAAAATAGCATCCCATTGTAGTTTTTCTTTTTCTCCTACTATGAGTAAGGTTGAGTATCTTGACATACAGTTGAATAATTCTTATTTTCTTCACTATGATTTGTTTATATCTCTTGCCCATTTGTATTGAATTGAATTACTAGCCTTATGACTTGTAGAAAATCTTTGGGTATGTGAGAAATTGTCTCTTTTTCTGTTATGTGGTTTGTAGATATTATTTCCCAGTTTGTCATTTGTCTTTTGACTTTGTTTATGGTTTTTGTGCCATATAGAAATTTTTATATTGTGAGATTTATCAGTCTTTTTTTCAACTTTTGAATTTTGGTTCAGACTTTGAAAGGCCTTTCCTCTTAGATTTTATTTTTAAAGTGCCCCCCTTCCCTTTCTCGGCACTATTATGACTTTATTCCTTGTATACTTCTTTCCTTTTAGTGAGATTGGGGGATAAGTAGATACATGTACTTGATCCAGCCTTTGGACAACTGTAGTCAAATTAACGGAGAGGGCAATGGCACCCCACTCCAGTACTCTTGCCTGGAAAATCCCATGGATGGAGGAGCCTGGTGGGCTGCTGTCCGTGGGGTCGCACAGAGTCGGACACGACTGAAGTGACTTCACTTTCACTTTTCACTTTCATGCATTGGAGAAGGAAATGGCAACCCACTCCAGTGTTCTTGCCTGGAGAATCCCAGGGACAGGGAAGCCTGGTGGGCTGCCGTCTATGGGGTCGCACAGAGTTGGAACCGACTGAAGTGACTTAGCAGCAGCAGCAGTCAAATTAAGTTTTCTTAAACCTCATAAAGCCATACCTAGGGAGCGTGGTTTGGGGTGATACATAGCTGAGTATTAAGAAATGGTTAGTGACCAGGACTGAGATTATAGCGGAATTTACTCTTTATGATTCTTAAACCTACTATTTACATTTTTAAATCACATTTTTATAGAATATTTGATAACATGGAAAAATGTTCCTAATATAGATAGAATAAATGAAAGGAAAAGTGTTCTAAAATATTTAGAACAAACACATGAAAAGGTCATTAGTTAGTCAACATCATTAGCCATTAAGGAAATGCAAAACCACAAGGACATACCAATTCATACCCACTGGGATGGCTATAATTTTAAAAATGGATAATAACAAGAGTTGGCAGGAATATGGCTCTACAAAATGGCAGAGCCAATTTGAAAAGAGTTTGACAGTTTCTTAATAAATTGAACATAAACATGGTCTGTCTTCCCCTATTCCTAGTTTAGACATGTTATTGGCTATGTCTAAGTCTTACTATAAATAAAAAGTGTGACGTTAGAAAAGCAAGGCATATTTGAGAATAGTTTGTTTCTGCTAAGTTATCGTAACTTCCTGACTTATGTCCTCACTTCCACCAGTCCTTCCTGCATCTTGGAATTAATTGTCCTGGAGTCACACTGCTTAGTTGGGCTTCATAATCTAACCCTGAAACATCCTTCCTTAATCTTTTCACTGTTCCTGCATTCAGAACCATTGCTTCAGTCAAGTGATCTGCTCAGGGCCAGTGCCTCACACATGCCTGGCACATAGGAGACAGTAACAAGTGTACTTAATCAGTAACTGCCACTCAATGACATCATGTGCTATTCTAGTTGCATACCATTTATGTGCCATCTCTCTACCTAAATTTTTCTTTAAACACCAATTCCTCCATTACATATTACTGATCCCGGTTCTATGAAGCCATCCTCAACCAGAAATGGCTGCTGCTTCTGGCATTCCACAATAGTGACTCCACCACTCACTGAGCACTTCTTATAACCATTGTACATGGGCTTATTTATGTTGTTATTGATCTCTTATTTATCTTATTTATCTCTGTGTTAGTATTTCCATTTTATTTTATATTTTAGTATTTCCATTTTAGAATCTTTTTTAAGATCATGGACAGTAATAACCTCAGATATGCAGAAGACACCACCCTTTTGGCAGAAAGTGAAGAGAAACTAAAGAGGCTCTTGATGAAAGTGAAAGAGGAGAGTGAAAAAGCTGGCTTAAAACTCAACATTCAAAAAACTAAGATCGTGGCATCCAGTCCCATCACTTCATGGTAAATAGATGAGGAAACAATGGAAACAGTGAGAGACTTTATTTTCTTGGGCTCCAAAATCACTGCAGATGGTGACTGCAGCCATGAAATTAAAAGACACTTGCTCCTTGGAAGAAAAGCTATGACCAACCTAGACAGCATATTAAAAAGCAGAGACATTACTTTATCAGCAAATGTCTTATCTAGTCAGAGCTATGGCTTTTCCAGTAGTCATGTATGGATATGAGAGCTGGACTATAAAGAAAGCTGAGTGCCAAAGAATTGATGCTTTTGAACTGTGGTGTTGGAAAAGACTCTTGAGAGTCCCTTGGACTGCAAGGAGATCAAACCAGTCCATCCTAAAGAAAATCAATCCTGAATATTCATTGGAACGACTGATGCTGAAGCTGAAACTCCAATACTTTGGCCACCTAATGCAAAGAACTGACTCATTTGAAAAGACCTTGATGCTGGGAAAGATTGAAGGTGGGAGAAGGGGACGACAGAGGATGAGATGGTTGGATTGTATCACCGACTTGATGGACATGAATTTGAGCAAGCTCCAGGAGATGGTGATGGACAGGGAGGCCTAGTGTGCTACAGTCCATGATGTCTCAGAGTCAGACATGACTGAGCAACTGAACTGAACAATAATACGACCTCTTATGAACTTTTGTGTCCTTTCGCTAAGCCACATTATCTTCTCTGTTATTGTGTAATGTTTAAGACACAACAGCTACTTAATGCATGGTAAATATTAATAACTATAGGTAACCATCAGCAATTACATCAAATGCTTCTTTACTCTCCTGCAGGATATGCACTGTACTTCCTGCTGTGTCATACCAGTTTCCTTGGAGATCCAAATACTGTGGGCATATATAGGCCTCCAGTCCAACCCACAAGCTCATGTATCAGGAGCCCGGTTTCTATACCAATTCCAGTCCATACAGGTAAGCCTTGCAAAGCCTAGATTATTATATCAGTCATTTGATGACCAGTTAATTTTTTAACTTTCTAAGAGTCAATTTATCTTACCAGCCAAAATTCTAATGTTTGGTCAGAATGAGCTTAAACAATTAACTTTCAAGTAGATCCTCCCTACCTGGTTACTGAAATTAACATGTTTTCATGGTAAATACAATCTATATTTTTTCCCCATGTTTTTTTAAATTTCATGACTACAGTATAGGTTACTTTGTTTTAAATTATCATTCTATAATTACTATACACTGTTTGATTCAACCACCGAAAAGATATTCTATGACATTCTATGTATTCAGTGACAGTCACACATTTGTTAGTCTCCAGCCTGTTGGTTGCTGTTAAAGTTACTACTGTGGCTAGTTTGTAATCATCAATTCTTGGCTGATTGCACTCCATTAAAATAAATAATTTTAATATATAGTAAATGTATACCTGCTGTTTATGATGCGCCTTAGGATAGTTTTAGCAACTGCCTCATTGGAAGGACTGATGCTAAAGCTGAAACTCCAATACTTTGTCTACCTCATGCGACGAGTTGACTCACTGGAAAAGAGTCTGATGCTGGGAGGGATTGGGGGTGGGAGGAGAAGGGGATGACAGAGAATGAGATGGCTGGATGGCATCACCGACTCGATGGACATGAGTTTGAGTGAGCTCTGGGAGTTGATGATGGACAGGGAGGCCTGGCGTGCTGTGATTCATGGGGTGGCAAAGAGTCGGACACGACTGAGCGACTGAACTGAACTGAACTGAACAGCTAAGGGAAGTTCAAAAATAAAATGATTAGGTCCTGGTGAATGAACTTCATGTATGAACCGGTATGCCAGATTATTATTTTTTAATGGAAATTAAAGCTAATTGAAATTGTTACCTGTCAGTCATTGATTTTACCTCCCAGAAAAGAAAGAAACTAGAGACTACATTTAAGTCAGAAGTGAAATACCTTTAGCTCTTGCCTCACACAAGTTGAGCACCTTAGCTCTTTATGCCTGTAAATGTGTTAAAACTCGTTACCAGAAACTGTGTTAATGAGAACATTCCATTCTTTCTGTGTTGGCTTACTGAATAAAACAGAACTCTTTCTGTAAGATTCATTTAACCTGTTACAGATATGGCACTGAATCTATTGTTTTATATTTATGAACTGTGTCTTTACCCATGAATACCTGTGTAGTTTGGGAAGATACCTACAGGATTGTTTTTATTTTCCTGAATCTCTGGTTCTCTTAGGCATTGAAGCTACCCAGTGCCTCTGTCTTTCCAGGTATTTTTAATCATTGTTGCTAAGTCACTTCAGTCGTGTCCGACTCTGTGTGACCCCATAGATGGAAGTCCACCAGGCTCCCCTGTCCCTGGGATTCTCCAGGCAAGAACACTGGAGTGGGTTGCCATTTCCTTCTCCAATGTGTGAAAGTGAAAGTGAAGTCGCTCAGTCGTGTCCGACCCCTAGCGACCCCATGGACTGCAGCCCACCAGGCTCCTCCATCCATGGGATTTTCCAGGCAAGAGTACTGGAGTGGCTTGCCATTGCCTTCTCCGAATCATTGTATTTTTCTACTATTTAATAGAGGTTAGTTTTTCAGGTTAGTCTGTCCCCTCTACAAAATCACACTTGTATCATTCACATCTAACTGTCCTTAAGTGGTTGACAGCTGAGAATTTCAGCTGTGCTTCATTCGTGCATAACTGAAGACACAATTTCTATTCTAGTGATGGAGCAAAAATTAACTCTGTTGAATTTATTAATATTGAGGGGTGGTTTGGGATATACCAAATCATGTGCCTTTAGTTAGTGTGATTTATATGATTTGCAAAGGTAATTTTGACTATACAAAAATGTTCACTTGAGAAGCTTGCTTCCATGAAAGATACTATGCCCTTGTAAAAGTAAAAAGTTATGAATCAATAGTGTCATATCACAAAAAGTTAAGCAAATGCAAATAATTCTTTCTATAATAGACAGTTTTATCATCTGTTTTGAAATTTTTTTACTGCAGTCTTGAATGGAAATTTTCTCCTGAAGTCACATAAGCACTCACTTTTTCTTTATGTGTTTATATTGATGATTTGTCCTTAATTTTAAATCACTTCCCTTTATCTGTACAGGCTTGTCTCTCAGGACCTCCTGTGCAATTTTTTCTCATCATAGCAAGAGCCTATTTAAAGAAAACTAGTATACATGTTCTAAAGTGTCTAAAGTAATAAAAGGAGGAGCTAATTAAGGAGATATTTTGCAAGGTATATCTTCGGCAGTTCTTCTCCCTACCCCACGGGCCATCCTTTGAAAGTTTGTAGTTCACAGTGGTCTCACCCAGGCTGTGTCAGTCAGCTTAATGTGTCTGAATGATGGCATAAAACTAAAGCTGAGTACCAGACTAGCAGCCTGTAGCCTGTTTAGCCTGTAGACTTGTTTTGTTTGATTTGCAAAGCATTTTTTAAAAATTTGTGTCAGCATTTAAAAATCAAGAAATTTTACCTTGACATCCAGATCTCTGACTTGTCTTGAAAATCTGGTGATAAAAGATCCTACACTCCTTCATGGCATAAAATCTGCCACCGAATGGTGAAAGTGAAGGTCACTCAGTTGTGTCTGATTCTTTGCGACACTATGGACTATACAGTCCATGGAATTCTCCAGGCCAGAATACTGGAGAGGGTAGCCTTTCCCTTCTCCTGGAGATCGTCCCAACCCAGGGATCGAACCCAGGTCTCCCACATTGCAAGTGACTGCTTTACCAGCTGAGCCACAAGGGAAGCAAGAATATTGGAGTGGATAACCTATCCCTTCTCCAGTGGATCTTCCTAACCCAGGAATCGAACCAGGGGTTCCTGCATTGCAGGTGGATTCTTTACCAACTGAGCTAACAGGGAAGCCATACTGAATGGTGATTGCCACTAATAAAATACTTCCTTCACACAGCCTGCAGCTACCCACCCTTACCTGCCCCACTTCTCTCATTTAGGTTATCTGCTTAGGCTGGTAGGTATTTATGTTTCTACATCTTGAAGTGAAGGCTGTCTGAGGTTTGAAGTGAACTGTCAAAATGACTTTTCACTGTATAAATGTAGCTTCGGAAACACTTTAAATTCCTCTCACTACAAAAAGTAAAATAGCAAAATTTTTGGAATGTTCCCAAGAACAAACTACAAAATAAAGAAGAATTTAAGCAAAACATTGTGTAGAGTTAAATCTTCTTGTATGATAATAATAACAGAAAAACATTTATTGAACATTTACTATATGACAGGCACTGGTAATATTTTTTATAAGTATTTTTTAAATAAGTATTGAATTCTCACAACAAACTCATTAAGTAAATACAGTTTATTTACATGGTACTCTGCTGTTTATGTTTTTGTACTAATTGGGCCTTTACAAGATTATAGGACTGCCAGATATCAGTATCTTTTTGTCTTTTTGTTGGGACTATTACTTTTCTCAAGAAAAAAAGCAACAAAAAAACCCTGCTGGCTCCTAACTAAAGGGTATGTGGATAAGCATCTCTCTCAGCATTTTGAAGCCAGACTGGGGCAAGGTATTTCATTATACAGAGTAATTTCCCTATTTTTGGTTCCATACTTCACTCTATTCTTTCTATATATCCTGAAATCCAGAATTTCTCTGGTTTAAATTTTCCAGTCTCTTGTTGAAACAGGGAAAGGGTGGTTGTCTGATTTCATTGAGGAGGATATCACTCAGTAACCATGTTCTGTCCCTGCCTCATCCCTACCTCCCTGTTATCTTCTATTACTGAGTCAGGGTTCTACAGAGATCGTCTTCTAGTTTCTGAAGGCTTTTAGGTTTGACCTTCTAACCCTCTGTGAAACCTTGCTTCCATCTGTTTTCTGTATTCACGTATTATGTTATCTCATTTCAGTGAAGATGGAGTTTTGTATCTGTTTCTTATTAGAGTGATTTTAAGATATATAGAAAGAAGACATGCCTTTACATTGCCATCCTAAAATCAAGTCTAGTAGTAGCTCTTGATGAGCCTATATCCTGAGTGAGTCTGAAAAAAACAACCCAATTCAAAGAACTTTTACAAAAAACATGCAGGATTTTCCAGCCGTGAAACACCACTGTAGACTTAAATATATATTTAAGTAGATGGCTTCCCTGATGGCTCAGTTGGTAAAGAATCTGCCTGCAAAGCAGGAGCCCCCAGTTTGATTCCTGGGTCAAGAAGATCCGCTGGAGAAGGGATAGGCTACCCACTCCAGTATTCTTGGGCTTCCCTTATGGCTCAGCTGGTAAAGAATCCACCTGCAATGCGGGAGACCTGGGTTCAATCCCTGGGTTGGGAAGATCCCCTGGAGAAGGGAAAGGCTACCCACTCCAGTATTCTGGCCTAGAGAATTCCATGGACAATCCATGTGGCAAGAGTTGGACACAACTGAGCAACTTTCACTTTCATCAGTTCAGTTCAGTTCAGTCGCTCAGTCGTGTCCGACTCTTTGCGACCCCATGAATCACAGCACGCCAGGCCTCCCTGTCCATCACCAACTCCCGGAGTTCACTCAAACTCACGTCCATCGAGTCAGTGATGCCATCCAGCCATCTCATTCTCTGAACCTAAAAGTTGCTTTCTTGGGCTCATAGCTATTTTAAAGGTTTGTTCTCAGTATAGAATGACCTCAAGTTCATAGAATGACCAAAAGTTCCCTGATTTGGGAATTTTCAGGAGCTCATGACACTTTTTCCTACCTGAGTTTGAAACCAATTAAAAAGAGTCAGATGGAGATTAAAATTCCAGCTTTATCACTAATAAACGCTAGCCAGGTGGATATGACTTGAGTGTGCAGCGGGGAGCTTCCTAATGTACAACTGCACTCTTCCATTATGAGTTCAGAAGCTGCAATACTTTGGCCACCTCATGCGACGAGTTGACTCACTGGAAAAGACTCTGATGCTGGGAAAGGTTGGGGGCGGGAGGAGAAGGGGACGACGGAGAATGAGATGGCTGGATGGCATCACCGACTCTGTTGACATGAGTTTGAGTGTACTCCGGGAGTTGGTGTTGGACAGGGAGGCCTGGCGTGCTGTGATTCATGGGGTCGCGGAGAGTCGGACACGACTGAGCGACTAAACTGAACTGAACTGAACTGAACCCCAGTTTTAACCACAATTCCTTCTGCTTGTGGGCAGTTTAAAACTAGCCCAAAGGCTCTGAAATGAGTCAAAACAACACATTAATTAAATCAAGTCTTAGGTAACACTGAACACAAAGCTGAAAATTCATTCTCTATTCTATTTTTCCATCCTAAAGTATTTCAAGCCATCCCAGGTTATGTAAAGCTCATCAGGCATTCTGCAGTGAGGTTAAATAACAGTATTAACATATTTCAGTAATGTCAACTGCAAAAGATTTGCTCCAAAAATTGAATATACATCCTCTCCCCAGTTATGAAGTTCCTAGGGAAAAATTAAAGTCTGAACAGGAAATCCTTTTGTAAGTTACAGTCTAAAAAAAGTTTATTGCTTATTCTTCAGTAATAAACTCCTCCCCGTTTTTTTAAATCTGGTTAGTCTCAGCCAGTCTTCAGTGCCTGGCTGGAATCAGGAAACCCTTGGCCTCTTCAGCCTAAGCTGGCTGTACTTGGAATGCATGTGGCGCTTTCAGAGCCACAGAAGTTACATTAATTGTATACCAAGCCCTGCATGAACGTCACTGTTTTAAAAAAAGTCCAAAGAGTTAGTATGACATGCAAAATTATCACAGCATTCGCCCCACATTCATTTTTAAAATATCTATAGAAGGGTTATACCAAGCAAAATTATGTTCCTAGAACCTGAGATTTACTGTTGCCAAAGGCCAAAGCCGAGATAATATGTGGCATGAGAGTGAAGGAAGGCATAAACAAGATAGTTCAGTCAGTTCAGTCGCTCAGTCGTGTCCGACTCTTTGCCACCCCATTAATCACAGCACGCCAGGCCTCCCTGTCCATCACCAACTCCCGGAGTTCACTCAAACTCATGTCCATCGAGACGGTGATGCCATCCAGACATCTCATTCTCTGTCGTCCCCATCTCCTCCCACCCCCAATCCCTCCTAGCATCAGACTTTTCCAGTGAGTCAACTCGTCGCATGAGGTGGCCCAAGTATTGCAGTTTCAGCTTTAGCATCAGTCCTTCCAATGAACACCCAGGATTGATCTCCTTTAGAATGGACTCGTTGGATCTCCTTGCAGTCCAAGGGACTCTCAAGAGTCTTCTCCAGCACCACAGTTCAAAAGCATCAATTCTTCGGCGATCAGCTTTCTTCACAGTCCAACTCTCACATCCATACATGACCACGGGAAAAACCATAGCCTTGACAAGATAGTTACTTACTGTCAAATTATAATCAAAAGTTTGCCTGATGAACAGAGTTGGAACAAAGGGAATTAATTCAGTTTAGATAAACATGATTCCTGTCATCAGGCTGCAACCATATCTACCCAAAGCTACATCTACTTCAGCTTGACAAGGTCCCTTTTCCTGGGAACTTCGTTTTCATTTGACTTGAATTGGTGGGTGATTAGGAGGATCCTTTCTAACCCTGAGATGCTGTGAATCTTGATTTTTTTTTTTAAATCTACATTGCTGAGGTTCTTTGCCTTTTCCATGAAGTTTCATGTTTCTTTCTACAACTGAAGAAGGAAGAAAATTGCTACTACTACATATACTAGTACATGTATACTGTTTCAGAGCCTGGAACCATTTGGGGCATGATAAGGTAGAGCTGCTAAACATGTAACAGAAGCAGTGGCTTCTCAGGTATCAGGCCAGCTTCCCAACTAGGGGAAGCTGGAGTTAGTCTTCTGGTAGGTGTAAGTGTTCACAGTTCTGGTGCAACTGTTGTTAAGTAATTAATTTCCTGTTGTCTCAGAAAGAGAACAAAATGGCAGTTTGTTATGGGTCTTTATTCAGGGAAGTAATAATAACATTCAAATTGGAGGGCTATTTGAATGGGTACCAAGCACTGACCTTTCATGGACATTCTTCCTGCAGGATTCCCAGCCTGAAACAGAAGTACCTTTGACAACTGTGGTGACCTTTGTGGACATTACCCAGAAGCCAGAGCCTCCAAGAGGCCAACCCAGAATGGACTGGAAATATCCATTCGACTTCTTTTTTCCCTTCAAAATGGCATTTAGCAGAGGAGCAGGCTCTCCAAAAGGCTCCATCTTTCCCACTATTATCCTGTGTCTCTTACTGCTTGGCGTTCTCAACCTGGAGACTAAGTGAAGAAAGGAGAGGAATCAGATTTCAGTTTTCCCCATGGGAAGTTCTGAGGCGGCCTGCTTATTTTGGCTAAGCAGATCCTCACCTGCTCATGACCAGAGGACCGCATTTAGGAAAACAGAGGACCTATCTGAAGGAGTGGAATTGCTAGGCCATATGGCAACTTTAAGTTTAATTTACTGAGAAACTGCCACTTTCCAGAGTGGCTGTGCCACCAACAGTATATGAGGGTTCCAGCTTCCCCACATCCTTTTGCTATTGTTTTTATTTTAGCCATCCTGGATAATGGGTGTAAAATGGTCTCATTGTGATCCACCATACCTTTTTAAACTATAGTATATGAGATCTGTCGACTAAAAAAAGATGTACAACTTTAGAGTTGTGAGTTAAGTTTTATTTGGGGCAAAATGAGGACTGCAGCCCGAGAGGCAGCATCTCAGATAGCTCTGAGACTGCTCCAAAGCGGCAGTGGGAGAAAGAAATATATAAGTTTTTGGTGAAGGGGGAGTTCAATACCATAAAGCACTCCTTGTACAAAAGGCTTTTTGTTAGTCATGAGGATCTGATATCACCATGAAGGGATTTAGCGCTTCTCTAGATATGAGGAGATGTAAGGATTGAGATAATAAAATCTGTTCCTAAAAACATTCAACTATTTAAAGACCTGTCCCACCAGACTCCCTGGAGCACCAAGTGCCTCACTCCATCCTGAACTCCCTTGGGGGTTGTTGACGGTCAACAGCTGTAGCAGCATGGGGTTCAGTCTCCACAGAGGCAGATGGCAAACATGTTTGTTGTTCAGTCATTGGCAATGCTCTTGGTAAGTGCCAATTTGTAGTTGACAGATCTTACCAGAAATGAGCACATCTGCTCTTCCAAGGCAGGAATGCCCCCAAATATTCTTTTCCTCTCTACCTCTCTGCTAATTTGATTTATAAGCCAAGTTTCCAATTAGAAAGCTGCTTAACATAGATAAGATTTTATGGTGATCTTATCTTCAGTCACTCTTATTTATAACAGACCTATGAGAAACTTTATTCTCATCTAAGGGCTTCCCTCAGAGAAGGCAATGGCAAGCCACTCCAGTACTCTTGCCTGGAAAATCCCATGGACGGAGGAGCCTGGTAGGCTGCAGTCCATGGGGTCGCTATGACTCGGACATGACTGAGTGACTTCACTTTCCCTTTTCACTTTTACACATTGGAGAAGGAAATGGCAACCCACTCCAGTGTTCTTGCCTGGAGAATCCCAGGGACGGGGGAGCCTGATGGGCTTCCGTCTGTGGGGTCACACAGAGTCAGACACGACTGAGGTGACTTGGCAGCAGCAAGGGCTTCCCTGGTGGCTCAGAGGTTAAAGTGTCTGCCTGCAATGCAGGAGACCTGGGTTCGATCCCTGGGTCAGGAAGGTACCCTGGAGAAGGGAATGGCAACCCACTCCAGTACTCTTGCCTGGAGAATCCCATGGGCAGAGAAGCCTGGTAGACTAGAGTCCATGGGATCGCAAAGAGTCGGACACAACTGAGCGACCAACCACAAAGCATAATGCAGTCTTCTTGCCTCCCTTTATTTATACACGACATCTCTCACTGCACAAGGCCTCTATTGTAAGCATGTATTCAATTTAAGGACCAAGTTTTACTGTAAAGGGGTATGTGCAATCTGGATAGAATGAAACTAAAATCCCAGGTAGTCCATTGCAGGTGTAGAAAAACAGGTACTCTCAAACACTTTTAGAATATAAACTGGTAGACACTTGGAGAGGGGGGCAAAAAACTATTTAATATGTATCAAAGGCCTTAAAAATGTTCATAAACTTTAACCCAACAGTCCACTTATTAAACGTTATGGGGTAGGGGGATGTCCCAACAATAGGGGATTAGTTAAATCAACTATGATGCAACCATAGATTGAAATGTTGTACAACCACTAAAAATTGAGTAGACCAGTCCTTATTGCCATATGAAAATGCTCATGATCTATTTTTAGTGAATAAAATAGGCCATAAAATAGTACATGTACTTTACGGTCCTAATTTTGTAAAACAAAAATATTTATACACATCTACTTAGGCAAACAAAAGTCTGAAAGACTAGCATGTCCAAAATGGGAATCTTTTTCTTAATAAGCATTTCTGATTTTTACGATCAGAAAATAAAACTATATTTTAAAGAAAATAATTTGCTCTCCAGAAAAAAAAAAACCTCCCTGTTTATCATATATAGGGATGTTTCTTATTTATGAATAACTTCCCATTTCTGTTGATGTATTTGTTTGCTTGACATTTAAGCTTGTCTTTTAAAGCAGGAGTTCCCAAAAGTAGTCACATCATAATCTGGGGTTCTTTAAAAATGTTGATTCCTAGACCCTACATCTAGAGATTCTAATTCACCTGCTAGAAGAATCTGTATCTTTTTAAAAGCCTTTCTGGTGCTTCGGATGTTCAGCCTGGTTTGTGAAACTACAAAGGATATTCCATAGTCTGGCTGAAACTGGTTTAAGAGTTTGTCCTAACATTGCCAGCTCGTGTAACATGTCTACTGGCCTAGCCTACTCCCTTTTCTCTGAGAATCCCCCATCACATATAGCTCTGCTGTGTTTGAATTATCTGCATGACCCCTCCTCTCCCTGCCACAGCTGACTAGACCAAAAATGGAGACCTGGGGCAAATTAGGCCAGTAAGATTTTCTCTCTAGGAATATGAAACTAGGACCAAGTCTAAAAGTCAGTGGGGAATAGGCACTGAAGATATTTTAGGGCTGAGGAAGCCATATTTTACCAATGTTCACTAATGAAGAGTGTATCTTAAAAAGAGAAAAGCAGCAGATGTGCAGATATAAGTGTAAATAGGAAACCCAGAGATGGGGAGAGTCTTGGTTCCCAGCTTCTAGTTCCTTGTATCCACCTCTTAAGAGATTCAATTTTACCTCCTGCTCTTGGAAACTATAAGTTACTCTTTCCAGTAAATTGTTTTGTTTGAATAAGTTTCTGTTACAAGTAAAGAGCTTGAGACTAAGATAGCTTTAACCTAGTACTCTGACCCTGCCTTCTTATACCTAAATAAGCCACTTCCTATGTAACTTTCTGGTCACATCTAGCCCTGTTTCCACTTGCTGAGACAAAAATCCCTCCAATCAAAAGAGAATCTTTTTTTAATTAATTTATTTTTTTATTTTATTTTTTATTGGAGGCTAATTATTTTACAATATTATATTGGTTGGTTTTGCCATACATTGACATGAATCCGCCTCGGGTCTTTTTTTAATTTAAATCGCATGCAGGAAAGATACCTAAAATATTTTCCTTGATTTTTTTTTTTTTTTACTTATATTCACTATTTTTTCCTTTATTTCTTTAAAAAGGCAAACGATTATAATTCTGGTATTTGATTTTTCCCAAGCCACAGTCACGTATCCCACTCATCTTTTTTGGTGGAGTAGAATATTAACAGTAAAATAGTAATGAAAACAAAATGGGCAATGTTAAAGAACTTTCATATTTGATCTTAGCAATGCTATAGGCTAGTATATGTAGAATATACTATATATAGACAAGTATAGAAAGTAAACAAGGACAGTATTACTAAGTCCAAAGAAATTAAATTCATTCATTTATCAAATATTTATTGGCTATTATGTGCCAGGAATATACTTTCCTGCTCTTAGGAGTTTATATTCTAGCAGGAAAGGCAGACAAGCAATTACTGTTTAAGGTGATATGTGGTTTGAAGTCAAAGTGTTAGTCACTTAGTTGTGCCTGACTCTTTGCGACCCCATGGACTTTAGCCCACCAGGCTCCTCTGTCTATGGGATTCTCCAGGCAAGATTACTGGAGTGGGTAGCCATCCCCTTCTTCAGGGGATCTTCCCGACCCAGCGATCCAACCCTGGTCTCCTGCATTGCAAGCAGATTCTTTACTGTCTGAACCACCAGGACACATTAAGAACAGAACTTCCTGAGTGGAGAAAGCCTCTGTCCCTAGTGGCTTTAGCTATACCCGCAGATACCTATTTTGTTCTAGTGAGAATCTTAAAAGCTGAAGTACCCACTGAAACTTCTGGAGGGCAGTTTTATTTCTTTTGTGTCTTCTACTTTAAGTCCAAAGTGCTCAAAACTTAACACGTTTGGTGTTCTCATCCTTCACCCAAAAGAAGTACTCCCCTCATCTATTTCCTAAATGCTGTAGCACCACAAGATTTGCAATCAACAACCTCAGATAGACAGATGGTATCACCCTTATGGCAGAAAGCAAGAGGAACTAGAGTCTCTTGATGAAGGTGAAAGAGGAGAGTGAAAAAACTGACCTGAAACTCAACATTCAAAAAGATCATGGCATACGGTCCCATTACTTCATGGCAAATAAACGGGGGAAAAGGTGGAAACAATGACAGACTTTATTTTCTTGGGGTCCAAAATCACTGCAGATGGTGACTGCAGCCATGAAATTAAAAGACGCTTGCTCATTGGAAGAAAAGCTATGACAAACATAGAGACATCACTTTGCCAACAAAGGTCCATATAGTCAAAGCTATGGTTTTTCCAGTAGTCATGTACAAATGTGAGAGTTGGACCATAAAGAAACGCTGAAGAATTGATCCTTTCAAACTGTGGTGTTGGAGAAGACTCTTGAGACTCCCTTGGACAGCAAGGAGATCAAACCAGTCAATCCTAAAGGAAATAAACCCTGAATATTCATTGGAAGGACTGAAGCTGAAGCTCTGATACTTTGGACACCTGATGCAAAGAGCCAACTCATTGGAAAAGACCACCATGCTGGGAAAGATTGAAGGCAGGAGGAGAAGGAGATGACAGAGAATGAGATGGTTGGACGGCATCACCGACTTGATGGACATAAGTTTGAGCAAACTCAGGGAGATGGTGAAGGACAAGGAAGCCTGGCTTGCTGCAGTCCATGGGGTCATAAAGAGTCAGACACAACTCAGTGACTGAACAGCAACAACCTCCTTGTCTCTCATTCTCCCTCTTCCAAGTAGTGAACAAAGTCAGCTCTCCCTCCTTTATGCTCCCTGTCCCCTGCTGGAGCCTCTTCCCCAGCCATCATTTCTTACTTTGTCCTTTGCAATAGGCTAACTGAGCTTCCAGCTTAAACCCCTCTCTACTGATTTTAGACACACAGAGCTGATCATGTCACTGTAGTACTTTGAAAGTCAGGGTTCTCTGAGGATGAAAAGATTCAAATTCTTTGGTGTGTCCCAGAAATTTTACAAGCCCCCCCCCTCCCCCAAACACCTCTCCTGTCACGTCCCACATGTAGCCTCTCCTCACAGGGCGTCTCCTGCCTCCAGATATTCCATTCCCTCTTCCTCCTGTGATCCTGCTCTCCGCTTCTCCCAATTCCAATGTCTACTCTTTTCAAAAACTTGCCTGAATCCCCAGACACCCTTCCTCTAACATTAATCAAATAGTGTAACCATTTGCTCACATGTCTGTCTCTCCCATAAGGTGACCATGTTTTCCTCCGAAGCTAGGGAATGCCTGCCACAAAGTAGCCAAAGTTTAATGAATGAGGAATAGGCTCAGCATTGTTCTCAGGAACTACCCCAAAACGGGCAAGATGTCTTCCTAACAAACCTTCACCAAAGTGTTCTGCCAACCCCAACCATCTACGTGCCCAGCGCTACGTCTAGGCCTATCTATGCAGAAACATGCCCTTTGAGGAAAACACTGCAAGTAGAAAAGGAGAGAGTCCGAACTCTAATTTTAAGGGTGAATCCAACGGTCAGGGATTAAATAGTACTATTTTAGAATACAGTAGCCTCACCAATGCCCTTGCTAAACGACAGTTGGGCTGGGACCCTTGGAGAAAGCTCCAGGCGACTAGGGGGCAAATCATTTAATCTCAGTGTCAAAATATTTCTATTTAAACAGCATTAGTTTGCCTGGAGTGTGGGATCCTCAAATACGTGCAAATTGATCCAATCTAACGATCAAAACTGGCAAACACATCGCATGGGATCTACCAGCAGCTAAGGAATCCAGGCGTCCTTTCTGCCTCCCGGGGAAGGTCCGAGGGGCGACTCTCCGTGGCCCCTGTCCGGGTCTGCCGCTGGGACGTGGACGTTCACACAGAGCACTCGAGCCCCGCCCCCTGGCGTCTGCGGGGCCTCGGCGGGCGGGGCTCGCCACGTGGAGCGCGGGCCCGATTCTCCAAACGCATCTACGCCATTGCCGCAGCGCAGCTCGGGGTCAGCCTGCCGCCTCGCGTCAACAGCGGAGACCTTGCGGCCTGGGTTTACTCCAGCGCTGCTGACGTAACGTCATCTTGCGGTACGTGGACGGAAGAAAAAGAGTAGTAAGCCGGCGCGAGAGACGCGTGGGTTGGAGTGCGAGCCGGGTGGTAGGGCCCGGCGGCTGAGGCGAGGCAGGTACGAGCGGGCCACAAGGGTGGCGGTGATGGTGAGGCGCCGGCGCCTGCGTGGGGGCTCAGGCGGCACCCGGGCTGAGGCAAGGGAAGGTGTGCGCGCCGGGTCACGGGCGGCCGTGGGGACTGCGGGGGCGCGCGGCCTGAGCGGGAGCAGAGTGACGGGGGTCAGACCCGTAAGTGGGTGTGGGCGCGTGGAGGGATGGCGGCGGCCTGGGCCTCCCAGAGCGCGCTGCATCGCCACACGCCGGCGCGCGGAGGCCCGAGGGCTGCGGGGCTGTGGGCACTCGAACTCCCAGACCCCCTCGGATACACCCAGATGCAGAAACTGATCCATATGCAGGCTTGAAAACCCCAGATCCTGGTGCCTTCTCGGCGCGGGATCCCGGAACCAGCTTCAAGTGCACCTGCATGAGTGGTGGGGTTTCGCCCTGTTTGTAACTGTCCACAGGTCTACTCTCAGGGGCCTATGTGTGCAGTCCCGCGCGGCCTGCCTGGGCCTTCGTGATCCCCTCTTGAAAACCACCCCCGTCCCCACCCCGCAGCCAGAGCTCGCTCACGACCGCCTTTTGCAGTGTGGCATGAGGTCTGTGGATAATTCTTTCCGTGGCTTATCAGGGCTGGGCGGACCCAGATCCATCTCTCCCCCCCATCTCCGTTCCCCTCTCTAGAGGAGGTGACGTTTATCATTTGTCTTTAACCGGTGAACCATATAGCGAGCCTGTATTTCTGGGCGACGTTTGTTGAGACTAAAGTTCAGTTCTGTATTCAAGTAAGTAAGATAAGGACTATCTGTTCAGAACCTGTAAAGAAGTACTTGAGAAATGTCCTGAGTCAAAACATGGGAACTTTTCATTTGATGACATGGGGTCTAGACAGACACACATACCCTTTGCTCCCTGGGATTAGCTATCTATCTTAGGAGGTCATAATAAATCCTGGCAGGATAAACTATCCTTTGTAGTGAGGGCGGGGTCTGTCAGAGATGATGGGAGAGGCCAGGAGGCCTGGTTTCTACATAAGTCAAGTATAATTTGTGACTATGTCTGCCCATCAGAGGCTATGAAATTCTTTGTTCCAGTGACAGGTCCTGAAAGAAGGAAGGAAGAAAGTGGTTGTAAGATATAATAACATTAGCTCCTAAAAGACAGATGGAGGAGAGTATATGTTTATTGAGCATCTCTTGTATCCAGGCATTACATTCTTGGAATGTAGTTGCTTCATTTTCTCACAATAATTCCACGAGGTCCTTATTGTTATTGTCCCTGGTTTACAGATGAGGAGTCTGAGACTTTAAAAGATTGGAAGGCATACAGCTAGCAAGCGCAAAGCTTGATTGTTTCCCATGTTTACCATGCCTTCGGTGGGAAGTTTATAATCCTTTTGGGAGAATCAGAAATAGCACGAACCAGTCGGAAACCAACTTTTAGGAATATATCCAACTTTGAATGCTAGAGTTGCTGGGGAAAGTTTGTGAAGGAGATGGAATTAGAATTTTAGGGTCATTATTTGATTGTTTTACCCTTTTGGCTGTTCTAGTATTATTTTGGTGAATTAATGTATAAATAATTGTTTAGCAGCAGTTTCAAAAGGAATCTGTATAAGCAGCAAACATAGATCATGGCCTCATAGTATGCTTCAGAATTATGCAAATAATTTTCTCTTGGAACCTTCCTTACTGTCACAAACACTGAAGTCAACAAAGACAGCACTTAACACTTTCTCTTGCTTATATAGATGCCATATTTTGTATGACAGATGTATCCTGCCAGTCTCTTCTCTCTTCTTTCTGTATCTTTGTGCAGTATAAATTGAAAAGCATTAACCATTCCTTGTTTCTCTTCACTTTAGGGCAAAATGCTAGTCTTTTTAGGCATGTTTAAACACCGTGAGGCATGTGTGAGAGAGTTGGAATATATTTATTAACGCGTAGAGCAGAAGTTAAAAGGAGGCCCAGGAGCATGATGAAGGATTTTTCACATCTCGTGAAAACAACCATGTCCCTGTAGTGTTAAGAGCTGCAATAATGAATGGCATAATCTCTCTGTGTGAGTATATTTATATATTAATATACACACACAGAGGAAGAAGCCTCCTGCCTTTTTATGAACTAAACTATTCTTTGTCTAAAATCTTAAGTTTGACCTGCAGTGGGGAAATGCCCGCAACCCAGCTCTGAAAACTAGGTGTGTGTTCGTCCTCCATGAGGTGTGCCCAGGGTCGTTCAGATGCCAGCTGTTTACAGGTGTTGCCCACTCCCTCCTAGGGATTGAAGAGTGTGCTTTGGATTCCTCTGGACAGCAAGAATAAAGACAAAGCCGCCATCTCCGACCTTTCCTCCCTTTCCTTGTGTCAGCAGGGATCAAGCTGACATTTCAAATATGTGGTTTTCAGAGTTCTTTTGGGAGATGAGAGCAGGAATGTGGAGGTGGCTGCTTATGGAATGTCAAATCTGTGTTTTGATTGGTTGAAGACTCCCTAATGGTGTAGAAATTGTAATGAAGATTTAATATCAGTAGATAAACATTATACCTTGAAGATGTTTTTTGTCACTCAAAATATTCATAATACTTAGTTCCCATTTTTTTCCCATAAAAGCTAAGATGGTCCTGGGACTTCCCTGGTGGTCTAGTAGTTAAGAATCCACCTGCCAATGCAGGGGACATGGGTTTGATCCCCGGTCCAGGAAGATCCCTCCTTCCTCGAAGCAACTAAGTCTGTGTACTACACCTACTGAGCCTGCATGCCACAATGCAGCCTGCGTGCCTAGAACCCACACTCCCAAACAAGAGAAGCCACCACAATGAGTAGTCCGTGCACTGCAATGAAGAGTAACCCCCACTCGCCACAACTAAAGAAAGCCCATGCACAGCAGTGAAGACCTAGTGCAGCCAAAAAATAGAAATAAATGTATTAAAAACAAACAGAAAAAAAACTTAAGATGGTCCTAAGCAGGGAAGAATAGAGTCAGAGCTTGGGGGAGGAGCCGTTTCTCTCTTTTCTGTATGTAGAATACAGAAGAGTTTGAATCAGGAGAGTCAAGTTTTTACTCTCGGTGTGGGGAGGTGGATGAAAGTAAAATGAACTATCTAGTATTTTGGTTATTTATTTTTTTAAATGAATTCTGCAGATATCTTGGTCAGTGACCACCTCACAGCATGTTGAGTCAAGTCTGCCGCTCTGGGTTCCAGTCCTTCACCCAGCGTCTCCTGCCCCGGGTCCAGTCCACAATACTCTCCAGATCTCGTAGGTATCCTAGGAAACATAAGTATGTGGGAGGTTTGGTCCAAGTGTGTTTGAAACAAAGTTTTAAAGAAGAAAAAAACTGTTATTTGGCAGAATTGGACAAAGGCAATAAGCAGGGAAGCAGCATACTGCTGAAATGCTGTGTTTGTTTTTATCAATAAAGTAAAGTTTTTCGAGGGGATAGGCAGGTTATGGCATAGATTATGGCGATGGTTTCACAAGTGTATACTTACCTGCAAACTCATGAAGTTGTGTACATTAATTTTATAGCTTCTGGTATGTAAAAAAAAAAACCAAACCCTCAAAATTTAAAAAGATTTTTAAAGATAAAATATTACTTTTATTTAATCCCCCCAGATTTTTTGCAGGCTATTTTTTCTTCATTCCCTTTTTTGTAATGAAGTGTTTAATTTTGAGATAATTATAGATTCACTTGCAGCTTTAAGAACGAATACAAAGAGAGCACTTATACCTAGTTATCCCAGTATCTCAACCAGGGTATCAATGTGGATGGAAGCAGGTTAAGATTTCCATCACTATGGAATCCTTCTAGCCATCCTCCTTCCTGTCTCTAACTCTTGGCAGCCTATAATCAGTTCTCCATTTTTATAATTTTTAAATGTTATGTAAATGAAATTATGAAGTATCTGACCTTTGGGGGTGACTTTTTTTACTCAGCATAAATCTCTGGAGATTCTTGTGTGTATCACTTTGTTCATTTTTATGACTGAATAGTATTTAGTGGTATGGGGGTATCACAGTTAGTGTAACTGTTCATCATTGAAGGACATCTGGTTACTTTTTTTGTCTGTGGTGAGTAAGACCGCTGTGAACATTTGTGTACAGGATTTTGTGTGAATATCAGTTCAGTTCAGTTCAGTTCAGTCGCTCAGTCGTGTCCGACTCTCCGCGACCCCATGAATCACAGCACGCCAGGCCTCCCTGTCCATCACCAACTCCCGGAGTACTCTCAAACTCATGTCCACAGAGTCGGTGATGCCATCCAGCCATCTCATTCTCCGTCGTCCCCTTCTCCTCCCGCCCCCAACCTTTCCCAGCATCAGAGTCTTTTCCAGTGAGTCAACTCGTCGCATGAGGTGGCCAAAGTATTGCAGTTTCAGCTTTAGCATCAGTCCCTCCAATGAACATCCAGGATTGATCTCCTTTATGCGGTTATTTGGGATAAATGTCCAATAGTTCAGTTTCCAGGTTGTATGTTGGTTGCATGTGGTAGGATTTTTCTCTCTCTTTTTTATTTTTTAAATTATGAAAGTATGATTAACACATTTACAGGAGACTTGGAAAATATAAAACAAAGTTACTTGTAGTTCCATTATGTTTTACAGTTTTTTTAAGTAGATAAATTTTTAGTTGGAGTTTCAATATCACTCTTAAAAATTAATAGAGTGAATATACAGGAAAGTAGAAGGATATGGTACGCCTGAAAAGCGCCATGAATGAATTCAACATAATTAAGATTTACACAATTTTCACAGACTCAGTTCAGTTCAGTCACTCAGTCATGTCCAGCTCTTTACGACCCCATGAATCACAGCACGCCAGGCCTCCCTGTCCATCACCAACTCCTGGAGTTCACTCAAACTCATGTGCATCGAGTCGGTGATGCCATCCAGCCATCTCATTCTCTGTCGTCCCCTTCTCCTCCCGCCCCCAATCCTTCCCAGCATCAGAGTCTTTTCCAGTGAGTCAACTCGTTGCATGAGGTGGCCAAAGTATTGGAGTTTCATCTTTAGCATCAGTCCTTCCAATGAACACCCAGGATTGATCTCCTTTAGAATGGACTGGTTGGATCTCCTTGCAGTCCAAGGGACTCTCAAGAGTCTTCTCCAGCACCATAGTTCAAAGCATCAATTCTTTGGCGATCAGCTTTCTTTCACAGACTAGTAAAATACAAATCTTGTTCAAGTTCCCATAGACCATAACTAGGAGACATTGGAAGATATCCAGGGATATAAAACAAGGTGCAAAAAGTTCATAGTCTAAAGGTATTCAAATCATACAGAGTCTGTTCTCTTATCTCTGTGGAATTCTGTTAGAAATCAATATCAAAAGATATTTGAAAATAACTCACATATTTTCAAGTGCAGTGTGACAAAAGAGATCACACTGAAAGCCATTGAAAGCCTCAGTAAAGTTAGAAGACTGAAAGAACACAGAGGATGATTGCAGAGAAGAAAACATTTAAATGAGAAATTAGTATCAAAATGAGACATTAATATTAAAGATACTTTAAAAACCCCACGTATTTGGAAATTAAATGTCCACTTTTAAATGATGGGTATATCTAAGCCATAAGAAGGAAAATTAGAAAATATTCATAACAGAATGGAAATGAAAAGAGAATTTACCAGAATTTGTTGCTTGCAGTTGAAGCTGTTCAATGCAATGTGGTAGTTAGTTTCATAAGAAATTGGCAAACTGCTTTTGCAGTGGCTGTACCATTTTACGTTCATACCAGCAGTGTATGAGTGATCTACTTTCTCTTCATCCTCAATAGCATCTGATGTTGCCACTCTTTTTTATGTTATCCATTTTGATAGATATATAATGATATCTCACTGTGGTTTTCCTTTTCCCTGTTGGCTGATGAGATTGAACATCTTTTCATGTGCTTATTTGCCATCTGAATATCCTCATCAGTGAAATATCATTTTTAATTGGATTGTTTGGTTTTCTGCTGTTGAACTTTGAGTTTTTTAATGTCTGCTAGATACTAGTCCTTGGTCGGATTTGTGCTTTGAAAATATTTTCTCCCAGTTTGTAACTTGCCATTTCAGTCCCTTAACAGGGTCTTTCATAGAGGAAAATGGTTTTTGTTTTTTTAACTTTGATGAGATCCAATTTATCAGTTTTTCATTTTATGGATTGTATGTGTGTGCTAAGTCCCTATAGTCGTGACCTACTGTTTTCTACCCCATGGACTACAGCCCACCTGGTTCCTCTGTCCATGGGATTCTCCACGCAAGAATACTGGAGTGGGTTGCCATACCCTCCTCCAGGGGATCTTCCTGACCCAGGGATTGAACCCGAGTCACTGGCTTCTCCTGCGTTGGTAGGCGGATTCTTTCTTTACCACTCGTGCCACCTGGGAATCCATGGATTGTACATGGGAAGTCAAATCTGAGAACTCTTTTATAGCCTTAGATCTTAAAGATTTTCTTCTGTGTTTTTTTCCCTAAAAGTTTTGTGGTTACGTTGAAGTCCCATGATCCATTTTGAATTAAGATTTGTATAAGGTGTGATAGGTCAAGATTCATTTTTTTTTTTGCTTATAGAGGTCTAGTTATAAAGGCTGTTTATGATATTTTGAATTACTTGTCTCCTTGATAACACCTAAATGTTATCAACAAATCTCAAAACCTTTCTGCGAGAGGACTTGCTTACCAGCTAATCAAGCTTATCACCATTGGAAAAATCTGTTTCCCATTCATGGAAGTATAGATGCTCAGTCATGTCTAACTCTTTGCGACCCCATGGGCTGTAGCCCACCAGGCTCCTCTGTCCATGGAATTCTCTAGGCAGGAACACTGGAGTGGTTTGCCGTTTCTTTCTTCAAGGGATCTTCCTGACACAGGGATCAAACCTGTGTCTCCCACATTGCAGGCAGATTCTTTACCGTCTGAGCCACAAGGGAAGCTTTCATGCAAAGAAGAGTGTAAAGTTTAAAAGCTGAGGGTCTGAAACTAGGCTCCCTGTGTTTGAAAACTACCTCTGCTACTTACTTAGTGACCACAGCTATGGATTTAGATCACAATTCCATGAGCTGGCATTTTGGATCAGGCTCAGCTACACAGTGGTTCCATGTCCTTGTCAGCTCTCAACTTTGGCTCAGGTCAGGGTTGATTGTTGAAGGCCAGGGGGGGTCTGCAGGGGTAACAGATCATCTCTGTTCCACATGGTCTCCCATCCTACAGCAGGCCATCCATAGCTTCTTCACATGGTGCTTCCTGAGAATAGCAAGCTTGGGAGTGACAAGGTCTCTGCGACCTAAGCTCAGAGTTTATACAGAGATAGGCTTGTATACAGTGTTGGAAACAGCTCGGCTTGTTTATACATTGCAGGCTCTGCTGCACTGTATTGGTCAAAGCAAGTCATAGGGCCAGCTGCTATTTAAGGAGAGGAGAAAATAGATTCCACCGGTGGATGGGAACAGCTTCAAGTATTGTGGCCATTTTTGCAGTCTGAAAATGCTGATAAGTTACTCAACTTCTCTGAGCCACAGCTTCCTTATGTATAAAATGAAGCTGAGATTGAAGGCGGGAGGAGAAGGGGATGACAGAGGATAAGATGGTTGGATGGCATCACCGATTCAGTGGGCATGAGTTTGAGTAAACTCAGGGAGTTGGTGATAGACTGGCGTGCTACAGTCCATGGGGTCGCAAAGAGTTGGACACAACTGGGCAACTGAACTGAATAATAATAACTAATGCATGGTAATACCTAACTCCTGAGTCTTAACTCATGAGAATTCAGAAAGATGATGATGATGAGTCATAGCTAACACATTTTTATATACCACCTGATATTTATTGTTTACTTTGTGCCAGTCCCTGTTCATGCATTAACTCATTTCATCCTCTGCAAAAACCTTATGAGGAAAATGAGGTAACAGCAAGTAAGTGAAGAAGTTGAGATTCCAACCCAGCAAGTCTGACTTCAGAGTCAGACACACCCTTCATATTTCCTGTGCTTCTGTATAAGGTGTAGGAATAGTTTTAACACAGTTTTGGTATATAGTAAGTATTCACTTTAGGGTTTTATTGCTGATATTATTGTTTATTCTCATTAGACTCATTCACAGGAGACATTTTATGATCTTATCCCTAGATTTTTCTTTGTATTCAGTTATTTCTAGAGCCCTATGTTCACTGACCATGATATGCAGAAGAGCAAAAAAGAGAAAAGGCAAAATGAGAAAGCATATAGATACAAACAGAGGGAAGTGGAAGGGCAGGAAGGGAGATAGAAACCATGTCCAGGTCCCTTCCTGTTCAGGCCTGAAACACAGCCTCATTACTGAGTATTAGGACTCTGATGCTGAAAAGCTAAAGGTCTTCTCCCTTTAAGTGTGACTTGTGGCACTTTTGATGAATATGGGCAACCCCTCCCTGTAGCACACGTGTGTACATATGTACCTTGGTGTCCCTTCATCCTTAACAGGAGTAGATGGCTTTTCTTTGAGACTTGGGGCCTAAAGGTCCTTAGAAGATAGGAAGAGATTACCTATTCAGAAGCCATAGATTTTTCCTAACTAATCAAGGCCTTCTCAGTCCTTCATATGAACCCCAAAAAGTATAATACACTGCAGGACGTAAAAAATGCCCTCAAGGAAAATAGGGTCAATTCAGAAGGGTGACAGCATTGTCACATTGTCACAGAATAGGAAACCAGGGAAAGCCCTGGGCCCCATAGAATGCTCCTTGGTGCAGAGCCCACTGGATGTGACTGAGCTTTTTATTTGCTTAAAACCTTGTTGATAGATGTGGCCTCTTCTTGAATCTTTCCTTAAACCTGATATGCTGTGACCCAGTTGCATGTCGCCAGAGTGACCCTTGACTGCCTGGCACCAAGCCATGCCACCCTCCTCTGCTGATACAGACTGTGGATCAGGAGTTTCATTCATGCTAACCTGGCCTGCTAGGACTCACCTGCTTGCCACTGCCTGTGTCCCTGAGGTGCCCTGTCAGGTTGCTCCACCCATGTACAGCACTTTTCTAGGCCAGGACATGTCCTACAATGCACAGGAGAGAAAAGTGGCCCCCGGGCCTTGAGAGCTGTCAAGAGAGATGCATGCTACACGGGTACAGCCCTGAGCGCTGCATACAGCCACTGATGATCACAGGTCCAAACTCCAGGGGAGTAAGTTTCTCCCTCTACACCCCTTCCTCCATCAGGTCAGCGAGGCCAAAACTATTAGGTATACAGTTTTTATGCTTAGACTTAGGTGTGTGTATTGCTTAGGATAGTATCCTTAAAGACTAGGCCAGGGTACCTATATTGATGAACCCGATGAAGAAAGAGAGCTGTCCAGGGAACAGCCCCCACAACACACCGGTCCTTTGGTTCCTAGGACCCCCTCACCAGGAACAGGTCTAACAAGGGTGTCAAGCTCCAGTTCTATCCCAGGTGATGGGCTAACTGTGCAGCTCTCTGCTGGAAACCAGATTGCAAGTCTGTTGTGAAAAAAGACCATATCGCCTTTCTTTAATCTCCACAGATCTGAAACATTGTCACTTAAAGAAATGGTTATTTAAGAGAGGAGAGAAAAGACTCTTTATGACTTTGTTTAAAATGTTCTTTCTAGGTTTGTGTGTGAAGGAGGTAGAGAGGGAGAACATACAGTGATTTTCCAGTCTGTGAGAATAGGGTTCTGCCTGCTTTACCCTAATTTTTGTAGTGTAGACAGAGACAGCGGATGCTCAGTTACAGTTAGAGGAGTCAGTGGTCGGGAGATAGAGGCACTGGGTAGAGAAATTCTGAGAAATCTGCCTGTAAATATAAAGGGAGGTGAGAGTAGTTGATTCAAGTGGAGGAGGTTACTCTGCAATAATAGGATTATAGAAGAATAGTCTGAAAGGTGGCTCAGAATGATTACTTTAGTAACTCACTCCAGTGTTTATTAAGGTCTGCGGTGATACATAGAGAACTCTGTAAGGGAAGGCAGTCAGCAGGAAGTTGGATTCGCGAGAAGTGGTAAGGAGGTTCAGTGCCTGACGTTCAGGCGTGACTTATTTTCAGCTTTTTTATCAAGTTTTTTGTTTTGTTGTGGTGAGGATTCTTTTTGGGGTTATTTGTTTGTTTTTGTTTGGTCTCTTAGAAATCTTGTTCAGTGTTACAAGAAGAATCAGGAAAGAATTGATTAGAGGCAGATGTCCACAGGGATACAAAGAAGGATCTGACTCCAGCATTTACATCCAGTTTCTTTTATCCTTGTTACAGACATCTGAATTCATGCTGCCATATTTGAGAGAAAATTTATGGGGAGATTAGTTATGATTTTTTATTACTTATACCAGTTACTTTATATTGTCTTAGCTAATCAGACTCTTTTATAGCAGTGTGGTTTCTTTAAAAGCACACATATTTTTCTGGTTATGAAAGCAATACATTTTTTCTGCATAAGTTTGGAAAACATAGAATAAAGAAAAATAAGTCACCCATAATATCATCATGAGATAAAATAGTAATATTTTTATTTATTTACCTTTTTGTATGCATTTAGAAATGTATGTGAAACAACATATCGTGATCATTTTCCCATATTATTAAAAATTCTAAAAATGTTAAATCTTCCTGACCATTTTTGAACATTTACTCTGCTTCTGATTTTTCCTATTATAAATAATGCTGATGAATAGCCTGCTGATAAATTTCTTTGTCTCTATCTCTGATTAGTTCCTTAGAATAAATTTCCTGAACGTGGAATTGCTGAATCAAAGATGTGAATATTTTTAAGGTTTTTAATACATTTTGCCAACATGTCTTCAGGAAAGATTTTGTTTAAATTCTTGACCAGCAATATTGGAGTGTACCTGGAGTGTACCTGGATACAAACTCCACACAATACTGGACTAAAACATGCTTGATGTGACTTTTGATATACTGGTTTTCTTCAGTTGAGAATGGTAAAACTATTTTTTGGTAGCTGAACTGGTTACTATTTTGCATGCATATTTTCAGTGAGAAATTATATCGTGTATTTCTCTCTTTTTTTCTTGCATTTGACTTTGTTTCGGTTCTGCAGGTCGTGTTCAGCCATCAGCCATCAGACATGTTCGTTCTTGGAGCAATATCCCCTTTATCACTGTGCCCCTCAGTCGTACACATGGCAAGTCTTTTGCCCACCGCAGTGAGCTGAAGCATGCAAAGAGAATTGTGGTGAAACTCGGAAGTGCTGTGGTGACCCGAGGGGATGAATGTGGCCTGGCTCTGGGGCGCCTGGCATCTATTGTTGAGCAGGTAATTCCCAAGATGGAAAATTTAGCTGAACTAAAACAAAGTCCATTTTTTACGCTCTCATTTCAGATTTCTTAGCTTGTATAAGTAATCCTCATTTGACTACAGTAGATTTAACCCAATCTGAAAACTCCTTTTCCTGAAGAAGGTGCCACCAGAAGACAGCATCCCAGGGCAAACAGAGGGAGTGTCAAGGAGCGGAGTTGATTTCATGTAGTTCATCCCTCAGGCTTCTTAGGGAGAAGGAGCTGTGTATGTCAGTGGTTCTTAATCCTGGCTGCACATTAAAATCACCGAGGGGCTTGGACTTCACTCTCAGCCGCTTGATAAGTGAAGATGGGATGAGGCTCACCCCTCTGTGTTTTTAAAGTTACCCAGGTAGTAGTGGTCAGAATTGAGTACCCAACTCTGGATTTGTGTGAATATTGAGCTTCCCCCTACTTTTTGCTAGGCTTTATCTTTTTTAATTAGCCCAGTAATCTTGAAACAAGTAGGAGCTGTCATTGCAAATATTTCCGAAGTTCGGATATTTGAAAAGACTCACCAGACTCCACACAGAATACCCATATAATCATTTAAAGGCAGAGGGATGCAAGGCCACAGAAGAGAGGGTAAGCAAGCATTGAGGGGCTGAGAGAAATCCTATACACAAGCCCCCAGGGTCCTTATCTGCACAGGACACACTATTTCCAGATTGAATCACCAGGAGGTCTGTGCCAGGAATCTTGGCTTTGCAAGGCCTCAAAGCAGAGTTTTCAATGGGCATTTTTTACCAGATTGACCATTGATAGTTTATCAGTAAAGAAACTGACCTTAAGGGGTCAACATGTGAGTTTTGGACTTTAAACATCACATCACAAATCCTCCTACCCTTATCTTTTCTGGGAGTGCAGGGATCAGCAAACTTTTCCTGTAAAAGACCAGTACTGAGTGTGTTACTCTCTGTAAGCCATTCTATGTCCTTCTCAACTACTCATATACCATTGTGCCACAGAAACAATCTTAGACAGTATGTAAATGAACAACAGGTGGGGCTGTGTTCTGATAATACTTCATTTCCAAAAACAGGCGCAGGTCAGAGTTGACCTGCAGGTCATAGTTTGTCAACTCTTGACCAAGAGTCAAAAACCCAGACATCCAAATATCCTTGAGATAAAGCTGGAGTTTTTCTGTCCTAGCTGTAACTCAGCTCTATCTTCCATAGCTATGTTTTCAGTTTTAAAAAACATTTTTACTGAAGTGGGTATTAGAATACTGCTAAAACTTGATGGAATTTTCATCATATGTTTTCTGTACTAAGCAATTATCATGAGATCTGCCTTTCAGATTGAGTCCCTCAGTTCCGTTCAGTTTAACAAATGTTTATCAAAGGGCTACTTCTGCTTTGAGGCCTTCCATAGCCAAGATTCCTTGCACAGATCTCTTGGTAATTCAATCTGGCACAGTTTGGTCCCTGTGTAAATAGAGGGCTGCCTCTAACTGTAGTCTCTCCCCTTGGGAAACCAGGGGAGAATAAACTGGGAGTAAACTGGGACTCCTAAAATAATTAGGTGATTGTTCAAGGCAGACCATATCAAAATGCGAGGGCCCAAATGAGAGGTACTGAGGTCCGGAGGTGGGAAGGTTGGATGAGAGTGGGGTCACTGTTGGAACTTCCTCAGAGAGATGAGCCTCAGGGTGAGCCTTTGTGACTGACAGGATTTGAAGTGGCAAAGGGGAAGTGTTCCATGCTGCTCAGTGCACATTGTGAATGGTGCCTCTGGAATTGTGTAGCCTGGTGGTTCTGGGAACAGGGAGGCTCCAGGAGTAGTCTCCAGACAGGAGACAAAAGCAGGAATGAGTTTGGCATGCTGGTGGGCCAGGGAGGGAGCAGAGCTTGAAGGCAGTGGAGGTGATTTCATCAGGGAGAATGTATCTAATTCCATTAGTTAAGACTTTTGACACTGAGTGGAGGAATTGGGTTTCTACCTAAAAGGAAGATTGAAGATTTTGAGCAAAGGAGAAACTTGATGAAAACAGTGGGGAGAACCTGATAGTGGTTTGCCATTAGGTCACCAGCTCTCCTTCTAGGGACACCAATGGACCTTCAGGAGCAGTCTTCTAGGCCAAGGCAGTCCTGACATATGGAGTCCACTATCTTGTCCAAGGATCTGATCATGTTAGATAGACTCAGGAGCCAACTTTAAGTGGATTCCATTGGCCAAAGATGGGAATATCTGAATATTATTGCACTGAATTTAAGCACGTGAAATATATTTAAATCTATGAATGACAATGATACTTAAAAAATATTCCTTGGTTACTTTTGAAGGATTCCAAAGAGCCTACTCATTTAGGAAACTGATAAATAAGGGGAAAGACACATCTGTGCAGCCTTTCACATATAACCCGTACCTCAGGGCAGCCAAATAGTTGATGAAGGAAAGTTTCCCTTTATGGAAGTATTCCAGCCTTTAAATAGGGAAGAAATGAATGAATTAGAATATCAGTGTAGCCCGTAATGAATTAACTGGTCTTGGTGATGATCATCAACAGTAACTAACATCACAAAAATTCATGCAGGCCTTCTGTATCCCCTTGATGGATACCATGACATGTGAAGAATTCTTGACAAAAAAGATCAAACTTCCATACCTAACAGCAGTTTGCAGCAAAGAGAATACAGCATTAAACTGTATCACAGGGACAGAAGCAGGAAAGTCAAGGTTGAGAAACCTTAAAGGACAACCCAGTTTCTTTAATGAACAATTACAAGGGAAGAAAATGATAGAGGGGAACCTATGGATTAAAAATGAATTAAGAGACCCTTCAACTAATTGCAGTGTATGGGCTTAATTTGCATCTCAATTTGAGCAAGCTTTCAAAAGTGGGGAGATGTGAACACTGACTGGATATTTGATATTAGTGAATTATTGAAATGTTTTAGATAATAAATTTAGTTTTGTGGATGTATGCACTTACCGTGTGTTTTAGCAATTGCTTTCAGAAATATTTACAAACCAGCAAATAATGTGTCTGGAGTCTAGGGTTCATATTAAAATAACAATGGAGCTATAAAAGGAATATTGGAGAGTGAGAAATTGGCCATGAGAGACAGTTGTTGAAGCTGGGTCATGAGTCCATAGGAATTTATCATTTGATTCTTACCACTTTGCCTAAGTATGAAATTTTCTATGATAAAAAGTTTTTTCTCATTTAAAAAATATTATTAAAGTATAGTTTATTTACTGTGTTGTGTAAGAAATAAATTTTTTAGATTATGATTTATCGTAGCTGTCTCATAACTTCCTGAACCAGGTTTTAGGGTTCAAGCATCAGGAGGAATGGACAGGTTAGGAATATGGACTCTTTGATTCTCTCCTGTGGATCCGTCCTAGGTGGGAAACAAAGTAACCAACACTGTTTTAGGCAGACAGAGCAGAAGAGCAGCAGCATCTGTCCCTGGTCTAGCCAGAGGCTGCCCACAAGTCAGACATGCCCTGGAAACAGTGTCATCTCCCCAGGGCATGCCTTAGAATTTGAGAGGCCATCTGCTAAGTTTTTGTTGCATTTCCTGGCTCCAAACTTGTGTTCTGGGTTTCATTTCCTCAAACAGCAAGATCTTCCACATTATAGACTCTTCTATGTATCTTCAAGTCCTGTCGGTGCCAAACCTGGCTGCATACCAGAATCCCCTTATTGAAACTTCTCATTTCTGTCTGCCATCTACTTATCAGATTTGAGGAAATGTGTAGAACTCTATTTTTATCACACAACCTGGGTGATTTCTTCCAGAGCCAGCCCAGTGCTGATCTATAAACCTACACTTGGGATCCACTCATTAGTCTACCCTGCCTGAATCTCTTGTGACGAGAGGAAAGAGATATTACAGGGACTTGTGCCTTTTCCTTCGTCATCGTCAGGTGTCAGTGCTGCAGAATCAAGGCCGAGAGATGATGCTGGTGACGAGTGGAGCTGTAGCCTTCGGCAAGCAACGCTTGCGCCATGAGATCCTTCTGTCTCAGAGCGTAAGGCAGGCCCTACACTCAGGGCAGAACCACCTGAAAGAGATGGTGAGTGCGGCTTCCCCACCCCCTATAACTGGGTCCTTAGGCCCCCTCCCCACCCTCCCAACCACACCTTGTCTGTTGGCACGTTACAGGCAATTCCAGTCTTAGAAGCCCGAGCCTGTGCCGCTGCTGGACAGAGTGGGCTGATGGCCTTGTATGAAGCCATGTTTACCCAGTACAGCATCTGTGCTGCCCAGGTGAGAGGCTGACCTTTGCAAGGGGGTGGGACCTGTGAGGGTGATTCCCGTGGAATAAGGTTATTGCCAGCGAGGCTCTGGAGCCAGACTGATAGGATACAGTCTCAGCTTCACCACTTGCTAGATGGAAGATCTGGAAAAAGTCTTTAGCCTCTTTGTGCCTCAGTTGCCTTATTGAAAAATGAGAATGTCATCAGTGCCTGTTGCAGAGGGTTTTCAGAAGGACTCAATGAGAAAATTTATGAAAAGCATTTAATGTGTTTGGTTCAATACATTCTCAGTAATGTTAGCTCTTGTTGCTATACTTGTAACTCTTAGGACTACTCCAAGAACTGATACTTCTTCTGAAGATAGGTTCAGTTCAGTCGCTTAGTCGTGTCCGACTGTTTGCGACCCCATGAATCACAGCACGCCAGACCTCCCTGTCCATCAGCAACTCCCAGAGTTCACTCAAACTCATGTCCATCGAGTCGGTGATGCCATTCAGCCATCTCATTCTCTGTCATCCCCTTCTCCTCCTGCCCCAATCCCCCCAGCATCAGAGTCTTTTCCAGTGAGTCAACTCTTTAGATGTCTTTATTTCATTGACTTCTTTGACTTCGGGTGGCTTGTTTCTCTTTGCATCTGGTTGCCTTATACAATACATACCTACTGACCATTGAAGGATAATGCTGTTGGTTCGTTGGTTTTTAATTCATTTAGCAAATGTTTATTGTGCACCACTGTGTACTGAGGAGTCTGTTAGACATCGGGATACTGCAGCAAACAAATCAGCCATGTTCCAGTCCTCATGGAACATGAGGTTACCGCCTGAATGTTCTAGAATCTTCTTTCTACATTTCTTTTTTACCTTAATTTACAGAATTCTTGTCAGGTGTATTTTTAATCAACTATACAACTGTACACTAAATAGAAACACTTAAATATCACAAAACAACTGAAAAAGCCTAACTTCCCAAGTTATTTTCAGATTTGCTGCCTCTGATCCTATCATTTACACAGATGTTTTTATGTACAGATGATGTTGTTATACATTCTTTCAGGTTTGGGTCTTGCATTTCCTATCACTTTTTCCGTTTTTCCATCATTTTCCCAGTTGTTATCCATAATGATGTTCAGAGTGTCATTGAGTAAGGGAGCTGAAACAGAAAAGCATGGACTTGTTCACTTTTGCTTGTCTGGGACCCCACTCTGAAGTCTCAGATTTTTTTTCAGTCACACAAATGCAGTGGAAATCTCAATTTTGGGCACCTCTTATTATCAGTTCTTTTTTCCTTCCTAGTCCAATGACAGTTTTAGTCTTTAATTTTTTTTTAAGTGCCTGGAACCAGGTGAGGAAAGTAAAGTCCAGGAACTTTGCTTTTGTTTGCCTTCATCTAAGGGCCCCTTCACTCCCAACACCTTTGCCTTGCCCAAGATCTGATCTATAGGAAATCTTTGCTCTTTGCACCTTATATCATGGTTCCTTGTTTTCTTTAGTAATCCTGTTCTTAAGACCATTATCGGGGGCTTTTGAAAGTTTCCCATAAGTTGTCAGGTTAAAGACTTAAACAAGAACAGCAGCTATTGTTTCTTCATAGAAATGAACCTGATTTGTATCCTAACAGATTGACTTTCTCCAAACACATACTTTTCTCTCTGGTTTCTTGTCTTCCATCTCTTATTTGCTAAACTGTTTGAGCAACAGATATTTTCACTGGACCTTTATACGTCCTGCTTGCCTCTCCTATTTACACATGTGTTTACTTTTATTGTTTGACCTTCCACCACCAGGACCAGAATCTATATGTTCACCTTTGACCCAGGCCTGTTTCCTACAGGACTAAACTTTCTGAAAAGACATTCATGATCTAACCTATTCCATCTTCCCCAAGTCATCAGCATATTTATTCTCCATCCCAACAGCTATTACAGGGTCTGGCATTTCAGAGGTACTCAAACAATTTTTTATCGGATGAGTGAGTAAATTACTTCCCTTGGTGATGTTACCGTTTTTGTCTTCATCGCCCAAATATCACATATCATTAAGGCAGCTGTTATCTTCTCAGTTACCATAGCCAGACCCTAGTTCAGGACTTAACCATTCCCACTTGTACTCTTTCAATACCTTCTTCATTGACCATTTGCCTCTAGCCTTTCCTACCTCAGCTCTGTCCTATCTCACAGGAGCCTTCTTCCGTGAACATCAAAGGGATTTTTTCATTGAAATGTTTAATTCATGAGCTTAGGAGTTTGTTACCATTTTGTTTCTGCTGTCATCCCCATTTATCTTTCTCTCCTGCTAAACATTGCCTAATATTCTGATTCCAGCAAGGGGGAGCTGTTAGCCAGCCCTCACCCCCCACCCAGCTCTTCACCCTTGCCTCTGAGCAGCTTGAGTAAATCTGTCCCTGAACTAGTTATGTCAAGCCCTTCTTTCAGTTTGTGTAAAAACTCACCTCCATAAGCCTCTCGGACTCATCCCACTTGCTCAGATACAGTCTTTGCTAACTCCAGCAGTGGTCAGCCACAGCGCAAAAATAGGGACAATATGGCCCTGTTCCATTTTGTTCAGTACATGTTCAAGGCAGAGTAACGATTTGTTCACTCACTCACATGTTTCAGCACCTACTGTGTGTTTGACCAGACTTTGAGTCAAATGCTGGGATACAAAGATTGTTTAGAAATGGCAGTTATTAGTGTCCCCAGATCCCTCTAAAGTAGGTACATTCATTTTCTTAATTTTGTAAATGGATGAGATTTCATAGCTTTCTAAGGATTAAAGTACTTTTGCAAGATGTCTTGAGCATCCTAAAATCTTCCAGGTGATTCTTTTCTCTCGTCTCCAGAAGAATTAGATAAGTCTCCAAAGATGTGTTCCATTTTGAACTTTTCCGGATCCAAGAAACCTAAAGTTTAACTCCTATACTCTTAGCATCCTTTGTATGAATGCTCTTCCTGGGAAGTTCACTATTTTCCTGTCTCCCACGTTTTCAATCTGTTTAATCCTTTTAGATTTTGGTGACCAATTTGGATTTCCACGATGAGCAGAAGCGCCGGAACCTCAATGGGACTCTTCATGAGCTTCTCCGAATGAACATCGTCCCCATTGTCAACACAAACGATGCTGTTGTCCCTCCAGCAGAGCCCAATAGCGATCTCCAGGGGGTAAATGTGGGTAAAGTATTCATGAGGGCTGAGCATGCTGTAGACACTAATGCCATGCTATGCTGCATGTACTAACACCAGATGTTGGGCATAAACAAGATGGAGAAATGGGAGAGAAGCTGGCCTCCTGGAGCAGTGGTTGCATAAGCTCTTGTAAAATCAGGGGGTTTCATTCAACTGGTGAGGTGCAATATGGATTTAAGGTGGTGCTGTGAGCATGGCTTGTGTGTGTCAGTGGAGAGAAGGGGGCATGTTTGGAGAGGGGGTTGCCAATTGGCATGGTGTTTGCAGACTGAAAAGGCCTTTAAGAGCTATTATGCATATACTTAGATTCATTCACTTTGACTGCCAGAGCCTAGTTGAGTACTTCTGTGAACTTCTGTTTGAACCGCATAGGTCCCTGACTCACAACTTTTTATACTTGTATTTTAGGTTATTAGTGTTAAAGATAATGATAGCCTGGCTGCCCGTCTGGCTGTGGAAATGAAGACTGACCTCTTAATTGTTCTTTCAGATGTAGAAGGTACAAAGAAATGCCTTTTCTTTATATCCAGTCTTTAAGTACTGTATATGTGAGCATGAGTTCCCCTGATCTTTCCCCTGTAGACCATTATTTTCTGAGCCGTATGGTCTGAAGAAGGTTTTATGATTCAAAAAACGTGGCGGTGGAGGGGAGGCACCTGGGAGATGAAGTTTGAATGCTGTGAAATGTTGTCATTTCCAGGCACTTTAATTTTGTTTTTTACAATAGCTATATGGAGATATAATTCACATAACATATAATTTACCTTTTAAAATTTACGGTTCAATGAGTTTTAGTATATTCATATAGTTGTTCAGCCCTCCTCACAATTTAGAGCATTTTTAATCACAAGAAGAAGAAACCCAAACCCTTTAGCAGTCACTCCTCACATCCTTAGAAACCCTCCAGCCCTTGAAAACCTCGAATCTACCTTCTGTCTCTATTTTTTTTTCTTTTTTTAATTATTTTGACTGCTCTGGGTCTTCATTGCGGCATGTGGGCTTCTCTAGTTGTGCTGCATGGGGCCTATATTACACATGCTCAGTAGTTAAGATGCGTGGGTTTAGTTGTGGCATATGGGGTCTTAGTTCCCCAATCAAGGATTGAACCTGGGCCCCTTGCATTGGGAGCACAGAGTTTTATCAGTTGGACCACCAGGGAAGTCCCCGCTCTGTCTATTGATTTGCCTATTCTAGACGTTTTATATAAGCGTGGTCATGCGGTATGTGTATGTGATCCTTCATGACTGGTTTAATGTTCTCAAGGTTCGTTGATGTTGCAGCACATATTAGTACTTCATTTATTTTTATTGCCAAATAATATTCCACTATGTAGATACACTACCTGTTTGTAAGTTTTATTTACCTAATTGTCAAGATGGTAGACATTTAAGCTATTATAACTACTGATTCTGTGAACATTTGTGCACAAGTTTTGGTGTGAACATACTTTTTATTTTACTTAGGGGTAGAATTGCTGGATCATTTGTTCAGTCTTTTGATGAAGTACCAGACTTGTTTCCTAAGCAGCTGCACCATTTTACATTTCCCCTTCAGTGTATGAGGGTTCTAGCCTCTCCCATCCTCACCAACCCTTCCTTCTTGGTGTCTGCCATTTTGATTATAGCCATGCTGGAGGGTGTGAAGTGATACCGCCTTGTGGTCTTGATCACGTTTAGTTTTTAATGTAAATCATGAGATAACATTATATTAAATTGGCTCCACTATGGAAATTCCAGGCTGTGTGACTACTGTGTTCTTGTGTGTTACTCTGTTCCTCCCTGCTTGCCCCCTCCTCATGGAGGGCCCCTCCCAGCTCCAACTTGGCTTCCCATTCACTCTGTTCACTTTCTTAACCTGCTCCCATTTTGATCCATAGAGAATATGATAGAGGTACCTAAAGTGGGCCAAACCTACAGGATCCCAAAAGTCCCCCATTACGTTCTCAGCAAGTTAGGAAAAAACCTATTTAGTTCCCTACCCCACACCCATGGCAGGTTAATATGGCAGGATTTGTTCCCAGTATAGAGAAAGCCTGCATGTATCAACGAAGACCCAGCATAGCCAGAAATAAATAAATAAAATTATTAAAAATCATAATAATAAAAATAAAACCCAGTTTGAACTAGACTTTAGTAAACCTTAGTTTTAATGCAGCCTCAGACTACAAAACTGCAGGCTTGTGCTCTTAACTCTGATAGTTATCCACTGAATATTGATTTTTAGAAAGATGCCAGAATTTTAAGTACACTCTTAGTGGGTTTGAGAGGCTGCTATAACGAAAAAGAAAAGTAGGTGAAATATCAGAATGCTAGGAACTCGAGGTGTCTGGAAGTTTGGCTTAAATTGTCAAATACTATTTATGATCTCATAGCATAACGCCTTCTGAGAAGAACCCAGCCCTGAACCCCCAGAACTGTGAGCTGCTGAGTTGAGGCAGACGGGGGTTATGAGAGGCTGTTTCTTTTTCTGTGTGTAATTGCTGCTCGTGGTTTGCACTGCTGTGTTGTGCACTGGACACTGACCATTCTCACCACTCTGATGCCCTTACTCTCTTAGGGAGGATGCATTTGGCCTGATTGTATTAAAGATTTGGAGCAGAGGGGTGTATTTTAGCACAAGAAAAGCAGTAACTTGAAACCAGAAACATTGCTGCCTAAATGTCCTTCAGCCAGCCTCTGACTACTAGCAGTTCCTTCTGCCTGTGTTCCCCTTAGACCTCGCTTTTCAAGGCTCAGATACACTCTTTTTAAAGTGAAATTGTGAAGATTTTTAATCTTGGATGGTATGCATATAACATTTTGTGTAACTCTCATTTTATGTCGGTCTCCTCAGTTTTATAGAGGACATTGGCTTTGTGGTGACAAATCTGTGCTCTTATGCTAACTCAGCCTGACCTTCAGAGGCTTACCCATAATGTGGGGAATGCAGTGTGACTGTTTGAAAGGGTACTCTGAGAGTGAATGAGAACCTCTCATATTTCCTGCCCTTGGAAATAGTCACATTAAACAGTATCTGGCTGCTGCACTGCTTGTGCAAAAGCCACTCACCTTTTTCAGTTGCATCCTTAAGGTTCAGTATCATAAGTAGCAATGGCAAAGATGAGGACAGCTTCACTGTAGACTATAGGCAGGACCGGTAAATTTTGTGCCGGGGATATGGCCATGTTCTGATGCTGGCAAACATTGATTTACCAGGCAAAGTTAATAAAAGTATGTAAAGTACATCCTCCTGGAGCTTATTTTCAGTGTGGGTAGGCCCCATGGACCTCTTAACCTCTTTTCTCATCAGCGCTGGCCAAATAGCAGAATTTATCTGGATGAGTCGTATACAGAGTGGTTGGCAGGTCCCCGGGGAGGTCTCTCTTGGGGGTTGCTCACTTCTGCCTAAACAGTATTACTGACTCTTGTTTACTTTTTAGGTCTCTTTGACAGCCCCCCAGGGTCAGATGATGCAAAGCTCATTGATATATTTTATCCTGGTGATCAGCAGTCTGTGACATTTGGAACCAAGTCCAGAGTCGGAATGGGTGGCATGGAAGCCAAGGTAGGACTCTTGTCTTTACTGCCCATAACAATTTAAAAGCCAAACAGTATTTTATCCTTCTTGCTTTTGTAATTGTTTGAGGGCTGATGTATATATACAAAGATGATGCATATCTAAATAAAGGTTTAATGAAAATTGTGTACCTGTATTTAATCATGTCTTTCTATGTATTTGTATTAGTGATGTATAAAGAATGTGTTCATATTGTAACCTCTTTAAAGAACAGGGTGTGTATTTTTTATAATTCATAAATCCTCTTAAGTATTTTTATTAGAGCTCAAATATTTTCTGATAAAATCTTTTACAAAATTCTTCTCTCCCATTAATTTTTCTAAGAAGATATACCCTTTAGGTACAGCATCATTTGTAGCAATGGCTGAGGTGAAGACCACAACCCCATGTACGTAGCTCAGAGTACTCAGGATTATATTCTGGTCAAGCAGCAGGCTGGACACGTGCATTGAGGCACAACAAGTCAAATGTAGAAGTCACATGTCTCAGTGCCAGTGTCTTGGAGAACACACTGAGCACAAGTAGCAGATTGGTTCCTCCTTAGACAACACGTGCCAGGATTGGGCTGAGATAAACACATGGGCTGAGTGTGTCTTCAGAGCTTCTGAGCTACTTGAAAACCTTCCTACAGATACTTAAATTGTTTAGTATCACATTGTATTTTCTTTGTTTTTGCATGTTTAAAGTGCAGGGGTCTAGACCCTGCAAAGGTCTGGATCACGAAGTATTGAATACTTAAGTGAATGCCGTTTCAGGTATCCCTGAACCTGTGTGATTAATGGTTGTATCATCATGTATGTTATACTTGTACCTAATCAGAATTTCATAGTCAGTAATGAATAAATGCCATTTAGATATTATCACATTAATTGTTCTTTTTAAATATTAGTAAAATTTCTAGATATAATTTGGAATAAAAATCTGTTTATATACTTACTGGTAAAAAAAAAATAAAGGTCTGAATATCATCCATGGATCTAACTTCTCCTATTAGGTGAAAGCAGCTCTCTGGGCTTTACAAGGTGGTACTTCTGTGGTCATTGCCAATGGGACCCACCCCAAGGTGTCTGGGCACGTCATCACAGACATTGTGGAGGGAAAGAAAGTTGGCACCTTCTTTTCCGAAGTAAAACCTGCAGGTAAGTAGTTCTTCATAGTGTCCCGTGGTCTGTGGATGATAGCTAGTGCCTCCATGGCCAAGATGGGGCTAAAGACAGAGCTCTCCTAGGAGAGCTCACAAAATTGATGTGCTGATAGTATGAAATATGGTGTAGTTTTGAATGCTGCTTGCAAAATTGGATTCTCCTATGTTTTTGTAAAACTTATCTAACCCAACTAACTAAGCCTCCTTTATCTAAAATCATTAAGTTAAAGAATATAAGTATCCATTTTCTCAAGAAACATTTGCTAGGCCCATGCTGGATGCCAGGTGCTAGTGAACACTAGAGATGCAAAGATGTATAAGAAATGGTGTGTGTGCTCTCAGATGTTCAAAAAGTCAGCATTGTCATACAATCTACATTCAGCAGTGCAGACATATTAGAAAATTTAAGCCAAAGTGGAATTGAGAACTCATGTAAATCATATTATGTGCAGACAGGTTCTTGTGTTTCTGCCTGAGTTAATCTGGTATGCTCGTCTGCCAGTTTATTGGTCAGAGTGATCTCTGGATGTGAAACAAGCATATCATGACCATGAGCTGATGTCTACATATGTTCTTGCAGGCCCTACTGTGGAGCAGCAGGGAGAAATGGCTCGATCAGGAGGAAGGATGTTGGCCACTTTGGAACCTGAGCAGGTAATAATCTTTGCTGATAGTTCTGTTAGTTTTCAGAGCAAGTCATGCTGTGAGGTTTAGTGCACAGTCAAGCTTGTTTCTCCATCTATTCCTCAGGTCCCATAGAGTTAAGTCTGAGTAATAAGTATAATTCAGATTTGTTTAGCCCTTTTTCTCTATTTCATTTTCTCCTCTGTCTTTTATCGGCTGAAGTCTGAGGTAGCTTGGCATCATTATGATGTTTTGATCAAAAGTATCATGAAAATCATGAGACCAGAGAGGCTCCCTAATCCTGCCACATACTGGGCAGGGACATGTAGGAAAGTAACTTGTTCCAGCTCACCCAAATCATCTAGCTTACCTAAAGATGGAAGCTTCAGAGTCTGTTCCATAGCTTCCCTGTCCACAGTGACTCAGTCAGCTGAAGCAGCAGATGCAATAAAATGTGAGAAAGCCGGGGGGAAGCAGGGGCTGGCTTCCTGATAGTTGTGATGTTAAGGCTAGATTTGAAAGTGATGTATGTAGGTTTCTTCTGAGGAGTTCTTTGGCCTGAGAGTGGAGAAGAAAATGTGAAATGACTACAGATAGAGAGAGGAAAGCCCAAGAGGACCCTAGTTTCTCTTTCTCTTTAGTCACTTACCCCTTCAGTAGTCACTACTCTGATTTTCTGTGTCTTCTTATCTAGGTGGGTAAGGATTGGGGTCTCCTCCAGCATTCAGGACTGGATTTTTCCCTGTTGACTGAATTCATTTAATAAACATTAATAATTGTCAAAAAGAAGAACTAGATGCAAAAACTTAACCTGGGAAATCAGGTATACAGCTGGTGCTGTTAAATAAGTGCAGTGTGTATATCATGCTGATTCCAAGTGCTGGCCCATCTCATCAGTGAACCGAGTAATGCATGCCTTCTCCCCAAACACGAGGCTGGGGTTTGTTCGTCATCGTGATCAGGAGTGGTAAAGAGGAAGAAAAGTGGAGAGATTAGTACTGAGAGAGGAAGGAAAAATGAGGGGAGTGTTGGTAGGGAATGAGTGCATGAAGGAAGGAGATTTCAGTCACTGGTAATGGGACTTAGGAGCAAGACCTGGCACACGCAGAAGAGTAAGTCTAAAAGCGTAGTATGCGTTCTTCATGGGTTAATATGTTTGCTTATTTGTGTTAATCCTTTACCTTTCTTCGTAGAGAGCAGAGATTATCCATCACCTGGCCGATCTGTTGACAGACCAGCGAGATGAGATCCTGTTAGCCAACAAAAAAGACTTGGAGGAAGCCGAAGGTAAAGAGCAGGCAGCTGAGTCAGTGTTATGGAGGGATTTGTTTTGGTTTTTATTCTTTGTTTTACCAATAATTCGTACATCATGGTCTGCCCAAAGACAAGATCGTTATAGAAGAAAGTACATATTACACATCACTTTTTTATTGAGGGTTGGTGGCTGGTATTTGTTGGGATTTTTTAAAGTACATCTACTACCTCCACGCCTTTTCTTAGATATTCTGTACAACACCCACCCACCCTTCACCTGCTGAGGGGCTTTTTGCATTCCCCACACATCACAAGTCAGAAAGGAAAAAGATTGAGGACTGCATTATTTTAGACATTCAGCTAATAGCAGATAACATTTACTGAGGCCTTTGTGTTGCTGGGCATTATGCTAAGGAATTAACAGGCAGGATCTCATTTTCTCTTTAGAATATGGTGCCTATAAAATAGCTGCTGCTGCTGCTAAGTCACTTCAGTCGTGTCCGACTCTGTGTGACCCCATAGACGGCAGCCCATCAGGCTCCCCCGTCCCTGGGATTCTCCAGGCAAGAACACTGGAGTGGGTTGCCATTTCCTTCTCCAATGTGTGAAAGTGAAAAGGGAAAGTGAAGTCGCTCAGTCATGTCTGACTCGTAGCGACCGCATGGACTGCAGCCTACCAGGCTCCTCCGTCCATGGGATTTTCTAGGCAAGAGAGCTACTATTTATTATCCCTGTTATACAGAGGAGAAAACTAAAGTAGAAAGAAGTTGTTAACGTGCCTAAAACCATACAGTCAGTGACAGATCTGGGAACCAAACCCAGATGGACAGTGTATATAGAAGAATAGTGGAAATAGTTGGTGCAGCCTGTGGTGAAAGATAGCTTTATCTCCTTAACCAGCATGTAGTCTGCCATCCAGAAATGCCCTGGAGGTCCTAATGATAGAGTAAGCTGAACTTATGTTACAGACAACTAAATTACATGTTGAGTCAGACAGGCCCTAACTTTCTCTCTTTTTCTTAATTCTCTGTCTTTTCCATCCTAAAATAATGGGGCTTGATTTTATAGAGTTTATATATCCTTGTGAATAAATGTACCTCAAATCAAACATCCAAATTAGTAGATTCCCTTTAAAAAAAAACCTTGCAGAGCTCATCAACAATACTTTCATTCCTTAAAACATTTTTGAGCCATTACCTTGGAACTTTCTTTGGACTTTACATCTGATCTTTTGAATTTTTGCAGTATTGGAAAACCACAAAAAATTTCATAAATGGAAGAAGTCTTTTTTGACATCTTACTGAAATATTTAGTTTAAAAGAATTAAGACCCACAGAGGTTAAAGCTGCTGCTTAAGATCACACACCTAGTTATTGGCAGAGCTCTGACTTCTGATCCGAGTTATCTCTAGGAATCCATAAGGACACACATGACCTAAGAACAAAGTCTAGTGTATATATGAGCATAGTAATTTAACTCGGCGAGCCCAGTTTAGGAAATTTTCCTAAGAAAAGATTGCAAGAGTTAAAAACAGCTCTGCATGTAAAGATTCTTTAAAAAAAAAAAAAAAAAAGATTCTTAGAGCAGGATTATTTATCCCAATGAAAACTGGAAATAACCTGAGTGTTTAATAACATTGGTACAGTCATGTGCATTGAACTGTATCAAGTCAATGGGATGTTAAGTAGTAATTAAATTATTTTGGCAACATGGAAAATGTATATGCATTATGAGGTGACAAACTAGAGTATAATATTTAATATGCACTACAATTAAAACTTGATTTTTAGCACATGGGGGAAAATGAAGAAAATTAATGTAATTGGTTGATGAAATTATGGTTTCCTTTTTTTTTTTTTCTTAATAAAAGGTTGGTTCCTCCACTCCAAAGTAAAAGTCTTTATTATTTTGTCTTTGGTGGTTATGACTATAACAAAGAAGGGGAAATTTTTCATAGTATCATTCAGCATTAATCATAATAATGATTTGGAATGTGTGTGTGTGCTTAGTCATGTACGACTCTTTGTAACCCCAAGGACTCTAGCCCGCCAGGCTTCTCTGTCCATGGCATTTTCTAGACAAGAATGCTGGAGTGAGTTGCCATTCCCTTCGCCAGGCAATCTTCCCGACCCAGGGATCAAACCCAGGTCTCCTGCATTGCAAGCAGATTCTTTTCCGTCTGAGCCACCAAGGAAGCCCAATGATTATTTGTGATATGTGATTCCAAATGGTTTTCCTGACTGTATATGTGAACATGTATATATATAAATGTGTGTATGTGTGTGTTAAGAGAGATAATCACATAATGCATAGTTAAATTTAAACAAAATTCTGTATATGAACTTACCATAATTCTATTTGTTTTCTTTTAAAAGAAAACATCTTTACTTATACCTATTGTAAAACAAATTCACTTGTTATAAAAAAAATAATGCAGAAAGATAGATCATCACTGTTCTTAAAGCTTTCTGACATGTATCTGTGCATATGTATGTACAATATGTGATAATTAGGGTCATATCATACATGCTGTTTTATGGTTTTCCTTTTCCACAAACTATATCCTAGACAGCTTTCCATATCAGTATAGTATGTGATTTGTCAGATTTCCTAAAGGGCTCACATGTTAGGCTGCATTGTAGCCCATTGGGTGAATCTATGGGTAGAATCCAGTTCCCACTATTATAAAAATGCTGTGGTAAATATCCACCCTACATGTAGATTTGCTCATGAAAATGATAAATTTCTGGAACTGAAGCTGCTGGCACTAAGCTTGTAGGTGTCCACACCTTTACATGATGATGTAATCTACCAAACTGCCTCTCCCAGCAAAGCTGTGTAAATGATATGTCCTTGTCTCCCGAAACCCCGAGTTCCTTGTCTGCTCCTAACACATTGCCACGTGTTCAGTAAAACAGCTGTAACCCACCCAGGTCTACTGCTTCATAGTGTACTCTTCACACCTCTTCAGGGAGACTTGCAACTCCTCTGCTGAAACGTTTGAGCCTCTCCACGTCTAAATTGAACAGCCTGGCCATCGGTCTGCGGCAGATTGCGGCCTCCTCCCAGGACAGTGTGGGGCGAGTTTTGCGCCGAACGCGAATTGCGAAAGACTTGGAACTAGAACAAGTCACTGTCCCAATTGGAGTTTTATTGGTCATCTTCGAATCTCGCCCTGACTGCCTACCCCAGGTATGTGACTGATGCCGGCCATTGAAGTAGGGAATTGGAGGAAGAACATCTTTTCAGGACTCGAGATAAATCTCCTGGAGATATCTTTCTTTTGTTTCCCTTCCTCCCACCCTTTCTCCCTCCCTCCTTCCCTTCCTTCCTTCCTTTCTTTCCCCAGAGATAGTTTTTGTGACTTTATTCTCAGGTTGCTCTTAAGGCAATTTATGTTTTTGATTCTTCCAGTTATAAGAACAGTAATTCATATGTCCATTTTACAGTAGAAAAAACCTTAAGCTTATAGAAGTCAATATTCCTGTCACACCTTTAAGGATGGAACTAAACCTTGAGCCCAGATGAATCTCCCATTCTGTGATGATTCCATGCTTCCGCTACAGGGGGCACAGGTTCAATTCAATTCCTAGTCAGGGAGCTAAGATCCCACATGCTGTGCAGTATGCCAAAAAGACAAAATCTTAGTTCACCAGAGCACTTTGTTCCCTGACCACAGAGTGTATGCTACCCTGCTGTAGGCATTCATCTAATAGCTGGTTTTGCGCATTTGATAAAGACCATTTAATATCAATGTCACAGATGGCTTCCTGTAGGTGCATCTCTTAGGAAGAAGAACTTTCAGTAGTTGAGGGAGCCTAACATGTGAGCCCTTCAGGAAATCTGGCAAATCACAGACTATAATTGTGGAGAAACCATGTGACAAAGATCTTGCCAAGCAGCCATGCTCTGAAGTATAAGATGGAATTAGAGGGTGGCTTTCTTTGTGGCCCTAAATAATTCCCAGAAATCTGGAACCAGTCCCCCACTGGACTGACAACAGGATGATACCAGCTCTTTCTTTGCACTAGCCCCAAAATTTCAAAGAGAGATTCTGTTTAGAAACAAAGAAACAGAACCTTTTCTTCCCACATGCTTTGTGGAGGCTACTCCCTGACATGATCTAAAACCAGCTGGTCCACTAAGGGACACCCATACTGTTGGGGTCTGTCCTCAACTTGTGGCTGGTGCTGTCACACAGTCCCCTCTGTGTACATATCTGTCTCATGAAGAACCCCTCAGAGATAACTGTCAGCTGGTAGAAATGGGTCCTAAGTCGCTCTGCAGGCTGTGTCCGGGAAGTTTCTCTGCCACCTTTTATCCATACTAACGAATACTTCACTGAGAAAAAGTTTCCTCTTATCCAGTTACTGCTGAGATTTCTCACCTGGGATCTTAACCTTGGACGGCATCATGGAATCCATGAATCCTGAAAATTACTTGCAGAATGCTGTGTGTTTCTGCATTTATCTGGGAAAAGTTGACATAATTTTTGTAAGAGGTTCATGAGCAACAAAAACAAAAAAGGAGTAAGAATTATTATTCTGGAGATAAGCATGTTCAAGCAGGTTTTATTTTGTAAAGTTTCTTTTGATATATTACAAAAGCCCGAAGATTTTCATTCATCTCTAGAGCGTTCAGAAAGTTCAGCTTCAGGCCTCATCAGATCGGTGTCATTAGCCCTTTACTCCCAGAGGGCAACTAACTCTCTTAGATGGCCTGCTTTGTCCTGCCATTAGTCTCTTCCACAGCTGTGCAGGGGCTCAGCACCAGGCATTAGAGCTCTCAGAGCAATGAAAGGGCCATGGTAGGGTGTGACCAGAGATACTGCATAGCCTCAGGTGCTGCTGAGTCAGGTGGAGTAACACCTAAGTCAGGAGGCTCCCGAGCACCTGTGGCCGGAGAGGGTAGGGCCTGTGTGACCCTGGGCACTTAAATTGGGTTACTTCGTAATGGTGCTGAGGAGGCTGTATAGTACAGTTTCTTAAGATCTGTGCTTTGGCTCTGGGGTAAAGGTTCCCAGCCCTGCCACTTATAAGCTGTGTGTCCTTGAGGAGTTTCCAACCTCTCTGGGCTTCAGTGTCCTTGTCTGTAAAGCAGTGGATAAAACAGGTACTTATTTCACTGGAACGTTGTAAAGATTAAACATGGTAGACCTTATAAAGTGATTAGCACAGTACTTGGCACAGAAAATATGCTCAGTGTTTCACTGCATTCCTCTTTGATCTGCAGGTGGCAGCCTTGGCTATAGCAAGTGGTAATGGCTTGTTACTCAAAGGAGGGAAGGAGGCCTCACACAGCAACCGAATCCTTCACCTCCTGACCCAGGAGGCCCTCTCAATCCATGGAGTCAAGGAAGCTGTACAGCTGGTAGGTCCCTGGGAATGAGCTAGGTCAGGCCCAGAGGAGCCAGGCCAGGTCTTTGGATGTTTGAAGCAAACTTCAGGCTGCAGAAGGCCAAGCCACTTGTATAGGCAGGCTTGACTGGAGGAGCAGCAGGTCCTGTGTGCCTGTGATGTTGGACAGCGCTGGTGCTTCCTTGGCCCTAGTTGGGTGGCTCATGAAGGCTTCTCTCACACAGCTGTGTTCTGGTACCATTGATTGACAGGAATCATTCTTGAGGTCATAGGCAGAAGGAATACCAGACCTAGAGTGTGAGGCCTGGGCTCTGCTCACTGGCAGTGGTTTAGGCCAGGTCTGATGAGATATGTTTTATGAAAGTTTGTCAGAAACCATCATGCAGCTTGCATGAGGTCATGCTATTAACACTGTTATTGTTATGGTCATTACTTTAACAATTGTGTCACTCTCCTCAACCATCCAGTGGAGGTTTTGAACTACTGGATGGTTTTATTGAGCGCCTACTGTGGACACAACACTTTCATCCATCGTTTCATTTAATCCTCACAACAACCCTGTGAAAAGGATACCATTAATTATTAGGTCCATTTTATAGATGGAAGAAAAATAGGCTCATTGGTAAAATAACACCCCAGAATCACTCAGAGTTGAGATTTGGACCCAAGCAGACTCCAGATCCTTCTGTTTTTGCCTTGAGTCCCACTTGTGCATACATTCCAGGATACTGTTGGCTGCTGGTGGGGAGGGGGGTTGGTGTATCTACAAACCGCCTCATTACATGCTCCCCACCAAGAAGCTGGGCTATTCTTACAGCAACATAGTGGATGGAAAGAGCACAGCCTGTAGTGGTTTAGATCTCGGCTGCACCATATCCTCATTAATGTGACAGATTTCCTCCTCCTTCCTGTTGGTGTGTAACATATGTAAAGAATCCTTATCTTATGTGATGTATATGTATGCTCAATTGCTCTTTGTGACCCTGTGGACTATATGTAACCCACCAGACTTCTCTGTCCGTGGAATTTTCCAGGCAAGAATACTGGAGCAGGTTCCCATTTCCTACTCCAGGTGATCTTCTCAACCCCGGGATCAAACCCACATTTCTTGTGTCTCTTCCATTGGCAGATGGTTTCTTTACCACTGAGCCACCTGGGAAACCCATATAATTGTGTCCATATATATATACACACACATACATATGTTTATAAACCATCCCGACACAGAACATTGCCAACACCTGAAAGATTCCCTGTTCCCTTCCCCATCATCATGCCCCACCCCCCCACCATCAAACCATTTTTTTTACTTCTTTCACATTCCATTTCTTTTGCCTATTTTTGAATTTCATGTAAATGAAATCATACAGAATGCACTCTTTCATATGCATTTCTTTATTCATTAATGTCCTCGAAATTCATTCTCATTGTTTCATCCAGCAGCTGTTTTCCTTTTTTACTGCTGTGTAATATTCCATTTATAAGCATGTACTACAGCTTATCCTTTCTTCTGTTGATGAACATCAGGGTTGTTTCCAGTTTGGGGAGATGCAGATTGAAGTTGCTCTGAACCTTCTTGTAAATGTATATTTGTACTTCTATTGTTAGTAACACAACCGTATGGGGGGAAATTAAAAATCAAGGGAAGGAAAAAAATACCCATAATCTTCAAGGTCTAACATAAGCACTTCAGTCAGTCCAACCAGCATCCCAGGGTAGAGGTTGTCAGCCCAAGTCATGGAGAACCGTGTCTCCCTAGTAAGACCCAGCATCATGTCATTAGGCTGTGATCAGGGAGCCAGTGGAGCAGCCACTTCCCTTTGTGACCCTCACAGCCTGGCATACTCTGTATCTTCTTGAACTTCCAGAGATCACACTTTGTACCTCTTCTGTCATCTTTAAAAGTATCCATCCTGTGTTTTGGCTCATTATGTCCTAGTCCTATCTTCCCTACCAGACTCCTGAGTTCTTTGAGGGCAGGGATCCTGTCCTGCATGTTTTGTGATGTTGAGCACAGCACCTGACGTGCAGAGTTTAAGCATTTGCTAGACAACTTTTCAATTCCCATGATTCCTTGCTTTTGTAATAAGTTCTCACAGCATCACACTTAGTTCTCAGGAGGTACAGGCGTTTATCTGTGAAAGGGATGCTGCTGCTTCCATAGTTTGTGTGATCAAAAGTCATCTTCATCTTTTTATTCTCTGCCTCTTCAGGTGAATACCAGAGAAGAAGTAGAAGATCTTTGCCGCTTAGACAAAATGATAGATCTGATCATTCCACGAGGCTCTTCCCAGCTGGTTAGAGACATCCAGAAAGCTGCTAAGGGCATCCCTGTGATGGGGCACAGTGAAGGCATCTGCCACATGTATGTGGATTCAGAGGCCAGTGTCGACAAGGTCACCAGGCTAGGTGAGCTCGATCAGGTCCCATCTTACGTGCGCAAAGTAGTTCTCATGTCCTCAGTGGCCCTGGTTCATGTTAATAGAAACAATTCTTTATTCTCCTCTTTCAGTTAGAGACTCTAAATGTGAATATCCAGCTGCCTGTAATGCTTTAGAGACTCTGTTAATCCACCGAGACCTGCTGAGAACACCATTATTTGACCAGATCATTGACATGCTGAGAGTGGAACAGGTAGGACAAGGCCATCACTTCCTGTCCTCACTCCCGAGATTTAGAAGCCTCTGGGATTATACTGGGAGCAGCTGCCATTCCATTTAAGGCCATCTGAGAAGCAATGTTTTTGACCATCTGCCATATACAAAGTTGTGTGCTAAGTACACAGAGTGAGTGAGACACGCCTGTGACTCTAGAGGCTGGAAGAAACCCATACACAAATAGCTTCATTCCAAAGTGGAGTGTGTTCAGGGCTAAGAGGGTTCAAAGATAACGCCAATCACATGGCAGCCCACTGAATGGACTCTTTCCTGGCATAAAGTTTATGTTTCTGAACACACATTCCTGTTTGGGTTTGACTTGGAAAGATTATGCAGAAATGTTTTCAAGCTAAAAATTTGCATATATCCTCCCCTCCACAAATGTCTTCAGTTACCAATATTAATGTGCTTATTAGTGCAGGGATTTTTAGGAGTGAGCAATTTGTGTAATGTCTGCTCTGGATTATTTTCTCGCCGTATCATTAAGATGATAAACAACCAGTGCCAGTAAGTTTTGAATGTAAACGTATGTTCCATCCTAAAATCCTAATTGCAAAGAAATAGACACTCCCCAGGTAAAAATGGACAATGTAAATTTTCTGTCAGGACACATTTTAAGCTTTACTATCTGGTGTCATGGTGTCCCTTCAGAACTGTGTGAACTGGCACAGCAGTAGAGGGTGACTGCTGGCCTTGGTTGCTTTGACCCTGAGCATGTGTCTCTTGCCTTCCATCGTTTTGCTGGAAAGGAAGGTTTCAGTCAGCTTATAGATGTGGCATGGGAACCTGCAAGGACAGTTTGGAAAATGAAAATGTACCCCACAAATTACAAGGGAGTTAGATCATATGACCACTTATGTTTGGGGCCTGACCTCACACTAGTGGCCTGTTTGAGCACTGGTGTGTGCCAGGCACCACTGGACTGGACTGGACAAGAGGAAAGCTCTCTTGTATCCAGGAGTCAAACCTCCAGTTGTGATTCAGACAGACCCACAATGTCACCAGTCTTCTCAGCATCGCCTGGACGTTCCTTAGTCAGAATGAGCCCAGGTGTGTACTTCTCAAAGCACCTTGTGATGCAGGAAGTAAAGCAGAGGGCACCTTGCACAGGGTTAGGGTTCCGGCCCCTAAGGAACCTGGTTGGAGCCCAGGCCTGGAGGATGTGGGGCCCCAGATGGGAAACCACGCAGGACCTTGGGAGCAGTAGGGACCAGACAAATGGGGCTTGTTGGTACTTGAGCCAGTGCTTGATCCTGAAGAATTGTGACTGTGTCCTCAGTGACAAGCCCTTAGGATCCTTAAATTCCTCTAGCCAGGAGCGGGATTAGCCCCAAAATCTGGGCCTGAGCTGAACCTGGATATGGCGCCCAGCCTAGCAAAGTCAGAAATCTAATAACTCACCACAGTTTGAAGTGGTCCCCAGCCAAGTACTATTTTCTTCTAAAGCACACCTAGGACTTCTCTGGCAGAGGAAGAGAAGCGTGTTCGGAGAATCTCTCTCTTTCCATCTGAGTCCATTGCCTAAATCCCCCATGTAGGGGATTGGTGTTTCTTTAGTCATGTGTTCATTTCCGTAAAATGCTAGCAGTCAAGGGCTTATGAGACTTCCTGCTTAAATCTCTGCTCCACTTTTACTGGGTGCCATTGCTAGCAAGTGGCCATCAGCATTTTCCAGAGCAGAGTATTCTGGAGGATGGAGGCTGCCTCTGAAAGGAAGCAGGGGCTGTTTTGGTTTCTAGGCCCCAGGAGCCTTTGGCTCATCATCTCTAGACTCACTTTGCTGTTGGATCCAGAAGGAAGAGTATGCACTGCCTGTTTCTGCTGTATTTATGTCATTGCCCCCACTTTCTCTGCCCCAGGTAAAGATTCATGCAGGCCCCAAGTTCGCCTCTTATCTGACCTTCAGCCCTTCTGAAGTGAAGTCCCTCCGAACTGAGTACGGGGACCTAGAGCTGTGCATTGAAGTGGTGGACAGCGTGCAGGACGCCATCGACCACATCCACAAGTATGGCAGCTCACACACGGATGTCATCGTCACCGAGAATGGTCAGTGCACACAGGCAACAGCACGCAGGGTCTGCCTTGATCTTCAAGCTAGCCCTGCTCCGCTCATCCCCTCTTGGCCTGCTGGAAAACACAATCTCAGTGGGCTGCCGATAGTGCCCGGGGTTGGTGGCACTTGCTGGTTCACTGAGTGCTTGTATATCTGTTACCCTGTTGTGTTGTCACAGTAGCTCTGGGAGGAAGCAGGGAAGAAGCAATTCGCTCCATTTTAAACAGGGCTCACCATGTGTGAGAGTCATCACCGTTTAATCCATGCAGCAGTTTTTCCAGATTGCTGGAATTATTCCATTTTACAGCTGAGGAAGGGCTTCTCAAGTGGCACTAGTGGTAAAGAACCTGCCTGCCTGAAGCAGGAGACATAAGAGATGCAGGTTTGATCCCTGAGTCAGGGAAGATCCCCTGGAGGAAGGCATGGCAACCCACTCCAGTATTCTTGCCTGGAGAATCCCGTGGACACAGGAGTCTAGAGGGCTACAGTCCTGGGGTCGCGCAGAGTTGGACATGACTGAAGTGACTTAGCACACGTACACATAGGTGAGGAAACCAAGGTTCCAGAGGTTAGGCAGAGAACCAACTAGCATAGGGCAAATCCAGCTCTGCACAGTCACTTGTTCCTTCCCCATGTGATCACTGAAAGGCACACCTGGGTGTCATGCACGGGAGGCTGACCTATGGTCAAGGAGAAGCCAGTGTGCCCCTTCAGAGAACTTCTAGTCAGTTTACTGAGGAATCACAGCGCCACCAGTGAGAACAACTAGTGCTTACCAAGCGCTTGCCATCTGCTGGGTCTGGGATGTGTACTCCCCAGCTGTAAGTTTATTATGTCCTTTCCACAAGCTGGGAGCTAGGTAATGGTGTCAGTCCTCGTTGATCTCAGGCATAGGTTCACAGACCTGCCCACAGTCACCCAGCTGATGGGTGTAGAGTTGGAGTTGAGACTTAAGGATTTGGCTCAGAGCCTAGAAACAGTGTAGACAGGCCATTGCCACACTGAGGGTATGTCTACAGGGAGATCTGGATTCTAACCCAGTCTTTCCCATGTACCTACTGTTCGGCAACATGACTAATGAAGCGGCTTTGCTTTCTTCCTGTTTTAGTTATTCACAAGTCTATATGTTTAATATTCAGGGAAGTACCCCAGGGGCCTGGGCCCTGACCCAGTCAGGCCCTGTTGAGTGGCTGGAAGCAGGGATAGTTTTCCCAGACCATCCTAACTCAATTTATTCTCATTATGCTGCAGAGAAGACAGCTGAGTTCTTTCTCCAGCATGTGGACAGTGCCTGTGTGTTCTGGAATGCCAGCACTCGCTTCTCTGATGGCTACCGCTTCGGACTGGGTAAGAAAGAGTCTGGTCAGAGAGAAAGCAGTCCCTTGTGGATCACTTTGTGGCCCAGTGAGCATAGTGAGGGTGGTGGAGATGCCTGGCGTTTACAGTCACAAATGTGGTCAGGATGATGGAGACGGACTGAGGGAAGTGGGTTTATGAGAGAGAATGGTCACAGCTACCATGGGCTGGTAGAACTCCTATCTTCTGGCTACTTACAGGTTAAGAAGGTAGGTACTTGTATGTCCTTTTTCATAGATGAGGATGTTAGGATTTAAAGAAATGAAGTAACTTGCCGAAAGTCACTCAGCTGGTGTTCAGACCCAGACCTGCTCGAGTTCAGAGCCTGGCTCACTCCCTCCACGTTTGGCAGACCGCAACATGTCTACATGCATGGGTTGTGACAGGTGTGTGTCCAGGGTCCCATGAGGGCACTGCCACTGCAGGCTTGCTCCTTCAGAGAGACACATCCAGGTTGCCTCAGAGATAGGAATCCCCCCAAGGATAGAACAAAAGAAGGCATTACTACTACCTATGCTGGGCTGAAGTATTAGCATCAGAAATAAACAGGTAAACCCAGAGGTGTAAGGTTGACTTCTAAAACAGACCTTGAAATACAAGGCTTTGGAAAGGCACCCTCCTCCCCTCCATCTGCTGCTGCTGCTGCTAAGTCACTTCAGTCGTGTCCGACTCTGTGTGACCCCATAGACGGAAGAAGCCCACCAGGCTCCCTACTAGTAAAATCTCCATCCCCCCAGTAGTATAAGGATTTTTCAGACAGTCTCTGATTTTCAGTGGTACCCTTATACAAAGCTCCAGTAAGGCATTTATGGCACATCTAACAATTACTTCAGCTACTTAAAACATTTTAACTCCTCTGAACGTTTGAATAGAGATCTGCCTAGAGGAATAATTCTCACTGATTATGAAACGTTGTTAAAGGGAATTTTGCTTAGTTATTCTTAGTCATTGGGCTTAGTTATTTTTAATTCCCATGTTCTTAAAGAAGAAATAACACACTTGTAAGGGCTGAGGTTCCCAGCATTCAAGTGAAGGTCCAAGGTGAGGGAGGAGCAAAGACCACCACCTTGTCTTCCCATCAGTCACTCAGAGCAAATTCCTGTGAAATGCATGAATAATAGTGACAGATAATCTTTACTGAGCATTTACTAGATTTTCAGCACCATGCATAAGTACAGCACATGCATTATCTCAGTTCTACATAATGGGTTCTATTATTTTCTTGCTTTTCCAAAAGAAAAAACTGAAGCAAGAGATGGTTAGGCAGTATGCCCAAAGTCATGTGGTCTCTATGCTGTTAAACCAGAGCTTGAAGCCAGTGGTCAGTCTCCTTGCCAACCACTGCCCCAGGTACCTCTTTGCTGCCTGCAGCAGCACTCTACTGCTGTCCACTAGCTGGCTGCTTCTCATTGTTTAGGTCTCAGCCAGAGACAACTCTTCAGGGAGGCTCCCCCGACCACCCTGTCCCAGGTGCTGCCACCCTGCCAGTCTCTATCCCAGCACCCTCCACTGCACCCCATCACCACATGCAATTATTTGCTGAAGTGTTCTCTGGCTGCCTTGCCTACAAGAATACAAGCTCCATGAATTGCATCAATTATTCACATACTTTATCCCCAAGGCCTAGCCCAGTGCCTGCTCAGTAAAGTCGGGGTGAGCAGGGGAGCTCTGCCTCCACTGCACACGGTGCAGAACACCACGCCAGATCCAGAAAAAGCCTCGATGCCCCATGTCTGAGGCTGGAGCAGGAGGGAGGGAAAGCAATAGTATCCTTTCGTGTATTCAGTCACTGTCTTATGAGCACCTACGAGCTGAGCATTCTGGGGAATATCTATAGAGCGTGTCCCTTATTATCTAGGGTTTGAAGGATACTTGGGGAGATAAAACCTCTGTACATTGTTGTACACCTCAAACAATGCCCAGATATCAGATGATGGTACGCAATCCAGACACAAGACGGATGTCAGAGACAGCACTTGTAGAGTTATCAAAATGCACTGCAAAAAAAATAAGAAAGAGACACCCATGTAGTCTCTTTCATTAGAAGAAGGGGCCTGACCATGATTTACAGGGAGCAGAGAACATGTTTATGGGGAGAGTGGAAGTCAGGCCAGCCTAGGGAGGGTAGGTTAGGAGAGGAAGGGGAGAGGGTGCCAAGTGAGGAGAAGGAAGAGATGGCCTGGTGGGCAGACAGGAGGCAGAGGCTGGGCAAAGCTGCTTCCTCAATCCTTGCTTTCCTGCAGGAGCTGAAGTGGGAATAAGTACATCTCGAATCCACGCCCGGGGGCCAGTGGGACTAGAAGGACTACTGACTACCAAGTGGCTGCTGCGAGGGCAGGACCACGTGGTCTCGGACTTCTCAGAGCATGGAAGTTTAAAGTACCTTCATGAGAACCTCCCTATTCCTCAGCGAAACACCAACTGAGAGCCTTCAGAGGAGAGCCGGGCATGTTCCGAGGGATCTTCACAGTGAAGCTCATCTCAAGCATCTCGGGGTGAACCCGGTCTTGTCTCCCACCTCCTGGTAGGACCTGCCTGTTGGAAAGTGCACCTCCATGCTTCTGGGCTGTGTGGCAAGATCGGTCTGGGCTAAGGACTCACGTTCCAGCCCCCACTTCTCTTTTTTTCTTTTCTCTTAGAAATAATTGCTCTAGATAGGGATTTTGCATAATTGCTACAGAGAGGGACTTTGCTTCACATAGTGCAATTCCTTTTGATGATAAAAATAGAAAGGTGCGGTCTTCCCACATAAAAGGCAATGGAAAAATCACAGTCGCTTTTTACCTTTTATCACCTCAATGAGGTAGAGTCTCCCTTGGCATTTGGTTGTTACAAAAGTAAGTCGTACCTGATAAGTCTCTCCACATTTCATTTCTTTCACATTCTTGGTCTTCAAAACGAAAGATTTGGAATTTGGAGAGGGGCAGTTCTTATTAGCATTCTCATCAGAAACAGTCACAGAGATGGACGGAATCGTTTGCACTGGGCAGGTTGGCCTTCTGTATTTATCTGTGGAGTGAACATAGAAAGCTTTCTGGCTGCTTGGCAGCCTCTGCGGATCTGGAGCTCAGCCCTACTTGTGACACAGTTGGAACCAAAGCTGTGGATGGGAGGTGCAAGTTTGAGGATGAAGTACCTACTGCCGTTGTGCTTGAAATTTTTATATGAGTTACTTTGTCATCCTGTCCTTTCTGTCCAAAACAAAAAATTAGAGAATTATTTTAATACTTTGGATTCTTCCCCCCTTTTTGAGAAATAAAGTTCTTATGAAAAGCCTGTGGGCACCGTTTAAATTCTGTCCTTGTTACCCTCTTCCTCTCTGCTCCCTTGTGCTCTCACACCCTGCTCTTACACAGTCTCTTCTCTGAACATTGATTGGCCTCAGCGGTGTCAGGTGTTGGTGGGAGCAGCACAGGCAGATCCCCAGGGGGAGGGACTTAGTCTGAGGGAGAGGGGAGGAAAATGAAAGATGAAGCCCCAGGAGCCTAGGAACTAAAAGCATGGTGATGTCTGAAGTTGAGCGTGCTGTCCTTGTGCCGGGTCCACACAGCCTTAGGATTGCCTGCTTCGTTGACAGCTCTGAGCTCTGCCTCCTTCCATCCTGTTCTTAACGCCCTTGGTGCCTGATAGTCTGCAGTTGAAAGATTTCTTGTCTCATGGGGGCCCTCCCAAAGAAATAAGCACTCACTTACATGTTTCTTCTTATCCTCTGAGGATGTTTTATGAGCACAAGAATTATGGTGTCATGGGGAGCATGTTCCCAGGCTGGCTCCAGATGCTACCTCTCATCCCGACCCTTACATGGTCGGCCACGTTACCCTGCCTGCCCTGCCCCCTGAGTGGGGAGTTCTGGCATAGCTTGCCTGAAAAGGCAATAAACATAGCTGCCTGAAACTGTATGGCAAGTACCACAATCAGCTCCCAACCAGACAACAAATGCCCTTGGAATCAAAAATAGAAAGTGACCCAAGAAGGCCAAGCCCTTGGGGAAGACTCCACTGAAGACGCAGGCCTGGAACTGGGCCCTGAGAAAGACAAGTTGTAGGGTAGGGAGAGGCCAGAGCATTCAGTTAGGGACTGGGGAAGCAAAAGGTGGAGGGGGGATGAAATGCAAGTCAGAGAGCAATGAATATACAAATTTGGAGCTGAAGTTCATGTGGGTAAACAAGATAGTACATTCCAGACAGCTGGGAGGTGTAACCTCACCCATCTTAGGGCCTGGGACAGGGGTGAGTTTAGTGCAGGAAGTGCAGCTAAAGTTTAGTCATCCATAAGTCCATTCTCCCTGTGCAGCCACAGGGAGCCTCCTTAGTCCATTTCTGCAGAGACTGTGGACTGTCAGAATTCTCCCCTCTTCCCTCAAAAGCAAAGCAGTTCCCAAAAGAAGACCAGGGAGCAGCCATAACCTCACCAGTTCTCCTACCCAGACCGTCTTCCAACCCTTGGCTTGTCCTTGCTCTAGGAAGCCAGCTTTCTATCCCAAAATCCTTTCTGTGGTCCTACCCTCCTACTTCCCTTTCTTGGCTGCCAACTCCTGGCAACACAAGCTGCTGAACAAACCAATCCTGAAGTTCCCACCTCCCCACCGAGGGCGAAAAGCCCTCAATAAATGTGTTTATTCATCAAACCAAGTTTACTTGGCTTTAGGTTTTCTATTAGAAATAATGATAATAAAGGTAATTATAATAGTAATAAAAATAATGTCTGACAATATAGTCGTACATTATGGGGGCATTTACAAAGTTATTAATATTCATATGGAAAGAAAATTGGGCAGCCAAAGACTGGATTCTTAAAGGTATTATTTGCTCTATATCGTTTATTTTATGAAACCATCTCTGCCCTATCTTGCAGTAACCTTGCTGAGTTCCTGTGATTCAAGGGGCATGGGGGGTGTCATCTCCCCCTGATAAGCCACCTGGTGAGCCTGTCTTTAGATCCCTTACTATCCATTGATGAACTGTGCACCTAGGTGCTCACTGACCACCTGGTGACATGGACTACCTGGGCAGAGTATGGAGGTGGAGGGGGACTTCTTTGAGATCCATGGACCGTTCGGGACATTGGCAGCCTGAACTGATTATATGTTGTTGCTGACTCCAACTCATCTCCTAAGCAGCGTCTTCATTCTTGCCTAGCCATGGGCGTGAACATGCCTTGGAGTCTAATGTTACAGTGTCTTTTCTGCTGGTGTTTCTGGCAAAAATCGATGAAGACCTTTGTAACTGCTCTTTTGGCAGCACTCGCCCTTTAGTGAGAATGAAAGGTAAAACTTCATTCAATATTCAGTGAGTTGTGTGCTGAGTATAAGACACATTCCCCCATCCAGTGGTTCAACGCTTAACCTGAGCATTACTGCTCTACCCCCAATAGTTCTTAACTTCCAGTCTCTACCACCTATCTTGCCCCCATTCCTAGGAGAAACCCTTTAGCCAATAGGAAGACACTGGACTGTAGGGAGGCGGGTTCCCTAACACTTCAGAGAAAAGACACCTGGTTCTGGGTTCCAGCCGGTCTGAAGAATGCTCTGACACTAGAGGGCAGTCAGGGTCCACAGACCTAAGGAAGTCTGTCCTCAAGTCTGGATGAGTTGCACTCCACCAGCATCCTCAGATTGTCCACCTGGAGACAAAGTGCTGGCACAGCCTAGTGACTTCCAGAAATCCATCTACTTAGAAGGTAAGAACATGGACTTCAGATGATAAGCAGAACAGTTTGGGCCTTGATTGCACCACCTGCTAGCTGTTTGAGCTGGGGAAAGTGTCTTTTAATTTTGATAACACTTATCCGTAAGTGGGCTTTGTGAAATTATATATAAAGCACTCAGCGCAACGGCCAGCCGACAGTAAACCGTCAATATTGTTAGTTGTATGATTCATTTTGTTCTGGATATTTCTATTTTAAGTCCAAACATCTCTTCCTAGGAAATGAAGTGGGGGGACACTCTTGGGAGATAATCTAGTACTTAACAGGCACTATAGCAAGAGCCTTACAGATGATGCCACAGCAATCTAAATGAATTATCTCTATTTTCGAGGCTCAGAAACTGAGGCTCAGAGAAGTGAAAGTCGCTAGCCATGTCCAACTCTTTGCGATCCCATGGACTATACAGTCCATGGAATTCTCCAGGCCAGAATACTGGAGTGGGTAGCCTTTTCCTTATCCAGGGGATCTTCCCAACCCAGGGATTGAACCCAGGTCCCCCACATTGCAGGCAGATTCTTTACCAACTGAGCCACAAGGGAAGCCCTTGAGAGTCTGAGTAAATTCCCAGTTCACACAGTTAGGAAGTGGCAGAACCTAGATTAGAACCAGATAAATAGGCTTCAAAGTTCTTCACCACCACAGCAGGCTACAGTAGTAGTGTTTTCCTCGAAGTTCCTGTACCTTAGCCCAAGGCAGGTTGTAAGGCAGAAGAAGGAGGTTGCCATAGCTACTAACTAGCCCCCTTTTCAAGTAATCAGATCCTAGGTCTGCTCCAGTTTTGCAAGAGGAGATGCTTGTCTGGAAACTCTCCTCAACACCTGGCCCTGGAGGGAGCTGACTGCACCTGAATTATTTAGAGAGTCCCTAGACATTTGATATAATGAGCAGGTGTGGATGCTTCTCCAACTTTGCCCCAAACATGCCTTCACTGACCCTCTCCGCCTCCCCTAGTTGCCTGTGAGAAAAAAAGAAGCATCGGCCTTCCCACACTGTGTTTGTCTACCTCCTTCATTCTCTATCCTGAAAATTTTCCATAAGAAGTGGGCTATTTTCCTTGAAAGTCTCAAAATACTGTTGGTTTGAGTTGAAATTTATGTAAATAGAACCCTAACTAGTCAATGGATAAGTTGTCTTTCTGTTGATACACACACTGTGCATTTTCCTCTATCCTAAAGTTGTACAAGTCAAACCAAAATCTGAATTTGAATAAATGGAAAAAAAAAACAGGTAACAAAAATATTCATACTATGGATTTCAATCACATAAAAAAAAAAAAAACAACTATGCTTAGAAAAAAGACTGGAAGGAAATAGAAAGTGGCACTTGGCCTATAGCTTTTACACCATATTAGCATGTGGAATAACATGATGGCAGTTATAGGGTGTCCTCCCCACTCATACATCCTTATGTACCCCTCACATGCACCTCTCACCTAGACCATCCATCCATCCATTGCTTGCGTTCTCTCATTTCTTATTCATAACCCAGGAGTGAGGTCACGGTGCAGCCTGAAATTGTCCTGGTAAAGAATTGCTTCCAAGTTTGTTCCTGATCCTCTGTATCTAATCTGTAACTCTGTGTTTTCAGCATCTTTTGTAGTAACCCAGTTAGATTTTAATGTGAAATTAAGCTGAAACCATTTAATCTTAATATTTTAAGTATCTATCTCTTTACAGTGAACTATTTGAAAACAATTAGCCATTAAAAACCTTGTTTGTGAAGAATATTGACTGACATGGGGAAGAGGCTCACTACAAAATGTTGAAGAAAAAACTTGTCTATACCTCCATATCCATAGTTCCTCCACATCCACAGATTGAACCAACCATGGACTATGTAGTATTGTAGTATTTACTATTGAAAAACACCTGTGCATAAGTGATCCTGCACAATTCAAATCCATGTTGTTGGAAGGTTGACTATAGTTATTCTAGGTTCATACCTATAGTATTTTATCTTTGATAAAAAATATTTGAAGCACATATGGCAAAATTTTAACATTTGGTCTTGATGCTGGTTAGTAATATAACAGTGATAACTGTTATATTACTCTCTAAATTCTTTCACAATTGAAAAAGAACAGTGAAAAGATATTTATTGTTCATATTGACATCTTAACCCAGTTATTTTATCAGGTTTTCTGATATCCCTATTATAATGCCTGGAATAATGTAGGTGAATAATAAGTATTTTCTTTCAAAAAATAAAATAGGAAAACTTGGCTTTAAAGAGGATAGTTAAAATTTCCCAATTAGGTAAAAGACTGCAAGAAAATGTATCAAAATATTATGACTGATTCTTCTTTATTGAAATATAGTTGATTTCCAATGTCATATTACTTTCAGGTATACAGCAAAGTGATTCAGTTTTATATATATATATAGTCTTTTTTAGATTATTTTCCATCATAGGTCATTAGAAGGTACTGAGTATAGTTCCCTGTGCCATAAAGTAGGTCCTTGTTGGTTATCTGTTTTATATATAGTACTGTATATTTTAATCCCAAACTCCTAATTTATCCCTTCCCCCTCTTTTTCTCTCCATAGATTTGTTTTTTTATGTCTGTGAGTCTATTTCTGTTTTTTAAATAAGTTCATTTGTGTCGTATTTGAGATTCCACATATAAATGATATGTTTGTCTTTCTCTGACTTGCTTCACTTAGTATGATAATCTCTAGATCCATCCATGCTGCTGCAAATATCATTATTTCATTCTTTTTTGTGGATAAGTGATATTCCACTATGTATATATACCACATCTTCTTTATCCATTCATCTGTTGATGGACATTTAGGTTGTTCTCATGTCTTAGCTATTGTAAATAGTGTTGCTATGAACATTGGGGTGCATGTATCTTTTCGAACTAGAGTTTCCTCTGGATATATGCCCAGGAGTGGGAATACTGGGTCATATGGTAACTTTATTTTTAGCTTTTTAGGAAACCTCCATACTGTTCTCCATAGTGACTTCACCAATTTACATTCCCACCAACAATGTAGAAGGGCTCCTTTCTCTCCACACCCTCTATTGTGAGTGATTCTTGCTGAGTTGTTGTTTTTATTGTTCAGTCACTCAGTCATGTCCAACTCTTTGCAACCCTATGGACTGCAGCATGCCAGGCTTCCCTGTCCTTCACTGGGACAAATAGTGAGTTTTACTCATCATTATACTTTTCCGTTTTCCAAAGTTTCTATTTTACTACTTGAAATATTTTTAGAACATTTTTCTTGTTTTTGTAGCTACTAATATTTATTCCTGTGGGAAATTAGTGGTATGATGGCAAATAAAATTTATGATAACAGTCTTTTAACTCTGCTGCTGCTGCTGCTAAGTCACTTCAGTCGTGTCCGACACTGTGCGACCCCATAGATGGGCAGCCCACCTGGCTCCTCTGTCCCTGGGATTCTCCAGGCTTTTTTTTCCCATCCCACCCTACATTGTAGTCTGTCTTTTGCAGAGAAGAAATCAAGGCTCAGGGGGCTAAGTCCTGGAACTGGGCCTCTGCCCCTAGGGAGGTTGTCACCTCTTGGGCACCTCCAACCAGTGGCTCCTGGTTTGCCTGTTGCTGTTGCTGTGCTGGTTTTATTCCCATGCTCAGAGCCCTCCCAAAGCAAAGAAATGTCCAAAAGCCATGAAGCGTTTCTTCTCCAGGTCCTTCACTGAACTCAAGTTTTCCTTCCCTAACTCACAAATAAGAATACATCTCTGTGTTGTCAGATTCTGTTTCCATGCAGACAATTAGATGGTAAATAATTCAAGAGAACGGAAACTGGCAAAGTGGTGTGTGATGTCCAAATAGCTATCTTGTTTACCCTCTGGTGTAAACTTCAGGCTTGTCTGCAAGTCAGAGCCCCAGCAGTAGGTAAAATGTGCAAACACAGGAATGTCCCTCTTTCCATTCTCTCCCATCTTTGACTATTGTTGAAGGTAAGAATGCAGTTTCCCGGTTTGGTTAAAGTGAAACAGCATGGCTTTGGCAGAAAGATTTAGCCGACTTCTTAGGTAAGTCTAAAATTCCTCCGATGATGGGTTGGATGTCCAGAATCTAAAAGCATCCACTTCCCCTTGTGGTGAGAATTCGTGATCCAAACCTGATGTCTCAGCGATTTCACCATGCATCCTCCCTGTCTTCCTTCTGTGCAGTGAGGGAGATGTGTTTCATCAGGCACTTCTAAACCTGCCTGTCATTAAAGAAGCAGTCTTAGTTAAGACTCTGAGTTACAGGTAACAGAAACCACCTCCACCTTGCTGACGAAGAGAAGGATAATGTATTATATGGACCCGGGGTGTCTCACAAAGCCCAGAAGCAAAAAACATTTAGAGCTGGCCCATCCTCTCAAGAGACTGAAACTAGCTCAGGCAAAAAAGAGAAATTTGTGCCTCAGGTAAGCAAACCACAGTGAAGGTGAGTGACTAGAATCAGGGGTCCCAACATCCCCTCAATGCTCCCATGCCTCTTCTTTCTGCACGAGGGCTTCCCTTCCTCTTACTGGGGACTTCCATGAACATGGGACACAGCCAGTGAAAGTTTGCAGACTTACTCTCACAACTCTGTCTTACCACCCTCTCCCTGCCAGCCACAAAAATAAAGAGACTCTCAGCTCCCAGTTTCAGTGTGGAAAGACTCTAGTTGGTCTACTCAGGCCACTTATCCCCCCACTGTAGTGACTGTAGAGGAGGGGCTATGGCATGGTCTGGGGTGATTCAGCCATACATACCTGTTTACCTGTACCATGATTAAATCTTGAGATCATTTCATAGGACTTCCTTTTCTGATAGGATGTAATATGCAACAATAATCCAATGTTCCTGCTGAAACAACCAGAGAAAACTGGATAAGTTACAAAAATTATATTTTAAAAGACATTGGAGAGGTGTAGCAGCAACAGACTAATAAGTTTCTGGAGAGGAAAGAGCTTTTTCTAAATGGGATCTCTGACCATTTTCTTCCCTGGAGATATTTGCCAAAGCTAGGATAGAGCTTGACCCAGGCATAAGGTCTTTCCTGGGACAAAAAAAATCAGAGCTTTTGATGATCAGTGTGATCTGGCCTAACGCTGGAATCTAGAGGAGCTCTATGTAAAAAATAATAAGGACAACATTGTAAACCAACTATATTTCAATAAGTAAATAATAAAAATACTGTAAGTCTTGGATGGCTTGAAATGTTCAAACATTTCTGCTCTTGTGGCGCCTGAAAGAAACCCTTGGCTGGGAACCACAAAGTTGTCCAGCTTTAAAATTTCAAGGAGATGGAAATGAGGTAGATGATGAGGCTGCTAAGGCCATAGATTGGCAGAAGTGGGACTGGGGCCTAGTTCTAAGTCCACTACTTTTTCCAGTGTACCATCGGAGGTATTTTTGGAGTGTGTATATTATCTATTTTACTGTACTGGAAACAATCATATATGAGCCTGTCACTTTTTTTTTAAAGGCTCAGCTATGCCAGGTTTTTCAACCTTTCCTCATAGATTTTATTTACTCGCCACCTTCTCATACTATTTCAGGCTGTCTGACACATTACCACTTTGTTTAAAATTTTCCTCCATGGCAGGTTTCTTAGCACTTATTTTCCTCACCCTCTTCAGTTAAGAGTGGAAGCACAGTCAACTCTTGGTTATCTGGGGGCAGGTTGGCAAATTTTCTGTCAATCATCATAAAAACAAAACAAAAATCTCCCAGTGCCACCATACATTAGGCATAGAACAGCAATCAATAGATGCCACACGGAGTAACTTTGATATTAGAATGTCTTCCTTTCACCAGTCCCACAGTGTGTACAGGTTGGTTTACTGAGAAATGTCTGTATATGAGAATTCTGTATTTTATTTTGGATGCTTGTCACAAAGACTTTTACTGAAGTTTTCTGGTGTTAAAGGGCACCTTAGCAATGCTTCAGTTGCAACCTCTTCTCCATGGAAGAAGATTTTCCTCTCAAAATGGCAGGACCACATACCTCCTCCCAAGCCTCTGTGTAGCTGACTCTGTTTAGAGCCAATAATCAACCTTGAGTGCCAATGTTCTCATATTCAAGATTGAAATCTTTAAAAGCCCTTTTGGATGGTACTGTGGTCAACCTTGTCTCTTCTGGGAATTACTTGCTTTCCTTCCTGAACTTCTATCAAGGAGAAAAAGAGGCTTGATCTGCCCCCAGCCAGAACAAGAAGTGGCTTTCACAGCAGCTGATTGGAATGGAAAACCAGGATCAGATCCTCCTCTAAAAAGCTCTCACGTGAAAAGGGATGAAGTTTCAGTTATCTGCTCCAATTTGAGAAGGTCCAAAAGCGTCTCAAAAATCCAGAATTTCTTATTTAAATTAATGAAAGAAGAAACACGAGCTATAAATAGAGCCAAGTTTTATCCCTGATACACTCAAGGGTCTAGGAGAGTCTTTGAACCCCAAAGTCACAGTTTGAGAGCTGAGTATGAGGAGTAACTATCAGTACCAGGAAAAATCCCTCAGGACAGGATGCTCTGTCACCCCGCAGCCTGCATGCTTGGCCTCAGTTCTGCCTTCTGATCTTCCCAGGACACCTTGCAGGTCAACCTACTTATCACCCTGCCTCCCTGATCTTCCTGCTTTACTTCCAATCTAGAAATTCACAACTGCCTATGTACAAGTTTAGCAAACTGGACATCAAAGGGTCCATTATCCCCACTGGATAAAAGTTATTTGGTATAAGAGTTAGAAAAAAAATCAGAATAGCAAAATATTTGAAGGATTTCCATTAAAGTCAGGAACAAGACAGGCAATTCACTGTGGTGTAGTAATGCGGTGGACAAGGAAAGGAACAGGAAGCACACACAGGGGAGAGGGGAAGAGAGCTTCCTGTTTTCCCTCCATCCTCTCTGCTGATGGCTTCCTCTCCAGTCTTGATTTTACTGCTCAGTCTGTGGCAAGGAGCAGATGGAAAACAGCCCATACAGGTTGATCATTTTCTCTTGACTATCTGGAGCCAAGGGAGGAAACAGAATAGAAAAGGAAAATAGAAAGGAAAAAAAAAAAGACTTTACTGGTTAGTTTCCAAGATACCAGAAACCTGGGAGGAAAAACAAAAAGCAAGAATTGAGCAGGAAGGACAAGAAAAAGAGAAAGGGAGAATGGACCTGTGGATGATGGATGAGTAGCAAGGGGAAGGATGGAGAGGTAGAAGCCTGAGTGGAGATTGAGCTGGAGAAAATGGGAAGAAATAAGAGCCAGGAAAACATCTGGATGCAGGACCTAATGTCTTATCTTGACTGAAGGAGCTTGGGGGTGTCTGATTTGAAGCTGGGTTAGCAGGAAGATTTGACTGGGAAAAAAAAGTAGCTTGCAGAGGCATAGAGTGCTATTAGTTAGTCAGTTCAGTCAGTCATGTCCAACTGTTTTCAACCCCATGGACTGTACCTCGCCAGACCTCCATGTCCGTCACCAACTCCTGGAGTTCACTCAAACTCACATCCATTGAGTCAGTGATGCCATCCAACCATCTCATCCTCTGTCGTCCCCTTCTCCTGCCTTCAATCTTTCCCAGCATCAGGGTTTTTTCCAATGAGTCAGCTCTTCACACCAGGTGGCCAAAATATTGGAATTTCAGCTTGAACATCAGTCCTTCCAATGAATATTCAGGACTGATCTCCTTTAGGATGGACTGGTTGGAACTCCTTGCAGTGCAAGGGACTCTCAAGAGTCTTTTCTAACACCATAGTTCAAAAGCATTGATTCTTCGGCACTCAGCCTTCTTTATAGTCCAACTCTCACGTCCATACATGACCACTGGAAAAACCATAGCCTTGACTAGATGAACCTTTGTTGGCAAAGTAGAGCGCTATTACATCCTGAGTATAGTTTGTGGAAGCTCCAAGTCCTTAGAGATGTGCCAGGTCCTCTGCTGAGTGGTTTACGTCCACTGGGTCGTTCGATTTAACCCTTACCCCACTTCTGTTAGGTAGGTGATCTTAGTTTTTCCCTTTGTACAGGTGAAGAAACTGGGGTTCAGAGAAATTAAGTCATTTGCCCAAGATCAGTCATTTAACAAAAAGTAGGTTGGGATTCAACCCAAGACTGCTAATTCCGGAGCCTTGGCTGAGTAATGTTCAGCTTCGCTTCTCCAAATTTTTATCTGATTTGACCTAGTTTGCCACCCAAGATTGGGTGTATTCAAAGGGTGGAATGGGAGGGGTTGCTATGCATCATGTAGGCAGGTAAGAAGAATTTTCTCAGACCAGTGAAATCACAGATGCCAGTGCTTTAAAATCCATGTCAAAAGAGGAGTCTTTGGAGAGGCTTGGTCGATTAGTCTGGAGGAGAGAAAGGTGAGACACTGGATATTTGAGGGACTGACTTGGAAGAGGCAATTGTCTCCTGAGTCATTCAAGAGAGGAGACCGTGAGGATGATGGGAAGTGGGTCAGACTTTCAGTCAAGGCTTTCTGAAAGTGGGATGAGCTGCTTTAGGCTGTGGAAGCTCCCTGATACTGAGGGTGTCCACTGTTCATTCATCTAGTAATATTGATTCCTGTGTGGGATCCACAAAGTGCCATCTCTATTCTAGGGAGACAAATCAGCTCACTCCTTTCCTGGAGATTACATTTCAGTGGGGAAAACAGGCAATAAATAAAATACAGAGATGATGAATAATCATATGAACTGCTTATAAATCACAACATGTGTTATGAAGGAAATAAACAAAGGCCTGAGACAGGCGATAAGGGAGGAAACTGAAGTGGTTCTTGTGGGTGCTCCTGGATCCCATTGTGGTTACTGCATACCAGTCCCCTGGCACTTTTTCTGTGTACTTTTGCTGTAAGATTTGGCTCTTGGTACTTAGTTCCAAGGAAAGCCCTTGGGCCACTGGAGCTATTTGCCTGTAGGTGCAGAGAGTGACTTCTAACTGCTCTTAGCACAGGACTCAACCAGGAGAGTGGAGTGTGGAAGCCCAGGAACAATATTCTCCTAGGCTTCTTCCTGTGGGGTCTTCTGTTCATCTGTGCAGCTCCCCCCACTCCCTAACCAGTTTCTCCTGGAAGCAATTTTTAAACAAAACACTTGCTTATGAATCCTTGTCTTGGAATATGCTTCTGAGGAACTCAACCTAAGTTGAGGACACAGTTATGATCTGATTGACATTTTAAAAGATAACTTGGTTCCTGGAGGAGAATAGACTGTGAGACTGGAAGTGTGGAAGTAAGGGGACCAGTTCGGGTCCTAGCAGTCCAGGTGAGGGATGAGGGAGGCTTGGTCTAGGTGGATGCCAGGGGTGATACCAGGAAGAGGAGGGATTTAGGATCTCAACAAGAATTGACAAGGTTTGCTTGGAAATGACTGAAGGAAAGAAAGGAATCAGAAATATCTCCTAGATCAAATGAGGCCATGTAGGGATAATACAGATAGAAATCCCTTCACTGAGTGGGAAGTAGAACTGGATGACTTCAAACCGTGTATCCATTGGAAAATCCATTTGCAATGGCTGGATTTAGCAACCAAACAAGAGATAGGAGCTAAAGATGGCAACATATGAGAATAAACATAAAAAACACAGGGAGTATACATAGACTGGCAGATAGCTTGCAAAAATCATTAAAGTATTATAACAAATTTCTTTTGAATTATCTAATGTAGGGGATTTCCATTTCCTGTTCCCACTGGAATCCAGTCGCTAAGTCAGGTCTGACTCTTTGCAACCCCATGGACCGTAGCATGCCAGGCTCCTCTATGCTTCACGATCCGGAGTTTGCTCAGACTCGTCTCCACTGAGTTGATGATGCTATGCTTAGCGGTTCATTTACCCTTTACAATGACTCTTTCAGGTGGTGCTTTTGTATTTGATTCTCCTTTGGGGGCTGAAACCATCACGGGTTAGCCACTTGCCCAAAGTCAAATAGCTGAGAGTGGCTGAGTTGGGATCTGAACCAGAAGTCCTGTTCCAGACCCCAAGTTCTAATTGTTAAGTTATGATGATTAAACTGACAGAATAAAAGAAAATGCTCTTAGGGGAACTTGAGCACTTCCTCTGCCTACACAAAACTTCAGTCATCCCAGGGCACTGGGGCTGATTCTCACTGTCCCACACACCAGAGCCACTCAGCACGCATGCCCACTGCCCTCTGTTCCTGCCCAATCCCATCGTCCCAGTTCTTCAGGGAGCCCAGCTAGCTCTGCTCTACAAAACAGTCTTCCCTGATTTTTTTCTTGGGTTTATAGTGAGCAACACACGCTCTTGAAAAAGTCCATCCTTCTGGGGTTCAGGAGTTTCGTTAGAGTTGACCCCAGCATAGCTTGCTTAGGGGTATTGAGATCCATTCAACTCATGATTCCCAGCAACTGCTTTGTGCTAGGCTCTGTGGCTGGGAATGAGAGAAGAAAAATAAACAATCTGTGTTTTTGGCTGTAAGGAAATCAAGTGTCAAGCATGTCATCCAAGTGGCACACGTCTAGAAGGCTGAATACTCCCAATTCTGTAGAGACTTGAAGGGCTTTTTCTAGTTTAAGAAGGGAGGTGGTGGTTTAGTCGCTAAATCATGTCCAGCTCTTGTGACCCCATGGACTGTAGCCTGCCAGGCTTCTCTGTCCATAGGATTCTCCAGGCAAGAATACTGGAGTGGGTTGCCATTTCCTTCTCTAGGGGATCTTCCCAACCCAGGAATCGAATCCCGGGTGCCCTGCAATGCAGACAGATTCTTTACCGACAACCGGAAAAGATTCTTGCCACACATGGAAATGGCTTAAATGTCCAATAATAAAGGATTGGTTAATTCGCTGATACGTTGTACTTCTCCATGCCACAAAACATTCTCAAAGTCCTTAAGAAGAATTCTGAATCACCTGGGTTTCATAATATATTTTTGAGAAGTGCAGGGGTAGTATAACATTTTGCAAATTGTGATGCCATTTACATGGGAAAAACGATACATTGTATGCATAGTTAAGTCATCAGGCTTCCCTGGTGACTCAGTGGTAAAGAATCTGCCTGCAGTGCAGGAGATGCAGAAGACACAGGTTCGATTCTTGGGTTGGGAAGATTCACTGGTGGAAGAGATGGCAACCCACTCCAGTGTTCTTGCCTGGAGAATCCCATGGACAGAGAAGATTGGCGGGCTGTGGTCCACTGGGTCGCAAAGAGTCGGACACGACTGAAGCGACTAAGCATATCATGCTTGGTTAATAGTGATTATCTCGAAATAGTGAAACTTTTGGTGGATTTGGTTTTCATCTTATGATTGGCTTGAAAGATTTGATTTTAAAATAATGTATTTAAAAGACTAAAGACTACAAACTGTACCATCCCAACTACATGACATTCTGGAAAAGGCAAATCTGTGGAGATAGTTAAAAGATCAGTGGTTGCTAGGAGTTTGGGTGAGAGTCCCTTGGACTGCAAGGAGATCCAGCTAGTCCATTCTAAAGGAGATCGATCCTGGGTGTTCACTGGAAGGACTGATGCTAAAGCTGAAACTCCAATGCTTTGGCCAACTCATGCAAAGAGTTGACTCACTGGAAAAGACTCTGATGCTGGGAAGGAGGAGAAGGGGACGACAGAGAATGAGATGGCTGGATGGCATCACCGACTCGATGGACATGAGTTTGAGTGAACTCCGGGAGTTGGTGATGGACAGGGAGGCCTGGCGTGCTGTGATTCATGGGGTCGCAAAGGTTGGTCACGACTGAGCGACTGAAATGACCGACTGACTGACTGGGGGAGGAATGAAGGAGGCATAGGTGGAGCACAGGGGACTTTTAGGGCAGTGGAACTACACTGTGTGATATTGTAATAATGGACACATGTCACCATACATTTGTCAAAACCTATAGAATATACAACACAAAGAATGAACCCTCATGTAAACTATGGACTTTAGTTAACAGCAATATATCAATATTGACTCCATTGTAACAAATTGACCATACTAAGTCCGTCTAGTCAAGGCAATGGTTTTTCCAGTGGTCATGTATGGATGTGAGAGTTGGACTGTGAAGAAGGCTGATCACCGAAGAATCGATGCTTTTGAACTGTGGTGTTGGAGAAGACTCTTGAGAGTCCCTTATACTGCAAGGAGATCCAACCAGTCCATTCTAAAGGAGATCAATCCAGGATGTTCATTGGAGGGACTGATGTTAAAGCTGAAACTGCAATACTTTGGCCACCTCATGCGACGAGTTGACTCACTGGAAAAGACTCTGATGCTGGGAAAGGTTGGGGACGGGAGGAGAAGGGGACGACGGAGAATGAGATGGCTGGATGGCATCACCGACTCTGTGGACATGAGTTTGAGTGTACTCCGGGAGTTGGTGATGGACAGGGAGGCCTGGCGTGCTGTGATTCATGGGGTCGCGGAGAGTCGGACACGACTGAGCGACTGAACTGAACTGAACTGAAGACAAGATATTAATAATAGAGAAAACTGTATGTAAGTGTTGGGGATGAGGGTAAGAAGGTACATGGAAACCTCATGTACTTTCTGCTTAACTTTTCTGTAAACTTAAAACTGCTCTGAAAAATATTCTATTAATTTCTTTTCTTTTTTTTTTGTCGGCGTATGGGGCATGTTGGAGAAGGCAATGGCAACCCACTCCAGTGTTCTTGCCTGGAGAATCCCAGGGATGGGGGAGCCTGGTGGGCTGCCGTCTATGGGGTCGCACAGAGTCGGACACGACTGAAGCGACTTAGCAGCAGCAGCAGCAGCATGGGGCATGTGGTATCTTAGTTTCCTGACCAGGAATCAAATCCCCACTCTGGCTAGTGGAAGTGTGGAGTCTTAACCACTGGACTGCCAGGGAAGTTCAGTCTATTATTTTAAAAAATAGCAATCTATTCTATATTTCAAATGTGCAGAACAATACAGAGAATATAGTGAACACAGATTTATTTACCACATAGATTTAATAAGCCTTAAGATTTTGGCATATTTGTTTTAGATTAATTTTTAAAGAAATTATAGAAACAAAGCCTCTTTACCTCACTTCCATTTAATTTCAACCTCTTTCCCCCCTCACCAGAGAAAATTCCTTCCATCCATTTTTCTGTTTTTTTACATGCTTGTCAACATTAATAATATATATTACTTTTATGTTTTACTTCTCAAAAATGGACTTATATATTTGATTCTGAAATTTGCCTTTTTATTAATCTTGTCATAAGAATTGTGTGTTGATACATGAAGCTCCAATTCATTCACTTTAACTTCTGTATAATATTCCACAATATACCCAAATAATGAAAAAGCTTAAAATAATGTTTGGGATATATGTTAATGATATGGGCTTCCCAGGTGGCACTAGTGGTAAAGAACCAGCTTGCCAATACAGGAGACATAAGATCCCGTGAAGAAGGGCATGGCAACACACTCCATTATTCATGCCTGGGGAATCCCGTGGATAGAGGAGACTGGTGGGCTATGGGCTACAGCCTAGGGTTGCAAAGAGTTGGAAACAACTGAAGCGATTTAGCACACACACATACATATGTTAATGATATAGGGAAGTACTCAAGATATTAATGAGAAGAAAGAGATATAAAATTTTACTTACAGTATGACACAAAAGGGACTTTCCTGGTGACTCAGTTGTAAAGAATTCACCTGCCAATGCAGGAGATGTGAGTTTGATCCCTGGGTCAGAGAATATCCCCAGGAGAAGGAAATGGCAACCCACTCCAGTATTCTTGCCTGGGAAATCCCATGGACAGAGGAGCCTGGTGGGCTACAGGCCATGGGCTCTCAAAAGCATCGGAGTCAACTTAGTTACTAAACAACAACAATGACATAAAACACATACAAACACAATAAAATGCTGCAATGGCAAACAAAAAGTTTACAAATATAAACAATATTACTTTTGGATTGTGGGATTATAGATAGTTTCTCATATTGCCTAAACTCATACAGCAAATAAGCCTTCATTTAATCATTTTTTTTAAAGTAAGACTAAAAGCATGCAGCCCTAACCTACTAACATGGGAGTCTGAGCTATGTATCCCATGAAATTATCACCTCACTCTCCACCTCTGTTGGCTGAGCCCCCAGACACTCTGTAAACAGCCCTGCCCTATGAACTCCTGTTGTCTCACCGAGAGGCAGCAACTGGCCCTGTGGCTCCTGTTCCAGTAGTCACATCCTCCTGATCACGAGCATTGAGTTGGTTTTTGATGCCTGATACCCACAACGCAATTACGGGATTGGTTATGATTATGCTTCAGTTCAGTTCAGTTCAGTTCAGTCGCTCAGTCGTGTCCGACTCTCCGCGACCCCATGAATCACAGCACGCCAGGCCTCCCTGTCCATCACCAACTCCCGGAGTACACTCAAACTCATGTCCACAGAGTCGGTGATGCCATCCAGCCATCTCATTCTCCGTCGTCCCCTTCTCCTCCCGCCCCCAACCTTTCCCAGCATCAGAGTCTTTTCCAGTGAGTCAACTCGTCTCATGAGGTGGCCAAAGTATTGGAGTTTCAGCTTTAGCATCAGTCCCTCCAATGAACATCCAGGATTGATCTCCTTTAGAATGGACTGGTTGGATCTCCTTGCAGTATAAGGGACTCTCAAGAGTCTTCTCCAACACCACAGTTCAAAAGCATCGATTCTTCGGCGATCAGCTTTCTTCACAGTCCAACTCTCACATGATTATGCTTGCAGTGATATTATAGGATCAGATATAAATATACTTGCTACATGTGAAGAGAGTTTATTTCTGTTCACAATTTGCCATCTGGCTGCGGTACACCCTTTCCTAGCTGAGAGGGGGAAGAGCACTATCAAAGCCAGAGGTGAAATGGGTGTCAGATCGGAGGCTTTGAATAATCCAAAAAATCATCTCAACATATGTGATGGGGCCAGAGTGTCAGGAATCACAGGAGAGAGGCAGCAGGTTTTACCAGGTCTGTGTTATTCTTTCTCTGCTCTGAGCTTGGAATGGAATTCGGTCAGGCTTGCTCAGAACTTCCTAAGTCACAACACTCCTGTGGCTACCTCTCTGAAGGCCCCCTCCTCAGAGAGGTACCACGTTCCCCACCTTCTGCCTTGGCCTCTCTGTTGAGCTCAAGTCCTACAGTGTCACCTGTCTGCTGAATGGCTCCCTCTTCCTGTCCTGCTGTCTCATCAAACTAAATTCAGAATGATTTCTTCTTAACAGCTCAAACTAGATCTTTCCCCTGACTTTTCTATTTCTCTTAATGGCAGCACTATGATCCTAGCCATCTGGGGGGAGGGTTATCTTTCATCTCCTTTTACTTAGGACTCTGTATCTCAGTAGAAGGCAAGTCGTGCATTGAATTCCTTTATGAATTCAGTTCCTGGATCTAGCACAGTTACTGGCTCTTGGTGGTTAATAAGTATTTTTTGAAACAATGAACAAAAAGATGAATGAAATATTTCTTCCTTTCCATTGCCCATGATCACCTCCCAGCCCTTGTTACCTCACACCAGGACTATTGCTGTAACCTCTCAGCTTATTGTTCTGCCTCGCATCTTTCTAGGCTTCAGTTCATCCTGTTGTCACCTTACCTGCCACTTACATCACACTACTCCCCTGTTGAAAAGCTTTCGGTGACTCCTCGCTGGCTACCAGATAGAATTCAAAATCATGATCTTAGGCTTCATGGCCACTACATTCTAGCTTCAATTAATATCTCTAACCATTTACCTGAAACTTGTCACATTTCTAAACCCTGTGTACTCTTCCCATGCATCTTGCACTTGACCATCTCCATGACCATCCTCAGGCTATTTCCCTATGGGAAATGGGAACTAATTCCCATTTCTATCTGTTCTCCAGGGTATGTAATATCTGAGCTACAACTAGAAGTGTGACTAGGAAGAAGTAAAACCATTATTCCTCTGTTTAAATTTTAGTTCCTCAACCAGGGATAGAACTCACACCTCCTGCAGTGAAAGGTGAAGTCCTAACCACTGGACCACCAGGGAAGCCCCATTCTTCTATTTAACAAATATTTACTAAATTTCCACCCTTCTGGGTGCTGGGCCGGCACAAATGGATCTAGTCCTTTCTCTCAGGGTGAGATTCACCATTTCAGGTCATCCCTCCAGGACCTCAGTATGGTCTCACCCTGAACCTTCTTGGTCAAACTGGGCCTTCAGTCTGGGCCTTCTTGGTTTTCTAGCCATTCTTAGGTTTAACCTGCTGACTGCACAGGAGATATTGTGTGTGTGTTAGTTGCTCAGTCATGTCCAACTCTTTGAGACTCCATGGACTGTAGCCCACCAGGTTCCTCTGTCTTTGGAATTCTCCAGGCAAGAATACTGGGGGAGTTGCCACTCCTTTCTCCAACAGGAGACACTGGCCATTGTTTATTCCTAATGGTTGCCTTGGAGCTAGCTGACTAGCCAGGCCTATGGGGCTCACCTTTTGCCTGGCCCCAATTCCTGCAGGACACCCACCTCCCATCAGTGGTTAGATTTTATGTTAACCAGTTCCTTCCACACTTACCTGAGCCAGACCATTCCAGTCAGGCCTCCCAAGGGCCAAGTAGGTTACCAAACAGAGAGGGCATCAGACCTTCCCAGGCAACATTGTGACTGTGGAAAAGGCCTGACTGGAATAAAAAGTAGGCTATAAAACAACATGGATTACATGGATTATTTTCAAAATAATTCTTCATGGTGAGAAAATTTTGCAAGATGAAATTTAATAGAGATGATTTAAATTTTTTCTTCTCGCTTATCAATTATTTCCAATTTTTTCACAATGATCACATCTTCCTAGCAGATTATTTAAGGGAAAATGAGCTTAGTGGCACAAGAAATGATAGAACTTTAAAACAGATCACTATATTTTGTGTTTTATAAATGTGAATTAATAGAACAATGCTTTTGAGATTTGTTCTCTTGAAAAGTTCAGAATGCTGTTCCTTGCCAATTACATCACCTGTTACAGAGGGTGGTTTGGAAACAGAGAATTTAGCATTTTTTTGCACGACTGAAAGTCCCCACTTCTCACACATGTTGGCTGTCCAGGCCTCTTGGTCACAGTTGCCAAATCTTGGCATGTACCAACCCCTGGGCACATGAAACCCTGGGTAAGGGAGTTCTCCTGGCCTGGCCCACAGAAGCTTAGACAAGAATTGCCACAGAAGCGTCAAAACAATAGAATGTGATGTCGTGGGCAACCCAGGGGAGAATAATGCTAGATTGAAATGCATGTTTGCATCATTGATTCTCCCTGCTGACTGAGCCCTGTTTATTTCATTTGGCAGATCAGCCTCAAAGTGCATGAACTATTTGTGCCTCATTAGTTTCCAGTAGATTGATTCTGCTAGGATTGCGAATTGGCCGTCTTACACTGCAGCCCGCAGGAGCCAGCTCTGGCTCAGCCTCAGGGCACGGGCACAGGGCGCAGCAGCAGCCCCTGCAGTACTGCCACCAGCAGGAGCCTGGGGAGCTGAGCTGTGGCCAGGACAGCATGGCCTTAAACCTTTCCCGGAACCAGGCAGGATTGAATAGGGACCTAAAGAAAGCAAACACAGGCCATCTCCACTCTTCTTGTCATTCTTTCTCAAGTACATACTCTCCATGTCTTCTGTCTCCTCTTTCCCCTAAGTGCCCCCACCCTCAATCTTAGCCCCCTCTTCAAAAGTAAGAAAAATAGAGAGAATATTTTCAAAAGAAAAACCCAAAATAAATAAAACTGAAAACCAGTTAATAAAACAGCGAGTGCCAAGCTACTTACAATATAATGATTAGAGAGAAAAGTAGAATATAAAACTGAACATAAAATGTGACATTATTTTATAAAAAGTATACAAAATACATATGCATAGAAAAAAAAAGATTAAAAGGAAAAAAGCAAGCCAAATGGGGATAGTGGTAGCTTTGGACTTTGGGGATATGGATGCCTTCTTTTTCCTCTAAACTCTTCTGCATTTTCAAAATTGCCTAAAATGATTAGTTGCACATATATTTATCCTCAGAAAAAATTTATTGAAATATCTCCACCTCATGCAACGAGTTGACTCACTGGAAAAGACTCTGATGCTGGGAAGGATTGGGGGCAGGAGGAGAAGGGGACGACAGAGAATGAGATGGCTGGATGGCATCACCGACTCGATGGACAGGAGTTTGAGTGAACTCCGGGAGCTGGTGATGGACAGGGGGGCCTGGCGTGCTGTGATTCATGGGGTCGCAGAGTCGGACACGACTGAGCAAATGAACTGAACTGAACTGAACTGAAGGTAATGATACATACATAAATAATAAATTGGCCCATGCTTTTCATTCACCAAGGTGTACTAGTTCTGCCAGTTAAAATAACAGAAAAAGAACTCAAGCTAGTTTGGCAATTCCTCAAAAAGTTAAATATAAAGTTACCATATGACCCAGCAATTCCACGTCTAGGTATATATCCCAGGGAATTGAAAACATATGTTCATACAAAAATTTGTACGTGAATGTTCATAACAGAATTGTTCATAATAACCAAAGAGTGGAAACAAACCAAATGTCTATCAACTGATGATAGGATAAACAAATTGTAGTATATGTGTACAGCAGTGGAATGTTAGTCATAAAAAGGAACAAAGTATTGATACATGCTACAGTAAGGATGAACCTTTTTCACATTATTATAAGTGAGAGAAGCCAGACACAAAAGGCCACATGTTGTATGATTCCATTTATATGAGATGTCCAGAACAGGTAAACCTATAGAGACAGAAAGTACATTGGTGATTACCAGGGATTAGGGGAAGAGGGAATAAGGGGACCAGGGGTGGTGACTGCTAATAGAAACAAGTTTCTTTCTGCAGTGATGAAAATGTTCTGGATTAGTTTGTGGTGATGGTTGCACAACCTCACGAATACACTAAAAACCACTGAACTGTATACTTTTAAAGGGTAAATGTTCTGATACGTGAATTTATCTCAATTTAGAAAAAAAAACAACAGTGTGTTTTTCACACCGTCTTGTAACCATCCATGTCTTTATCAGTCTCTCTCACTTCACTGTGAGCATCTTGAGGATGAGGGCCTGTCCTTGTTCTCTGGTTTTCCAGCCCTGAGTAGAGGACCTGGGACAGAGTGGGCACATGATTTGTTAATTGAATGATTTGGGAGTTGTCTTCCCACGATCCTAGGGCTACCTAGCTGGCTCTTCTCCCCTTCGATGAACTGTCTGAGTGTTAGAAGCCCTAGTCCAGGTATAGTATTCTCTGGAACCCAAGACTAGAGCAGCCTACAGTTTATTTTTATTTTATTTTAAAGCTATTTATTTATTTGGCTGTCAGGTCTTAGTTGTGGCACCTGGGATCTTTGAGATTCTTGCAGCATGTAGAATTTTCAGTTGTTCAGAGTTCCCTGATGAGGGATGGAATCTGGGCCCCCTGCATTGGGAGTGTGGGGTCTTAGCCACTGGACAACCAGGGAAGTCCCTCAGCCTACAGTTGAAATACTAACTGGTGGAATCACATTGTTTAACCCCATTGAAGCTAGTCTAGGGGTCACACTCGGTCACACAGAGGGGCTGCTACTGACCCCTTGGGGTCCTCACTTTCTTTTTGTTATAGGGCTTGCCATCTTTGGAGGTAGCAGACTGGGCTGCAACAGGTTCTGAGAAACTGAGTCTAGCATGCTTTCTGTTTCTATTCTATTTCTAGGGCTTCCCTATTTCTTTTCTTTTTTTTATTTTTTCAAAAACAATTTTAGGAATCTTTACTTAAAAACAACCTTATCTTAAAATGGAGTAACTTTGGTTTTATGAGCAGCAAGCAAAGTACAGAAGCAAAAATGCATTACAGGAGCATTAAGTTCTACATTAGGCCACAGCGTCTAATCTGAAATCACACCCATAATATAATTTTTCAGGATATCTGGGAAATAGTTATTTCCCAGGATGTCTGAACCATAGCTACTCTATTTTGACTTTTAATTGTAAAAAAAAAAAAATTATTTTTTTTAATAGCCAAAGCCAATTTCACCATTAATGACGTCAGTGTTTTTCTAGGTATGAGAAGATGCAAGAATTGGAACTCATAAAACCTTTTTCTTGAAAGATCTAACTATCTGAAGCCCTGTTCTGCCAGTTTTTTTTTTTTTTTTTTAGAGCACAGAGTGCCTCATTCCTGATTTTCACCCTGAACTTCTTTCAGGGGGTGTTGAAGGTCATCAGCTTGCAATGGTCATGATGTAATCTTTGTAGAGGCAGCTGGCAAGTACCAACTTCCAGTCAGCAGGGTCCCTTCATAGCCACATATCTGACCATGTGACACCATTTCATGGCCATCGTGTCCCGCGGTGTTGGGAAGGCTCATTCCCAGGTCTAGGAAAGTGATGGGCCACTCAGTGTGCTAAAATTGGACCAGGCCTTGCAAGTAGCAAAAGTCTCTGGACCACTGTCTTACTAGCCTCCTGGTCCAGGAAAATATTTCCTCTTGTTGCTTTTTCCCATACCCAGAGTCACATTATTACAATTATTGATCTCATATGGAACTCTCAGTTCAGCATTATATCACAGGCTCAGTGAAACAAGTGACATAGAAAATAATATAGCCATATCTAGCAGTTATTAGGAAAATAAGAATTATAAGTCAAGAACTTTCATTAGATAAAGCCTGGTATACCCCAAGTCACCTGACTTCATTCGTTAAATGATTATAGTCTGGTGTTAATCTCCTGGTTGTACATTATGGAGCATCCGACCCTTATCTGAAGATTGGTTACTGAGATAAGCCTTAGAAACTAACCTAGAGTGTCCTTTTTTAATAACTTAATTAAATCTTTTAGCAGTATCACGTAACAAGGAACTGTCTCAGCAGTGAGTCTTAGTAAACACTCAGTTCAGTTCAGTTCAGTTCAGTCGTTCAGTCGTGTCCGACTCTCCGCGACCCCATGAATCACAGCACGCCAGGCCTCCCTGTCCATCACCAACTCCCGGAGTTCACTCAAACTCATGTCCATCGAGTCGGTGATGCCATCCAGCCATCTCATTCTCCGTCGTCCCCTTCTCCTCCCGCCCCCAACCTTTCCCAGCATCAGACATTAACAAAACTAGAAGCTTAATTTAACAATTTACAAAACTTAATATTCCGTGATTTTTCATTATGGAGGCCCTGTAGCCAGGGAGGCTTTAACCCATCAAATAAAAAATGAGGTTTGTCAGGGAGCTGGGAAAAGCCAAGCAGCCATCTTGGATTTCCCATAGCCCTGACTCTGATTTCCAGCTATTGTTTTTAATTTTCCAATTTAGAAGCAGACTGTTGCCATGGTTTAAGGACATTAGGATGGCACTAGGGCTTCCCTATTTCTAATAAATGTCATATGCAGAAGCCCTTGATTCTTTTGGCCTAAGGGAGGAGATATGTATCTCTGTCCACTTCTCCTTGTATAAAGTCCAGTTGCCCTCACTCCCTGAGCCAAAGGACATGATTCTTTCAGATTATCTCCTTTCTACAAACAGAGTCAGATAAACAGGTAGCCCACACAAGCACAGCTTAGATTGCCCATTGAAAGAGAGTTCCAAACATCCCTGGAAATGGGTGTTTTTCCGAGACCTCCTCTCACAGAAAGGCACACATGCCTGAGAGAATTGCCTGGTTTAGCCAGTTGGGGCAGCAAGGTGGAAAGATCCCTTGGAGGCATGGCCCAGTAACTAGAGATGGTCACTAAAATACCATTCACAAAAGTGGGTCGAGGTAACCGAAGGTTTAGAAGACAGGTTTAAGAGACAGGGCAAGCAAGTCTGGAGACAGGACAGACTTGCTGAGGTAATGGAGAAGGGCTGACACCTGATAGGCATGCCCACCATCTTTCCCTACTGCCCTTTCCCCAGGGCTCAGCGGCTCCTCTTGCTGAATGCTGACCAAATGTTGCTAACCTGCTCAGGGCACCCATGTGACTCAATCTGGCCTTGTGTAATGAGTTCCCTCAATGAACTCTTCCAGCCACCTCTGACAAGCTTCCAACAGCTTCCAGAATGCCAGTTACTCCCTTAACACCATTGTTGTTGATTTTTTAACCTTGTTAAGGCTACATTAACCTTGTTAAGGCTAGTAAACATTAGTTTACTGAGGTTTGTTGCCCCGTTTCTGCAATTGCTGTATCTTTTCCCTCAGGCCATTTGAAACAATCTGTATTTCTCTCTCTTGCCATCTCTCTCAGGTTTTCTTGTTCTCCCCCACTTCTCCTATGCCACCTTCTTTTCCCTCTTTCTGGCTTCCCCTTTTTGATCTCTCCAACCTCAGCCAGAATGCACCTCTCAGAAAGGTCAGTTCTATCCACCAACTATAAAAATGGTTTTCTCAAGTAAACGCATCACTAACTGAATTACTTTAGAATAGTGAGTCTTTCTCAAGTAAATACAGCATATTCTATTCAATGAATCCCCTGCCTAGTCAGGAAAAAACTATCTCCTAGCAGCTTCCTTCAGACTGCCCATTCTTCTTTTCCGCGTCCAAACCCCCAACCTAGGACAGAACCTTCCATTAATATAGTGGAAGTGGTCAGAAGTGCACGCTGTGCATCTGGTTACTCCCAAAGGTCCACCCAGGTCAATACTGAAATGTCTTATTTCTACTATCTAATAGTATGAAGCAGTCTCAAAGCCAAACTTTACGCCCCTGGAAATAAAATACAAATGTATAGAATTGGTATTCTAGTAGGTACACATATTTTCATCCAAGCAACAACACAAGATCAAATCAGTTTCCTTCTTTATTCCTCTATCCCCATCTGTAGATTAATCATTAAGACTCTAGGATCTGAAAGTGGCTCTCAGCTCCTCCATCCTGTGACGCAAAACTCCTTGGCAATCATCTCACTCTTTGAACCATTTAATACAGTTCTTTGTTACTTTCTTTCTCCACCCATGTGAGTTTCTGGAGGGCAGGAATTGCACTGCCCCCATCCCCACCCCCTCTACACTGGACAGTGAGGAGACCAAACCAGTCAATCCTAAAGGAAATTGACCCTGAATATTCACTGGATACATCCATGCTGAAGCTGAAGCTGAAGCTCCAATACTTTGGCCACCTCATTTAGAAGAACCAACTCTTTGGAAAAGACCCTGATGCTGGGAAAGATTGAAGGCAGGAGAAGGGAGAGACAGAGGATGAGATGGTTGTATGATATCCCTGACTCAATGGACATGAGTTTGAGCAAACTCCGGGGGACAGTGAAGGACAAACAGGGAAGCCTGGCATGGTGTTCATGAGGTTGAAAAGAGTCAGACACAGTTTAGCGACTGAGCAACAAGAGCAAACAATCAGACATGTTGGAGCAACCATTTTTAGATTGATAAACAGAGGCCTGGTGGCCAGACCATTGGGGTGACTGATTCATTCTCATCTTGACCTTGCTTCCTAACCACAGCGATGTCCTTCGTCCTTGGCTCCTCTCGTTCTCTATGTGGCCCCACTCCTGACCAGCCTCCACTCATCTCTCCAAAGTCCCCAAATGCAGCATCTGCCAGCCCTGACCTCCAAAACATGTGGAATTCTTGGATCTAGCATTCCTTGATACTCAAATCAGTTCTGTGCCCTCAGGCATGACTATGTAGATTTGCTTTTTCTTAGTAATTCATTAGGAAGAAGCAAGAAAACCCATTCTTTAAGGAAGTTTTACTCTTTCTACTACTTGCTTCATTTTCTTCAAGGTGATACAGAAGAAATTAGGTACCAACAACCACCAGAGATTTTTAGTGATTTAACAGTTAAGCTCTTTGATTCATAATTCCTTTTCTCTCATTCGATTTTCTTCTCCCCTCCTGGTGTTTTCCAGCTGATATGTCTGAAAATGACTATGATCAATCTTCCGGGTAACTGGAGAAACAAGTTATCCAAATCAACACATTTTAAAAAGCATCATTCACAACTTGGCCTCCTAGTAATATTAGTAATAATATCTGCTTAGTGAGTGCTTGTATGTCGAGCGTTTTACACACGTGCTGTCATATATAGCTCACAAGTAAATCTTAGGAGGGTTGTGTCTCCCACCTGTTTCAGATGAAGGACCTGAGAACTTGCACAAAGGTTCCAGGCACTGGAGCCGGGATTCTGCCCACAGGTTTTAACTATGCTTTCTGGTATCTCTGGATCATCTTTTTCCTATCCCCCTCTCCCAGGGTGTATGACCCTGAAGATGGAGGAAAGACTGACATCTCCGGGCTGCCTTCCACAAAATCCTGCTAGCTCCTCTCCCAATTCCTCACCCTATGGCCCGTTCGAATGATACTTCCTACGTGTTTATGAGCCTGGTTTACGTGCTCGACCCTCCTGCCTAATATTTTAATTTCTTTCCAACAGTGGAAGGACTGCTGGGAATAATCTGATGCACGTGAAGAGAAAACGAGGAGTTTAATAAGATTAAATTAAATGGAAGCACATCTTTACCAGAGTGTAAAGCACAGTGCTAAGCACTATTTGAGATGAGCAGACACAAGCCAGAACCTCATGGTCCTCACGCAATTTACAATCTGGTGGGAAGAGCGGGTGAGGAATAAGACTACACACATATATACATGAGTTCATGCCAAATATGGTAAATTCCATGAGAAAGGAATAAATGAAGTGCTGAAGGACTGGAAAGCAGGGAGTGCTCACATTTCTCTTGGGACCGAAGAATGAGACCATATGATATGAGAATGGCTGGGATGAGAGTAGAACGCCTTGAGCCTTACTCCAGGCTTGATCACTGATATGCTACTAATAAGGTCTGGGTATTTCTCTTCCCCAGGACTGGCCACATGGTTTATAGGACTCAATACAAAATGAAAACATGTGATCTCTTGTTTAAAAATGAAGAATTTCAGGATGGCGAGAGTAAGGAACCAAGCGTGGGAAACTTCTCAGCACCCCAGTTAAGTTGGACTTCCTCGGGCCTCTGCTACCCCAGGGGTTACCTTTGGTAGGTGGGGAGGCAGGTCTCACCAGCATTGAGCACAGGGCCTGCTACTCAGATGAATCAGTGAAAGGCTGCAGACAAAAGCAAATTTACATGATGATTTCTTGGGTCACTTTCAGTGTCAAAATGTTATTATAATTCTAAACACTTGTGTTTTTTTTAAAAAGCTTATTGGAGTATATTTGATTTACAGTGTTGTGTTCGTTTCAGGTGTGCAGCAGAGGGAATCAATTCTACATATACATACATCCCCTCTTGTTTAGAGTCTCTTCCCATATACGCCATTACCTGAACACTTCTTGGAGAAGACATCTTAGATGAGTGTTGCAGGATAGTAAGATATTTCCTTCTTTTTGTCTACCCTTTCCCCTTCCTGTATGTCCTTCCAGTGTGTTCTCATTTTTCTCATAAACCCGAATGACTTACATACTGGGACTAGCAGAGGAGTGTAACACTTGAGGGATGACTCGAAGACTGAGGCCTCATTAAAGATTCCTCCAGGCAGTTTCCCACTTACAGGAGAAGGCTTTGCCTAGAGATCAAATCTCCACGGGTAGACTCTTGTCTTTTATTGTAAGATTCTTTCGTTTTATTTTCATTGAACAATTTGATAGATGTTCATGATGAAAAAAAAATCAGAAAAAATATAGATGAGGAGAAGATATTCATAAACCCATAAGAAACAGTTCTAGTGAGACTGCAGTACAAAATGAATTTTCAACTTACTTTTCTGTTCAGTGATATATTATAAGTATATTTGTGTGTTAATGAGTCATTATACTTTTTCATTTTTCATGGCAGTGTGATATTCTGTCATTTGGTTGTACTGTAATTTTCTTAACTGCTGCTGCTGCTGCTAAGTCGCTTCAGTCGTGTCTGACTCTGTGTGACCCCATAGACGGCAGCCCACCAGGCTCCCCTGTCCCTGGGATTCTCCAGGCAAGAACACTGGAGTGGGTTGCCATTTCCTTCTCCAATGCAGGAAAGTGAAAAGTGAAAGTGAAGTCGCTCAGTCATATCCAACTCTTTTCGACCCCATGGACTGCAGCCTATCAGGCTCCTCCATCCATGGGATTTTCCAGACAAGAGTACTGGAGTGGGTTGCCATTGCCTTCTCTGAATTTTCTTAACTAAACCTCTCAAATTGAATATTTGGGTTTTTTTTTTTTAAAGTATTCTAAGTGGTGTTACCCTGAATTTGCTGGGTAGGCAATTGAGTTAATTTCTCCAGTTGTCATTCTTTTCCTCTGTGGATAAACTCAAGATAATAGTAACAGTTCCTCCTGGGGTTGCAATGTTGTATCAGTGATTTTGTACCTGCAGATTCAACCAAATCAAATGTGATGAAATTTGCTTCACAGCTGATTGAATCCTCAGATGTGAAATGCACTGATTTGGGGGGTCAACTGTATTCCTTGTATTGTTTGTTGTTGTTGTTGTTTAGTCACTAAGTCCTGTCCAACTCTTTGTGACACCATGGACTGTGGCCCGCCAGGCTCCTCTGTCCATGGGATTTCCCAGGCAAGAATACCGGAGTGGGCTGCCATTTCCTTCTCCAGAGATCTTACCAACCCAGGGATCCAACTCACATTTCCTGCATTCTTTACCACTGGAGCCACCAGGGAATCCCATTCCTTGTATTACTCCATTTTAGATAAGGGAATTGAGGCATCTGCAGCTTTTGGTATCTGAGAGGGATCCTGGAACAAATCCCCCAAAGGTAAGGAAGGACAAGCGTGTTAGCTGTTTCATTACTTTACTGGCCCAGGAGGAACTGTCTCGCCTAGATTGTGGAGGAAGTTCGCAGCAGAGCCTGGGAAGCTGGACTTCTAGTCTAATGTTCTTTGCACAACAACAGGATGAGGTGCAAGCTGTGGGAGGCTTGGACTGGGGGCTCCTTAGATTAATAAGTTTTCTAGTGGTTTCTTGTTTATTCAACTGTAGAATAAACTCCCGGGTGGCTAGGAGACTTCGAATTTTTTTTTTCTTTATACAACCTAGGACAGTAGGTGCTCAGCAAACAATTGTTACTGTTCCTTGATATCCAAGCATCTTCAGTTCAGTTCAGTTCAGTCGCTCAGTCATGTCCGACTCTTAGCGACCCCATGAACCACAGCACGCCAGGCCTCCCTGTCCATCACCAACTCCCGGAGTTCACTCAAACTCATGTCCATCCAGCCACCTCATTCTCTGTCGTCCCCATCTCCTCCTACCCCTAATCGCTCCCAGCATCAGAGTCTTTTCCAGTGAGTCAACTCGTCGCATGAGGTGGCCAAAGTATTGGAGTTTCAGCTTTAGCATCAGTCCTTCCAATGAACACCCAGGATTGATCTCCTCTAGAATGGACTGGTTGGATCTCCTTGCAGTCCAAGGGACTCTCAAGAGTCTTCTCCAGCACCACAGTTCAAAAGCATCAATTCTTCAGTGATCAGCTTTCTTCACAGTCCAACTCTCACATCCATACATGACCACGGGAAAAAACATAGCCTTGACTAGACGGACCTTGGTGGCAAAGTAATGTCTCTGCTTTTTAATATGCTATCTAGGCTGGTCATAACTTTCCTTTCAAGGAGTAAGCGTCTTTTAATTTCATGGCTGCAATCAGCATCCACAGTGATTTTGGAGACCAGAAAAATAAAGTCTGACATGGTTTCCACTGTTTCCCCATCTATTTCCCATGAAGTGATGGGGCCAGATGCCATGATCTTAGTTTTCTGAATGTTGAGCTTCAAGCCAACTATTTCACTCTCCTCTTTCACTTTCATCAAGAGGCCTTTGAGTTCCTCTTCACTTTCTGCTATAAGGGTGGTGTCATCTGCATATCTGAGGTTATTGATATTTCTCCCGGCAATCTTGATTCCAGCTTGTGCTTCTTCCAGCCCAGCGTTCCTCATGATGTACTCTGCATATAAGTTAAATAAGCAAGGTGACAATATACAACCCTGACGTACTCCTTTTCCTATTTGGAACCAGTCTGTTGTTCCATGTCCAGTTCTAACTGTTGCTTCCTGACCTGCATACAGGTTTCTCAAGAGGCAGGTCAGGTGGTCTGGGATTCCCATCTCTTTCAGAATGTTCCACAGTTTATTGTGATCCACACAGTCAAAGGCTTTGGCATAGTCAATGAAGCAGAAATAGATGTTTTTCTGAAACTCTCTTGCTTTTTTGATGATCCAGCAGATGTTGGCAATTTGATCTCTGGTGCCTCTGCCTTTTCTAAAACCTGCTTGAACATCTGGAAGTTCACGATTCACATATTCCTGAAGCCTAGCTTGGAGAATTTTGAGCATGACTTTACTTAGCAGATGTGTTTCCCATGAGACTGTGCAGTCATCAAAGTCTTTCCTTCCCATGCACACACACAATCTGCTAACTGGGAACATGCTCTAACTAAAGATTCTTGCCAAGGGCAGTGACAAAAATCAGTGGTGTTCAGCCTAAGGGATGGTTGCCCCACCTTCAAGGATGCCCCAGGGATGCAGGAAGCTAGGTGTGGCAGGAGCAAGTTCCAGGCTGGTTACTTGCCAGCAATGACCTTGGGCAAGAGGGTTTCTCCTCTTTGAATTCCCTGTTTTCTTTCTGTAACACTGAGGGGGCTCGGAAGAGGTCAGGATGATAACACAGAGGTTAGCTCTGAACCCATCTAGCAAAGACCTTGTCTCCCCACTTGCATATGACCCTGTTTTGTTTTATTCACGCTACTTGGCACATTGCCTCCGATCTTGTTTATTTATTCACTCACTCGTTTATTTGCCTGTCTTCCTCACTAAAATGGAAACTTCATGAGCAGAGGAGGCTTGTCTGTTTTATTTTCGGCAGTAACCCCAGGGCCTAGCATATACCTCCAGTGGAACCGCTGAATAATATATTACATGAATGAAGTCTCAGAGCCTGGCTTCAAATCCTAATTGCACCAGTGTGACCCTGAGCAAGCCACTTAAACCATTTCAGTTTTCTCAGTTGAAAAATATGGATTGGTAATAGTGACTCTCCTGTAAGACTATGAGGTTCAAAACAGAAATACTAGGAAGCATTAAGCATATTGGCTGGCGTCAGGTGTACTGATAGTAGAAAGATGCAGCGGGACCGTCAGGCACCGATCTAAATGCTTTACATGAGTGAGTGTGTGTGCGCTAAATTGCCTCAGTCGTGTCCGACTCTTTGCGACCCAAAGCGCTGTGTTGCCCGCCAGGTTCCTCTGTCCATGGGATTCTCCAGGCAAGAATACTAGAGTGGGTTGCATGCCCTCCTCCAGGGGAACTTCCCGACTCAGGGGTTGAACCTGTGTCTCTTTTGTCTCCTGCATTGGCAGGCAGATTCTTTACCACTAGCGCCACCTGGGAAGCGCTTTGCATACGTTAACTATATTCATCTTCTCTATGTCCTACGAAATAGGTACTGGTTATTAGACCATTTTAAAGATGAGCAAACTGGGGCACAGGCGTTAAGTTATATGCACTCAAGACAGGTTAGCATTTTTTTTTTTAATGCAAAAGATTCCTTCCCAGCTCCCCTGGGATGACCCCTCAGAAGAATCAGAGGGCGCGCCGGGCCACCTTCCGGCCCAGCTGAGGCCGCCCAGGACAAAAAAGGGTTACTGGGACCGCGCACACGTTCTCAGCAGGCGATCCGCGGGCCCCCGCGCCCGGCTCACAATGCAGAGGGGCGGGGCGCGTGGGCGCTTCATCGCCTCCCATTGGCGCACACGCCCCTTCCTGTCACTGCGGAGCCCGGCACCGCCCCCTAGCACCGCCCGCCTCCCGGGCGCCGCCGGAGTGGACGGTTCCGGACGCATGCTAATGAAGGGGCGGCCGCCGCAGCCCATTGGCCGGCCGCGGAGTGTCGGTGAAGTCAGCGCCGAGTCCCAGAAAAACAGATCGGGGCCAACTGCAGCGTGTAGTGCGAGCGGGGCAGGACGCGCGCCGCCGGCCCGCCAGCCAAGGAGACCCGCAAGGTAAGCCCGCGCCAGCCGCCCCTCGGCCAGCGCTTGCTTGGTCGCCAGCACCGGCGCCGGGGGCGTGCGCCAGCCCGGCCCCCCTCGGGCGGCGCCTTTGTTTCACGCTCGGAGGAGGTGCGTTTAAAGGGCCAGCTGTTGGAAGGACTTGGGGGACCCCCTCCCCCCAGAGCATCCCCCGTGGTCGCGGGGAAAACCGTGGCCCCCCTCGGTCAAGCCCTCCTTCCTGCCTGCTTGGTGGATCCTCAGTTTTTGAGGGAAAGTTTCCCAGTGTGCCGGGGTTTGGGATATTCCAGATTTTTTTTTTTTTTGGTGGGTGGGGGTACGTGCGATCATGGCCTCTGCAAGGAGGAGAACGTCCGCCTGCTTCAGGCTGGCTGCAATATGGGTGGGTGGAGGAGACATCAAAGCCCGAGTGGGTTTACGCTGTAAAGTGAAACTACCGAGGAGGGGCTCCTCTGCAGCAGCCAGAGGAAGAAGGAGGGAGCGAGCGGCAGGATGGAGGCTTCTCAGGTGTGTTCATTCATTAGCATCTCTCTGGAGGAGAGGGCAGCGGGAGGAGAGCAAGGACTATAGGCCTGGCCTAGGACCCGCCAGAATGAGCGGGTACGTGTGTGTGTGTCCGGGGACGCCTTGCCTGCTCATCCGGCCATGCTTCTTCATCCTTCATCCCTCAGAGTGACTGGCAGCTTCTTGCTAGCCAGCTCCTCACCGAGATGAACAGAAAGCGACTCCTTTCTCCGGATTCCCCGGGCATCCCCGGCTGTCCTCTGGCTGCTTTCCGAGGTGGCTTCCTTGATAAGCGCTAGCGCCATTCAAGATAGAGGGGGAAACAAGCTTGAAATCATTACGTTTTTTTTTTTTTTTTCCACGAGGGAATGTGCAGTTGAATTCTGCATCCCGGTGCATCCGCTGTCTTAAGATGGCTTTGAAATTCACCAGTGCATGCTTTCCTCAGGCAGACAGAATTTATTACGCTATTACATTGCTACATAAAAGCAGAAAGGATCCCACTGAGTGTAGCTCGTTTTATCCAGACCCTGGATTTTCCCAGCATGTTCTGGCTGAGCCTTTGGATTTTTTGTTGTAAACTGAGCGCTGGGATGCCCCTCTTGTCACAGGGCCGACCTGCCGAAATTGCCCGAATTGATTTCACCATCAATAGGAGGGAGGTTCATTCAGAGACAGCATGGAGCCTATCTAGCTTGTCAGGCCTCTGACATCACCCCTCCCCGCCCCCGCCACGGATGCCCTTTTTCTTTCCTAAGTGAAGGCCAGGGAAGGCTTGTCTATCTCCAAGCCCCTTCTTGGGTTTTGAACTCTAGATTAAATTTTGTGTTTTTGATTGGAAAGGTGGCTTGGTGGTGGTGGAAGAGAAGGGGGTGGAGCAGCCTCAGTGACAGAAAACACATGCTGAACGTTTGGGGTCTCCAGATCTCCAGACCTTAGAGACGTAGGTGAGGTTAACGGCTGTCTGTGGAGCCAGAGGGGTGTGTGTGTGTGTGTGTGTGTGTGTGTGTCTGTGTCTGTCTGTCTGTTGGCTGTGAGGGAGGGAGGGGTGGAGGAGGAGGATATTGCCAGCAATTTTCTGCCCCACCCTCTTGATGCTGCCTTAAATAGCTCCTTGCCATCAGAGCTCTGATGTTTCAGGCTCTTGGTGGGAGGGGAGGGCTGGGGAGGTACCTCTGTTGGTACCTCTGTCCTGGGCACTGTTAGAGTGGATGGTTAGGAAAGGGTTAGTTCTTCAGGGGTTGCAGAGAGCTCAGTTCTCTGCTGGAGGGCGCTGAGTGGCACTATCTCTGGTGCAGGGTATTAGCAGCTGAAAAGAGATGCTTTCTACCCCTAGGGTGAAGAGCTGGGAGGGTATTATCACCGTCTGTTACACACCCACCCTCAGTTGGACCTTTCCTGCTGTCACCTCCTGCTTTCTTTTATTCTAGTTGGAGAGTTTCTATGAACTTTTTTGAAGGTACTTGGTTTGTTGGAAGGTGAGGTAGGAGTTATCAGAAAGCAGATGCTTCTTAGTGTCAGAACAAAGAACTGTACGGGTCTCCACTTCCCACTTCTCCAAAATAGAGTTCCATATAGATAGCAGAGTCTGGGGTTTTCTCTGCAGAGAATGAATGGGCAGGGTTCAGGGAAGAAAGCTTGTTAGGCAGTATTAGTAATCATCTGGCCATCCAAACTTAGCTCTGGTCTGCTTCCCTGGACTTGGAAATAGATTTGTTGTAGAGAGAACTCACTGGTAATTTGGGGTTTAATCTGTCTCTTTGAAAAAGGAAACGGATGGTCTCAAAAAGCTTTGGTGAAAGTCTTCTGGGCCAGAAGCAGGACCTCTGGCTTTGATCCAGTCATGGATCTGCGCTGGGCTTTGGGTTTGTGGCTTCTGCTCTCTGGGCCTCTGCCCTTGTTGGGAAAGTGGAGGGTTTAGGAGTAGATTATTTTCCAGGGTTCCTGACACATAACTGTTCTTAGATTCACAAGACAGTTTTCAATGGCATTTCTGGATTCTTTTCTGTTTGCTAAGCTGATGTTAAATTCACAGTATTGCTCGATGGCATGAAAGAAACATTCCAGGACTCAGACTTCTGTTGGATATTCAGATTCATCTGTTCCTTGATTAGTGTGATTGGGGGAGGCTTTGCTGTATTTAAGTAATTTAGAGCTTAAACAGCTCTGAGTGAGGTACAGACCCTCAGTGTGGGGGGTTGGTTGGGGACACTAGCTGGGGTGACAGAATGCTGAGGAAAGGGAATTTCTATAATTCATTCTTTCTCCCTGTGTATGTTTAATTCACTGCTTTATTTATGGTTATACAGGTGGGTGTTTGAATATTTAGGACCTGAGAGTTAGACAAGACCTGTGTGGTTGCCAGGATCGTCCCCCTCACTGGGAAATTTGAGGGGTTGGGTGGCTTGGCTGTTTGTTCAAGGTCAAACAGCTAGCAAGATACAGAGCTGGGCAGAAACTCAGGTGGATTGACTCTAGGTTTTGTGTTCTAGATATACCTCCTATGCCCCCTCTTCCTCTGAGAGCGATGATATTAAGACAGGGTAGAGAAGAGCAAGGAGGGATTGGGGCAGAAGGGAGAGGTTGGGAAAATAGACCAGGTAGGAGGTTGGGGGCTGGTCAGGTAAGGAAGGGGAAAACATAGACACCTGACTTGGAGGGAAAAGAGATGGAGCTGGAAGGGGGAGGCTCTATCAGCTGTGAAATAGCAGATTTCTGCAGCCCTTAGAGTGAAGTAAGGGATTGCTTTAGACAGTCGTTGGAGAGGATGGACAGAGAGTCCAGGCAGGGCTGAGACTGACTTGGGAGTCAGTCCCCTGGGATCTTTCTGTTGACCCTCAGCTTGCAGTGTTTGGTTTCAGAGCCAACTCAGGCCTTTGAAGCCAGTGGGGCAGGCAGAACTTGAACATGTGGAAAGTCAAATGTGCTGGGAGTGATGCTGGAGAATGCTGAGGTGGGAACCCATTCTGCTGAAGTACCAGTTCTGGGTTTTTTGTTTTTTCCTTTTTAAATGCAAAACTAAAAAGTTTTCCATGGAATTTCTTTTCAATGCAAACAGCATTTTCTCCTGTCTCTCATTGGTGCTTTGTACATTTTCTGAGATGGTGATTTGTGTAAGAGTGTTTCACGTACTCCCTTTGTAGAGGAGATACTTGGAGGTAAATGATTTGCTTGACTGTGTCTCGTCTGAAGGGAGCTTCTGGACCTTGACCTGAGCTAAGCCTCAGAATGTTTAAATGAGCAATTAAAGAGCTGTGAACAGTGGTTAGCCAGATTAGTGACCATTCGAAGGCAAGGATAAAAGGTGATAATACTTTGAAGTCTATAGCCCAAGCCAGCCCTGGCATATGCAGTGTCATTTATTTTGGCCTAGGAAGTATCTCTGTGAATTCTTTAGTTGTTCCTTCTTTTTGTGTGTGGTTACTCATGTCTGTCTGTCCCTGTGTCTTGCTGTCTTCCTGACCTTTTTCTCCCATACCCCTCTCTATCCATTTCTTTTTCTCTCCTCCTATTGTATCTTTTTCTTTGATCTCCTCACCCATCTTTTATTTTCTGTCAATGACATAACTGTAATTGTAATATATTTAAGGTGTTATTAAAATCTTATCCTCTCTATTTGAAATCAGTTGAGCTCACTTTTTTTGAATGTGTGTATGTGTACACACGAAAAAACAAACCAAACAAACCAAACCTAATTAAATTGCTTTTTACTTCTGTGTGGTCTTCCATTGATATATATATATTTTTTTTCTTTCCCTCTCTGATCCTCTTCTGTGGTCAGTAGTGGGTCTTTACAGAAAAAAAAAAAAATCCCAGTTCACTGTCATGTGGATATTATTGTTTTTATAACAAAAACAGCTACAACAATAGAAAAAGTTTCCACCCTTGTTTGTGGACACAAGGGACACCTTCTCCCAAGAGATGTGCCCTATTTTTTGATTTCCTTCCATGGAAAGAGTGTCTGCAATGTATTCTCTAACAGAGGCCTGTGCTATAAAGGGTCGGACGTGCTGATGGTTGAGCTGGTGTTTTATCAGTGATCCTGGTAATCTTTAGAGGGGGGATGGAAGAAAGATAGGCAGGCTTATGACCAAGAGAAGATATGTAGGAAACATTCAGTGTAGTAGTTTTTTTTTGTTTCCCCAGGCAGAGCTAAGTTACCCAGCAATAGCAGGACTCAGACCACTTTGGAAAAGAATGAGATGCCTCTCAACTTTCCCATTCATGTTGGGACCCAACACAGGGAGGGTAGGCAGCCATTGAGAGGTTGCTGGTGTGAAGTCCCAGGTGCTCTGATGGATGCATGCGATGACACTTTAACCTTTCTTTTGATTCTTGTAATAATTATAGAGATGGTTGAATCTTGATGCTCAGCAGTCAGCAGATAGCTTAGTGTCTACAGTGGGCCTCTCAAACAAGAAGTCATCAATTTTTATGTTAAAAATTCACATGAGTTTTGTCTTCTGTAATACATCTGTGCTGGTTTTAGTGTAAAAGCATTTAAAACACTTTACTGTTGGGTACAATTGATGTTCCAGGAAAACGTGTTTGGGGTCTTCTCTTGTCCATACCAGCCCTAAATATGCACAGCAAGTCCCAGACCCCAGTCAGAGAAGCCAGCAGTGGGGCAGGTGTCACACCTGTGGTATTGGGAACTGTCCACCCAGCCTTTCCTGCTGACTCTGCGAGACCCACTGATATGCCATCATTCAGAACTGTTTCATGTTCCCCCTGGTCTTTGATCCCTCTCCAGAAGGCCTGTTTCTCCTTTGCCTGGTGAACGCCTACTCCTTTCAGATGTCCTCACATCTCAAAGAGGTGCTTTCTTCCCGTGTTTGCCTATCAGCAGTAGCCAGGGCCCTGTTTTCTCTACTGGATTATGAGCTCTGGCAAGAGAGAATTTGTATTTCAGCTCTTTTAAAATTAAAATTTAATTTGTATCAAAGTCATATATGTGACTTTAAAAGTCAAATAACACTGCAAGGCTTAAGAAGAAGGCTGTGTCACTCCTCATCCTAATGATCCACTCCCCAGGGCTAGTCATGGAACATGATTTTCTGTTGCTGCAGGAACAAATTACCACCAACGTAGTGGCTTTAAAGCAACACAAATTTAAATTACAGCTCTCTGTCTTAGAAGTCCGAAAAGGATCTCACTGGTTGAAAGTCAAGATGGTGCCAGGACTGCATTCTCTTCCTTGCGTCTTCCACTTTCTGGAGGCCGCCTGCATTCCTTGGCTCATGGCCCCCTTTCAACATCTTCAAAGCCATCAATGGCCAGTTGAGTACTGCCATCCATCACTGACCTTTTAACATAGTCACATCTTCCTGACTGCCTTCCCCTTCCCTTTTCCACTTTTAAGGACCCTGTGGTTACCTTGGGCTCACCTGGATAATCTAGAATAATCTCCCTGTTTGAAGCTCATTTGATTAGCAGCCTTACTTCCACTTGCTACCTTAATTCCCTTTTGCCATGTATTGATACCATGTTTGTGGGTTCGGGATTAGGATATGGGCATCTTCCATGTTACAGGATGCTCGGGGCTGATATGCGGGGATGACCCAGAGGGAGGATAAGGGGAGGAGGGAGGTGGGAGGGGGGTTCGGGAGGGGGAACTCATGTACACCCGGGGCGGATTCATGTCAATGTATGGCAAAACCAACCAATATAATATTGTAAAATAATTAGCCTCCAATAAAAAAAAAAATTCTAAAAAAAAAAAAAGGATATGGGCATCTTCATCTTGGAGGGGCCATTACTTTGCCTACCATAGTCACTTCCAGGCCTTTTAGCTGTTTCTGCTGATAGTACTATTGTCCTGCTGTGGATTAGAGGAGCCCTTATTCCTCTCTTCTCTCCACATGCTTGGTCTCCTTCATGTCCTCCAAGTGTGGTCTATCACAGTTTTTTGTTACACTGATAGTCAATACTTATATTATTTTGACTGTAAATAGAGTTCCTGGCTGAGCCTTATAGTTGTACTGTAATGAAATTTTTTGTACATTTTTTTGAGTTAATAATTGCTTTTTTCCTATTTATTTAGTTTCCTTTGTGGTTATTACTGATTCCCAGAGTTTCTGAGAGGCTTTTGAAAACCTCTCTGTTTTATACACATGTTCCTTTTTCTTTTACTGCAGTCTTTTTTCCCTTGGAGGTCTCACTCCCAGAGGCCTCAGTTCCTCCCCTTTATTCCAATCAACTGACTTCTAGGCCTAGGGCATGACTCGTCCTGGGGATTCCCTTACTTTACTCTGGTTGGAGCCTCCGTTTCCTGTTTCTTGATTTATTCCTCAGGAGTTTCTGAGAGAGGGTCTGTACAAGTCAGTCACCTCAAACTTGCTTGTCTGAACTGTTCTTATTCTGCATTCACATTTGATTGGTGGTTTGATTTGTTTAGAATTCTGGTTGAAAACCCCCTGAGAATTTTGAAGGCATGACTCCACTGTCTCCCAGGTTCCAATATTAATGTCAAAATTTGGATGCTATTTTGATTCTTGATCATTTATGGATAACCGTTTTGTTTATTTTTTGCTGAAAGTTTTAAGATCCTTTTCCTTTCTCTGTATTTGGATTATTCTTGCTTTGAAAATTATTATGCTGGGTCCTTGTTGTGTTCTTTTGATCTGAAGACTCACACTGTTCATTTTGGGGACATTTTCTTATATTTTTCTCTGTTAATTTCCTTTTGTCCTTTTTCGTGTTTTGTCTTTGGAACTCCCATTACTGAGATGTTGGACATCCTGGGTAGAGTTTGTAACTTTAAAATCTTTTATTGTTTTCCATTTTGCTTTTGTTTTACTGCTTGAGAGACATCTTCAGCTTTATCTTTAATAATCCTTTTGGATTTTTAATTTATACTTTCATGGTTTTGCTTGAAACATTTTTGCACATTTTACTTTCTACAATTTCCTAGTTCTCTGAAGACCCATTTTTCTTTTTTTTTTCCCTAAATAGCATCTTGTTCTTGCTTCATCAGTTCAGTTCAGTTCTGTCGCTCAGTCGTGTCCAACTCTCCGCGACCCCATGAATCACAGCACGCCAGGCCTCTCTGTCCATCACCAACTCCTGGAGTTCACTCAAACACATGTCCACAGAGTCGGTGATGCCATCCAGCCATCTCATTCTCTGTCGTCCCCTTCTCCTCCCGCCCCCAACCTTTCCCAGCATCAGAGTCTTTTCCAGTGAGTCAACTCGTCGCATCTTGCTTCATCGGTGCAGTGAATTCACTTATATATGTTGTGTTTTGTTTTTGCTATTTTTCTGTGTCTCCTGTGTTGTCTTTGTTTCTGTCAGGTCCCTTTTTCTGCTTATTTTGGTTACTATATTCCCCACTGGAACCATCTTTCCATGCATGCTGATCCCTGACGGTTTATATTTTAAGAGCGGACACCAAGATGCTGATTGGGGATCTGTGGGACAAGGAAGGGGCTTGTGAACCTCATTGTAGGGTCATTCAGTAGCGAGCCTCCCGTTTTTCACTGGAGACACCTAGATATTGCTGTCTGTAGATCTTTTCTTGGGGAATGTTGGATGTTCCTGGAAAGGAGTGTGCCTCTCCAGGAGGAGGGTGTAACAGGCTGTGTGTTGTTCTTTCTAGGAGCCTTGATGGGGAAGCAAGCAGGGTACCCTGGTTGGTAATGCAGGCTTTCACTCTGTCCGTCTGTTTTCTGAAAGTTGCTCCCCGCTTTCCCTACCTCCCTCAGCTGTAGCTCTCCCTCAGCTGTGTCTGAATCTGAATCAGAGAGTCTGGTGTAATTTGCCTAAACTGTGATCCCCCACGTCCTGCTGGCCCAGGGAGGGAGGTCGCCAGACTGAGCAGATTGAAGGAGCGACCCTGGAGTCTGATTGCTCCCTGCGCCAACTTTCAGCAGGCTGCCCTCTTCCTAGTCCCTTCCCCTTCTCCCCTCACAGTCCTTGGTGCCCCCCTCCCTTCCGGAGCCTTCTCCTGTTTTTGTGGCCTAAGCACCATTTGTTCAGTGGTTTTCTACCCTGCTTGTACTCAGCAGAGCAGATGAAGCAGAAACCTGAATCAGAGACTGCCTGGCAATTGGCTCTCTGTCTTTCAGATTTCTGTTAACACGTCTCGTCAGCCATTGTCTCCTTTCCATTAAAAAGCAGATTCCTCTGCTGTCCTTTTCGTGGGGTTCTGGAAGAGAGCAGAGATAAATGTGGGTGTTCTGATCTGACTAGGAGTTTGTTTCATCTCTTTATCCAAGCCTCTAAGCAGGCACCTGATACATAGTATATTCCCAAGAAATGTTAGATGATTGGACGCATGTTTCTAAGATGGTATGCACACAGTAACTCCTCAGATTTCAAGAGTCCCCAACATACCATGGTACAAAAATGTATCCATTATTTATCCTGAGATGGATGTGATAACAAGCAGCAGGCAGATCCTGCCTTCATCCCCATGAGGGATCAGGTAAGAAGCACCGTGAGATGGATTATGGACTGCTGGGTGGGTGAGTGACGAGGCCCACCTGTCACTTCCAGCCCCATCACTGCCACTAACTACCTGGGTCGCCTTGAGCAGTCACTTAACCTGTCTGGATTGTGGTTTCCTCAGCCTTCAATTGAGCTGTGGGTCAAAATTTGATTCAGGTCACTGCCCCGAGTGCCTGCTGTGCGTGAGCCACGGTGCAGGGCCCCTCCGGGTATCTCTTTAGTTCGGTATTTTGTACATGTGTCTGTTACAGTGTGTGTCACACAGAATTGATCGTGTTTGGTTTGTATGTCTTTCTCCTGATCTAGTTCAGTGACCTGCATGGGGTAAGTAGTCTGCACATTTCACTTCTTACTCTTCCTGGATGTGGGCTCTTGGTGAGGGCTGCATGGAGCTGTATTAGTATCTCCTGTGTCTGCTATAGCTCTCAGCTCATAGGAGATGTATGCAAACTTAGATTTTCCACTTAGAAAGAGTACATCAAGGAGATATGAAAATGTGAGTTGCTCTGCCAGGATCCCCAAACCTTGTTTGCAGAACGAGGCCTCACTGGTTGAGAGTTTAGCTGTATACGCCCTGGCTTGCTCATGGAGAGGGGGGATGTGAATGCATTAAGTCAGCGCAGACAGCAGTCCTGGGCCATAGCCCTGACAGTAGGGGATTGTTCCCCCAAACAGATCTCAGTCATGTAGTTGTTTAACTAGCCTCACAATGAACTAAGATTTGTACTCATACTAATTAAGAAAATGAATTAGAGGTATTATACTGTATTTATAGTGTTTAAAAATGGTTAAGTGCTGTCTCATAACTTATTTTGGTTTGCCCAGACCTGTGAGCTGAAGGGCCAGGATGAGTAAGTGGAAATTTCAGGGAGATAGATCTATTTCTGTTGAACCTTTAGAAGACTTGCCTCTGTACTTTTTCATCTTGAGAGCCTCTCCCTCCTGATCTGCTTTGGGAGGCCTGAGCTCCTGGTCACGCTGAGGCTAGATGTCCAGTGGGCAGGGAACTTGAACAATCGATGCTTGTGTGGCAATGAAGTTATTGCACCTGAAAAGCCCTTTGCTTTTGATTTGTTCAACAAATAGTTACTGAGCTCCAGCCACAGCCAGTGCTAGGGTCTGTGCTGGTCTCTGTGACTATAGCAGTGACCAAAGAGAAATGGCACCCGGTATCCTAGAATTTAGAGACTAGAGTTGAACTTTCCAATATGGTAGCCACTAGCCACATGGGACTGGCCAAGTTGAAATTAACTAAAAGCTAGTCACTTATTCGTGTTCCACTCTTTGTGACCCCATGGACTATATAGCCCGTCAGGCTCCTCTATCCATGGAACTCTCCAGGCAAGAATACTGGAGTGGGTTACTAAAATGAAGTACAATGTACAATTCAGTTTCTCAGTCACATTAGCTGCATTTCAAGTGTTCCATAGCTACGTGAGACTAGTGGCTGCCCTGTGGACAGCACAGACCAGGTGTCTGTGATCAGCCTTGCTTCACAGAAAGGCCATTAGTTTAAGGTCTTGCAGCTGGATGGGCCTGAGCTGGAGCTTGGCTCTCCTCTTCTGGAAGTGAGATCGGGGAGCAGAGTGATGAAGGGGGTGACCTCTGTGCTCAGGCTGCCTGGGTCCCCATCCACGCTCTGTAAGTTATGTGTCTGTACCTCAGTTGCCTCACTTGTAAAATGGAGAAAAATAATAGTGCCCACTTCACAGGATTGCATAAGTCTTTAGAGCTGTACCTGACACATAGTCATCACTCTAATGCTGGTGTCTGTATTGAGAATGAGAATGGGTCAGAAGTTACTGGTAGTGTCAAGGGGGTGTTTTCAACCGTGGAGTTGAAAAAGAACATTGGCCGTGTTTGTAGAACTATCTGGAGAGGGACATAGAACTGACTATTTCTAAGCCTCTTTGGTCATGTGAGCTGATGTGAAAATGCCAGCATGTTCACGAAGCCCCAATACTTGTCACTGGTACTTGGAGCAAGAATCCTTTTGATGTCCCCTTCCTTCTGTTCTGCTTCTACCCATAACTGTTTCTCCTGTCCCCAAACATTCCTCCCCGCTTCACCGACATCTCCCCCTTGGAAGGATGAGGTCACAGATGTTGACCATCACCTATGGAGCAGAGGGATGTGCCAAAGGAGTGCAGAAGAGAAAAGGGACAGAGCCAGGCAATTTAGCGGTTGGGATGCTGGTCTTTTCTTGGAAGTTTCTATCCCTTGGTGATTTGCATTCCCACTATAGCTCAGCCTTGCAGGCAGGTCCATCTGATGTCCATCCAGCTCATTTTGCTGGATGAAGAGAGAGCGAGCTCTGCTGTTAGCCCCAGGGACGGGAGGGTGCCAATTTGTGAGGTGAGTCCCTACTTACATGTGGAACTTTTGTTTAAGAAGTACTTTAATAACCACAGTCTCATTGCACTCATTAAACGAATACTAGTGAACAGTGTAGACATAGGCCCCACCCTCCTCGAGTTTATTTCCTCATTAACACTATAGGGTTGGGCTCTTGTCTTCCCCAGCAGGCATTCCAGTTTGTTTTGGGTTGTGAGTAGGAAGGTTTTGGGTGACAAGTGTGTGGGGCATCGGGGGAGTGAGGATGCTCTAGACGTGCATATAACCCGTGTGGCAGGTAGTAGAGAGAGGCCAGTGATGGACCTGAAGTCAGGCGTGTAGTCATGACCGACCCAGGAATGACTATGAGGAGTCTGTTCCCGGCAACCTGGATTCTCAACATGGCATAAAGATACTGCCTGAGTTCCAACACCAGTGAGCAGGAGGAGTATTGACTGCTATACTTTAACCTGTACTTGGCTCTGCCCATGTCAGGCCCATGTGGGCCTTGACTTTTCATCATCAGAGGGATCTTCTAGCTCATGGCAGCAGTAACAGGAACAGGTGGATGTGGAAACTCATTCCTCATTTCTAGCATGCCTTAAACATCGATTATTATTATTTTTTAATATTTATTTGGCTGCTCTGGGTCTTAGGTGTGGCATGAGGGATCATTTTTTAGTTGTGGCGTGTGGGATCTAGTTCCCTGACCAGGGATCGAACCCAGGTCCCATGCATTGGGAACATGGAGTCTTAGCCACAAGGACCACCAGGGAAGTCCCTACATGAATTGATTATTCCCACCTGCCTGCGGGCCACCTTTGAGCTTGGTTTCCCAGTATGAAGGGTCAATAGGACCTACTGTGTGAAATCCTGTTTCTCTTCTTGCCTGGAATGTGTGTCTGTATTGTGGCTGTGCACATGAATAGTTTCCTTGTCGGACGTTGTAAATAAATAGACAATTCATTTGCCGATTGTTCTTCTCTACTCGGAGTTGTCTTTAGTCAGGGCAGATCCAGTGTTGGGTGACTGTTTCTCACCAATCCAGAATGATGGCCAGGGGTTGCAGTTGCTGATAACAAATTAACAGGCGAGAAAATGGGAACAGTTTCATGGTACATTGCTACTGGGGGTCTTTGCAAGGCTGCTGTAGCAGCCACACTGCTGATTCGTCTGTGCTTGGGTCTCTCTTTGTAGACAGTGCACACAGGAGGCTGGATCTGGAAGCCAGGGATGAGGTAAGAAAGACGAACTGGATCTGGGAGATCTGAGTTGCTTCCCCAGTGCCCGGGCAGTAGGCTGGGGAGCAAGCCAGACATCTGGATGGAGAAGCCAAGGCAAAAGTAGGAACTGGGCTATGTTAAGCAGGACAGAATGAATCAGGTCTTGGAGAAAGCACAGTCCCAATTGGGACAGAAAATAGAGTAGCTGGAGAAAACTGGGACTTGGGAGAGTCCAGGGCCTAGGCAGGCTTTGGTGGTAGATGCTGAGAACCTGGTTGCCAGGCCCGTGAGCCTAGGCCAACATGGTCTCAGGCCTTTGAGGACTATTTTGCATTTGCTTTGTGGGGCTTTTATGTTGGACATGGTACGTTAGTGAGCCAGTCCTGGCAGGTGTGAGGGGGTGAGGCCTCCCAGGAACTGGGAAATATTAGTCATGCCTGAGCACTGATAGAAGATACGGCTTCTCTTGGGGACAGCTGCTGCGAGAGGAGGCCCTGAAGCCTCCAGCCTGCATTACAATCCACGGTCTTGGTTTTAATTATTAAAGTCATGGGCTACTTAAACACACCTGAAGCATCATTGTAAATAATTTTCCCTTCTTGGGGTCAGAAGAGCTCCAGTAGGGAAGAGGTTTTGTGTCTGTGCTTCTTTCTGGATTGTCCAGTTGCTTCTGCAAGGAACATACACCCAGGCAGCCAGGATAACCAGAGGATGCCCTTGACCATGGGTACACACCTCCGAGGACTGTCTTACACATTGGTGTTTATTTTGTGTGAATCCTTAGTTCAAGGAGTATAGGGTTTTCTTTTGCATTGTAGGCAAGGAAGAAGCCGTGCTGTTAGAAGATGTAAAATATTTAACACTCTCTTTAAAAAATTAAACTGCCCAGGAGCCTTTGACTGGTGGTGTCCATGGCAACATGTATGGTTTTCAGGAGTGTCTTCCTGTGGCTTTGGGGCTCCTCAGAAGCAGGGGGCGGTTGCCACTGGCAGGACTGGCTGGGAGGCAGAGAGCCCACCTGCTCTGTTTGGCTCAGAGGCTGGGCATGCAGTAGGGCTGAGTGACCCCTGCAGAGGCACGAAGCTGGGTGCAGTCTGTTTTGATAAGTAGAGAGGAGTAAGGGGGAGGAACTCCATCCTTTAGGGGCTGGTTCATTCATTTTGTTTTATTGGCCTCTGTTGGTCCCTGGCACTTACACGTCTCTGTCCAGCCTCAGGACTTTTGCCCATGTGGTTTCCTTACCCTGGAGTGTTCTCTTCTCCCTCACCCAGGTAGCTCTGCTCACCTTTCAGGTTTCAGCTGAAGGCAGCATATTCCTGGGGAGAAGCCTTCTCGGACCCTCTGGAGTTTGAGGCTGTCCTGATTCAGTGGTTTTGGACAGAGCATTCTGCATAGCATCTGTGTCAGCCACTTTGTCACACTTGTTTGGCTGATCCTGTTTGTCTGCCCACCCAGCAGTTTGTAGGACCCAGATGCCAGCAGCTGGGTGTTCTATCCCTGGTGCCTACCTAGCATGTGCCTGGCCCACAGGAGGTGCTCCCTGTCTGTGGGGCAAATGAATTCCTTTATTAAGTTTTTAGTTCTGTCCCAGATTCTGAGAATACAAAGGGAATCAAACACTCCTGCTGTCCTCGCAGAATTCCTGGCCTAGAACAGTGGGTGAGCTCTTAGGATCGCTATTGAGGGACCGAGAGAAAACATTATCAGTTAAGTTCTATTTATTCTTTAACTCAAACAGAAGAGCAAGACGTAGCTTTCCTATTTATAGTAGTCCAGGTTTTATCATTAACTTATAAGTAAATATGCTCAAAGCTATTTACTAATAGGAAGGTATGATCAAACGGTTTTTGACCACTGGTCTAAAAGGAGAGGTTGGCACATAGAGTTTTTATACCAACGTGTAATGAGCAGCAAGTTAGGGCAAGTACAGTGGGCAAAGGGGAGCTGCACAGGAGGGAGCTGGGCCCAGCCTAAGGGAGGGCATGCCTGGTGAAGACAGGGGTGGTGTGAGAGGGGCAGACTTTTTAATAAGGCTGGAGTAAAGACAGGAGGCAGGCCTGCTGGATGGCCCTCCTGGTGTTGATCGGGGCTGAGAACTGGGAATACTGAAATGGGTGAGATGCAGCCCCTGTCTGCAGGATGGACACAGTCCAGGTGGGGTCTTCTACTAGAACTGTACAAAATGTGCCTTAGGAGACAGGCAGTGAATACCTGGAATTCAGAAGAGAGTGGGTATTTTGTTTAGGAGAGATCAGGCCTGGTTATACTTTGAAAAATCTCCCATGAAGGTCACACCACTCCCTCTTTTCATTGCAGAAGGGGAAGGGGAGAGAGCTGGGGACTGACTTCCAGCCTCTTTCAAAAACCCTCTCAGGGCTAGGCTTCTCCATGAAATTCTCCTTCATCTACTCTGACTTGCTTAATGTGACTTGGATACCCACTCATGGGCTATATTTTCTGGCTTATAAAATTGTGTATGAATAATTGTACACAAACATTGTATACACCATGGTGCATGGTATATATAAGTATGAATACTTGGTGCATTCACTTACCTGTGTAATTCTGCACACTCCTTTCTTTTTTAAGTCCCAGGGCTTGGAGTAATTATGTAATTAGAATCCACATAGTGTGGCTAGATAAGGTGTAATTAAAGAGGAAAGCCTAATTTTGGAAGAATGATAAGAGGTCATTTGACTCATTCTGGGCCCCAATCCAATCTTGGAAGAACAGTGAGAGGTCACTTGGATGAACAGAGCTTGAGGCCACCCAGGAGTCCGGACTGGCCTGCTGGACAGAGTGCTTCAGTTTCCTGTGAAAGCCATCAGTGAGCATCCTCTTGGTATGGGTATCATAGGAGGTCTGGCCATGAAGAAGGAAGAGAAGCTCTGGAACTTAGGGAGGACTCCGGGAGGACATGAGCTCTAGGACAACTAGGACATCCTAAAGTGGAGCTAGGAGGACTCCTGGGGGTGACGGGGGTGGTGGGTTGGGGGGGAGTCACAGAGGAGGTGGCATCTAAGATGTCCTTGCTCTTGAAACTCTCCTTACCCTTAAAGGTACAAGAACTTTCTGGCACCTTGGAGGCACTCAGGTAATGATTGTGGAATGAATGCCAGGCTGAGGTTGGAGGTGGAAGGAATGTAGCCTGGTTGTGGGGTGACGCATTTGTGGTTTGGTGAGGAGGTAAGCTCAGACAACTCAGCAGTGTGGTGACCCTGGGGGCCAGGAGGATGCCAGGCTACGGCCTCAGGTCTGGAGAGGGAGCCTTGAAGGGCAACAGGATGCAGAGCCAGCGGGAGAAGGGAAGACTTTCCAAGGAGGGGAGTCACATGGGCCAGAGTCTGGGGAGGGAGCCGAGAGGATCCAAGAGAGAGGGAGGGGCTGCGGAGGGGAGCAGGGCCAGGCCGGATGGGCCCGAGTAGCTGGAGGAGCTGGAGCCTGGGGTCTGAGGCTGTAGGGCAGGAAAGGTTTGATCTGGTGGGACTGAGGAGCTGCGGCAGGTGGTTAAACAAGAAGTGGCATGAAAAGGCATGTTGTCCTTGTCCTGGTGTGATAGGGACCAGGCGGCGGCCCTTTATCAGGGTTCCTGGTCTTGGTGATGAGAAGGCGGTGAGACCCGAGGCAGGGGGAGAGGTGGAGGTGACCGTGAGCTTCCCAGCCTGGGAGGGTGGTGATGCTTGAGACAGGAGGGGGCCAGGCTGATGGGCAAGAGGCTGTGAGCAGAGGCTTGGTGTGTCTAGAGCCCCGAGTCCCTGGTTCTAACCCAGTCCTGCCTCTGAACTAGCTGAGAGATCGTGGGCCAATTCCCTGATCTTCTGAGCTCTTTCTTTCTTTCTTTGGTCAATAGGCACTTCTACCCCATGATTCAAGCTCATCTCAGCAGCATCATTTCAGTCCTAGGCAAGAGGAAGGATCTGGGCTGGAGATCTGTGAATTTGTGAGGCTGCCCCATGGGGGTGAGCAAAGAAACATCTTCCTGGAGTGGGCAGTGGCTGTGGGGGAGGAGCTCTGGGTGATCAGGTTGGATGAAGAATTTGTGGGAGAAGAAAGTTTAGACTCACCCCGCCCTCTCAGGGTGCTTATGAGACCCTGACATAAGGGGTGTGTTAAATCTCAGCCAGGACAGTGTTGAGGTCTCTGCACCGTTCTGAGCAGGGGAGGGGTTAATCTTCCTGGATTCACAGAAAGGAAATTCTCAGGGCAGGGAACTGGCTGTTAGTGAACTCCTGCCCGCTCCTCTCCACTCGTCCCTCCCACCCCACTCCCCAAGTCAGCCTTTGGGAAACTGTGGCCTTGGACCTTTAGAAAAAAGAGTTTGTGTGGAGAAGGTTTCCTGACAGAGGAGGGCTTGGATAGAGCCCGGGGAAAGGACAGATGCAAGGACTTTCCAGAGAAGGAGAGTGACCCAGAGTTACAGTACAGGGTTTCAGATGGAGAGCCCAGAACGGAAGGCATACGTATTTTGAATACCTACTGTGTGTACTAGCTCTGTGCCAGGTACTTTCATGATCTTTGTCTCATAATCTTTACATCATTTCTGCCTCTATTATCCCATTTTACAGATAAGGCAGCAGGATAAGACAGATGAACTAATTTGCCCGAGGTCTCAGAACGGCAGGATTTCATTTTACTCAGGCCTCTGACTCCTGCCTCCAAGGGCAGCAGAGACTAGTTTCTATATTCTGAAAATTCTGTGTTCTCACGGGAACCTAGGGAAAAGGGGGAAAGATGTGTCTTTATGACACTTATTCCTTTTTAAGCACTTACTGAAAATATGGGTCCAGCCGCCCTCTGTGCTGCGGCATTCCAGTATAGCACAACATCTTGGTGATCCCCAGGGTCTAAACCCCTCACTTTATGGATTAGGAAACTGAGGCCCAGAAGGAGAAGGGCTATGCCAGGGTTGGGGCAGAATGGGGATGAAAACTAGGAGAGTCTAGAGACTTCGAGACTGTTACGGCTTTTTTAAGGCCTCCTTGTGGAAAAGTTTGTTTTTAGACAACAATGGAAGCCTTTGTCTGGCGAGTTGGTCTGGGCAGGGTTGGAGCTGAAAGATGCTGTGTGTGTGTGTGTGTGTGTGTGTGTGTTCTTTCCTTCACTTTAACCTCAGATGCCTTTGAACCAGCAGGAAGGATTCCTTAAAACCAAAGGTTAAGACCAAAGGCATTTAACAGGTGGAAAGGGCATAGGAAGTTGTGGGGGGGAAGATCAGAAGCCACAGAAATAGAAGATTAAACTCTAGGCTTGGCTAAAAGGAATTTTCCAGGCCTGTAAAAAATCACTAACGTTTATCAGATCCTCACTGTGCCTGGCAATCTTTACGTGTCATTTTCATGTAACTGCCATGGCCTAGGTGCTGTTGATTGCTCCCATTTTATAGATGAAGAAACTGAGACTCCAAGAGGCTGAGTGACGTGCCTCCTGTTGCAGAGATAGTAAGACATAGAGCCAGGACTCCAGCCCAGATCCACCTGATCAAAAGCTCTGCCTTTAGCCCCTAAGGTGTTTTATAGTACTGGGAGCTTCAGGAGTCTGAATGTTTGAGGATATACAGAATAGCACATTTAGAGCGAGCCCTTTAGCCATGGTTCCGTGGAGGCGGTTTTACTCCTATGGGACATTTGGTGATGTCTGGAGAGATTTGCTTGTCATGTAGGGGGTGCTCCTGGCTTTTGGTGGGTAGAGGCCGGCATGTTCCTCATATATCCTGGAGTGCAGGACGGCCCCACCACCAAGTGACCTCACGCCAGATGTCAGTGTGCTGAGGCTGAGCACTCCTGCCCTTGAGGGGGCCTGGGTGTGTCTTTCCCTCAGGCATAGGGTGAGTAGAACGCCACCTGGAAAGCCCACCTGAGTTGTTCCCTTGCCTCCAGGGACTTGTGGTGTACCTTAGGGGATGTTTGCAGTTTGGGTTCCTCACTGAGTCCGGAGGGGCTGGCGTGGTGGTTGTGGTGAGTGGAGGCCGAGAGGAAAAATTCCAGTAAGCCCAGGGTGGCCCAGGGCTGCGGAGCTGCAGCAGGTGAGAGGTGGGTGGGGTCCAGTCCCGGCTGCAAGGCACTCATTTGATTGTCTCTGGGTATAACTGAAATAAGAACAGATGCAGCTAATTGTCTATTTTTTTCCTTCGTAAAAGGAAGTGGTCGCTATGACCGCTCACCATCGGAATGTCTGAGAAGGGGGCACACATGTTGCCGTTGCCCTTGGAAGTGACCGTGACGCTTGCCAAGCTCCTGTGTTACTAGTTACTGTTTAATTGGACTCTTGTCCGCCAGGGCCACTCAGAGTAGAGCTGCAGACATGTCTGGGAAAGCCTGGGCACCCATGACCCTTACTTGAGCTTCTCCGAGCAGTTTTATCTGCACGTTGCCAGTGGCGGAGCCCCTTCTTCCAGGTCAGGTACAGGCACAGCCTGTGTGTGTTCTTGTCTCGGGTGGTATACGTCACCAGGTGAGACTTTGGCCTCAGCAGCAGGCCTCCCCCTGTGACACCCGTGTCAGGCTGTCCCTCCGTTGCCAAGCTTCCATCGCAGTGCCTTTCCCCTGCTGGCCCTTCCAGCCTTCCGTCACCTGGGCCCCACCCCAAGACCTCCTTCCTGAAGCTCTCTGGCTCCTGAGCTGCCAGAGTCACCTCCCCACTCCAGACACCCTCTGCCCAGTGACTCCTCTGGGCGTTTATCCGGTCATTACATCCTGCTGCTGCTGTGTCATCTTCTGACCTCTCTGGGGGTTCACTCCCTAGATGTGTGGACTTGCGTGAGTCACTTAACCTCTGGAGAAGCAACGTAATGTCGAAGCAGGTAACCTTAGTCCCCTCCTAGTATCCGTGTGGAAGGGGAAGCACAGCTCTTGGATGTGGGGCGTTTCTCTAAGGTTGGTGGAAATTTAGATCCCATACAGATTCGGGGAGAACTTGGAACTCCTTGTAGGAATGCTGTCTCCAGACTAAATGAGGAAACTTCTCTAATAGGAATTCTTTGCTCATCAAATGTTTGTTGCGTGCCTGTTGTGTCTAGAGTTGTGTGTGGGGTTCAACAGGGCTGTAAGTTGGGTCTCTTGGGCATGACCTTCAGGGAGCCCCAGCCCTGTGGGGTACTGGGTGTGTCTGTACAAAAACTTAACCAAGGAGCCTCCAGCATATCACCCTGTGTCCATCCTTACTACCGGCTGTCACAGTTGTATACACCACCCCCCCACCACATACACCAAAGTCCCATAAGAGGTGGAGCTTTTTCAGCCTTCTTCACTGTGCCTAACACATAATGTGCAGTCAGTAAATACTTGTTGAATGAATGCAGTCAAGAATGGCGCCATTTGACTTGGGTTTTGCAGTGAGAGTAGGGCTTCCCTGGTGGCTCTGATGGTAAAGAATCTGTCTATAATGCAGGAGACCCAGCTTCAATCCCTGGGTGGGGACGATCCCCTGGAGAAGGAAATGGCAACCCACTCTAGTGTTCTTGCCTGGGAAATCCCATGGACAAGAGAGTCTGGCGGGCTACAGTCCATGGGGTCATAAAGAGTCGGACATGACTGAGTGACTAACACACAAAAGCCTTGCACGAGAGTAGGAGTTAGACCTCTGTAGATGGCGCTCTGGCCAGGGCTGGGGTGGGGTGTAGGCAGGAGGAGGAAATGCTGGGAGCAAATGCACAGGGATAGTAAAGCCCAGGGTGTGCTGTGTAACTGCAGGTCCATTGGAACTGGACAATGCAAAATGCAGAAAGACTGGAAAGGTGAGTTGGGGCCAGAGGGTGGAGAGTCTTGAATTCAAGCTTATGGTAAAGAGACTGGACTTGTTCTCCAGTTGATGACCTCACCTTCCAGTTTGCTTCCAGGGTGGCTCTGCCTCTTACTCCAGTGTGATTATTAATGGAGCCCCCCTCTCTCTCAGGTGTCCCTCTCTGGGCGATGGTCAGATGGTCCTGCTGTCCTAAAGGCTGTGGGGAGCCCTAGGGACATGGTCAGGCTGGCCTTGGGGAAATCAGTGCCCACAGTCCTCGGTGAAGCCTGGAGGCAGGAGATGAGACATCCCAAGGTCAGGTAATTCAGGCCTGAGCTTGACAAATTATGGTGACACCTGGAAGGAGGAGATGGTTACGAGAGAGAAGAAAAGCTGAAGTGATACCACACATGGTCTCTAGGATTACTCCAAAGCGAATCCTCCAAAGACGGACCCGCTCTAAAAGTTCCTGCATCCTGGACAAGCGGTCTTCTAACTGGAAGTTAGGGCTGATAAGAAAACCATCTACAACGCGCCTGTTTCCTGAGCAATTAAAAGCCAGAGAAGCTTCTTCCCAGCCTCCAAAACATTCTGGTGCAACACACTGGTATTCACTTTCCTAAACCCCAGCATTGTTCCTTGGAATTTAAAATAGGTTATGAATGTGCCTGATGTCAGGGAAGATAAATCTGTGAGGAGGACTGTAGTCAATACATTTCCTTTTTAAGTAGAAACAATATAAAGAGCTTAATTCAGACCCGAATCAATCTCACTTTGTTGCCATGATTGTGTAAAACCTGAACTGCTTTATGTCTGTCACACTGTTTATATTCCCCCAGTGTTCCCCATCTCAGCTGGCCCCGAATGGAGTCAAAGCCTTTTTAGGCCATGCAGAGCTCTCTTCTCTCAGGGCTGTTTTCTTGTCTGTTGCAAAAAGGGTTGTACTGTGAGCAGGGATTTCATTTAATCTCTAGGGCTGCTCTTCAGGGTGGCTGTTTGATGGTGCCCCCAAATGAGCTTGCTTCCTTTGTTAAGGAGAGTTGGAAGGTTAAATTCTTTGGCTTTTTTTTTTTTTCCCATTGAAAAGATAATCACATTAAAAAATGGTTGATACATACATTTTGTTCAGAAGTCAAAATATTACTATAAAAATGTGTGCATTGAAAATCCCTGCCATGTCCACTTCCCTTTCTTCCCAGACCTGGTCCCCATTAGGTGGGCTGAGTATACATTCCAGCTTGCCACGGCAGTCCTAGTTTAGGTTCTTTGTTCCCGGGCATCATCAATAACATCCACTAGCAAAACTGATTTCATCCTCCCTGTTTAGGTGATAAATGATATATTCCCTAAAGGTTGGTGATTTTTTTTTTTAAGTTTCTTATGTATTCCTCCCAATTTTTCTATATGCAGATACATGAGGAGGTGACACACATTGCCTTTGTCATGGAACAGTATATCCTGGAAAACTCCACATCAGTAGAAATGGAATTTCCTTATGCTGTTAAACTGTCTTTGGATAGGAATGTTTGCAGAGACTGGTAGGCAATGACCTTTCTCTTGGTTTATCAGTTTAACTGCTCTTTAAGAGTTGCTTCTGTTTACCTAAGGAGAAACAAAAGGCTGTGGGAAATGAAACGAACTTCCTTCACTTAGGAAAGCCAGTTCAGTGGTAAACTCACCCAGGAAGCATTTATGAAGCACCAGCTTTATGCCTAAAATGGTGCTAGGCACTTTGGATGAAGTGGATTTCCCCTTCATTGCCATGTGCCCACACGCTTCAGTATCCAGCTCAGATGCCTCAGCCCTTCATGAAACCTTCCCTGATTCCCCAGCCAGAACTCTGACATCTGCACACATTCACTTACTCACCCTTTATCTATCCATCCATCCATCCATTTCATGAAGCAGCTTTTACCAAGTTCTTCCTTGTGCCAGGACCCGTGCTAGAAATGAACCAGGCGATGAGCCTCTTTACTGTCGGAGACGGAGAGAGATGAGCAAACAGGCGATTACAGTGTGGGGTTGTAGCTGGGGTGAAAGCATCATCATTGCTCAGCTGTGGGGAAGCACAGAGAGATGGATGCCTGATTACTATCAAGTTTGGGGGAGTTGGGGAGGCTTTCTGAAGACACTTCTTCTAATAGGACTTGCCTTTATTTTCTGCTGTATTTGCTTCATTTTCACTGGTACACCGAGGTCCTTCATCTTCCCAGCTCTAGACCCTTCTCCTGTCACTTCTACCCCTGGTGAAATGCTCTGCATTTAATAACCACTCAGATATTAAGTGAAAAACAGCCTTGGCCATCATGGTTTATCTAGGCAACTAGTATCCTCAAAGGTCACTCTAAATAAGTGCCTCCCCCTCCCTTCAGTCCTTTTTTTCCCCCACACGAAGACTTCTCTGTCCCCACTTCCTCCACTGCCTCTACCTTGTCTCTGATTAATGCTGAAGAGCTGTGTGAATAGAGCCCCAAGTCTCACCCCCTCTTGGGTCTTAGTTTCCCCGTTGGAAGGAGGGGGTTGGGGTCTGACCCCTGAGGACACTGCACCTCTGACATTTCAGAGACAATGCTTTCAGGACTCAGCCAGCTGCCCCTGCCAGCGCCTTCTTTTATCTTCTCCTAATAAATCCAGCTTCCCTTGCAGTTTCCTGGTGCCACAGGGGGTGATTGGTGCACGATAAGAGATAGCCAGGCCTTCTAATAAAGTTGAAAGGGCCACGGGGAGCGCGGGGATGGCGGGACGAGGGGCTGTGAGCCGCTGTGCTGTGTGGTGTGCGTGGCACTGAAAGGGGATGCAGGTAATGGCTCCGGCCGCTGCTGCACAGGAAACCAGTGGAGTCACGGGACAGGGTTCTGGCCGAGTGTCAGCAGACGTTTCCCTAAAACTGTGCTGAGCAGCCTTTCGTGGGAAGAGGTGAGGCTTGTTTGACAACTCGCAGTAGCTTTACACAGGAAATAGGAGGGCCCTGGCCTGACCCAAAAGGGACTGGGACTTCGAGTTTGCCTGTGTGCCTAGCCCTGCTCTGCGTGTCTAACATTCCATTAAAGCAGTAGTTCTTCTACTTTGGGGAGCATCACGTTCCCTTGGGGGTTCTTGTTAAAAATGCATATTCCTCCCTGGGGGGAACCCAGGGATCTGTATTTTCCATGCTGTCCCCTAGGTTTGTACAGGTTCTCTGAATATTTTCAGCTGCAAGTTACAAACTCCAGCTCATACTGGCCAGCAGTAGGGAAACTCATTGTCTCTCAGACAGGAGGGGGTGCTCCACACAACTGTGTGACCCGCTGTTCACGTGACCTGCATTGTGACTATGCCCCCCTCCCCTGAGCTGTGCTGTGGGGCAATTCTGAATCCAGAGGTATGGCGGGCTTTGAAGTTGACTCAGGGGCTCCGTGATGTTAACAGGACCCCAGGTTCTTCCTACCTCTGCCATCTTGGATGCTGGCTTCATCTGCCGGCCGTGGCATGTCCAAACGTTTTAGTCAGACATCCAGAGGAGGGACGAGGACACAGGTCGACCCCTGGCTCTCTCTCAAGTACCAGAGGCACCCCCAGCTCTTTTCCACCATGCCTCCTTGGCTGGAGTGGGCCAATCTCTGTTCACTGGGGGTGACTGCACTCCTGGAGCCATCTGGAGCAGCGGTGGGAATCCGGATACAGCAGAGTCTCCGGTAGGAAGGAAGAAGGACCAGGGACTAGGGGCTGGGGAGGAGTCCATCAGGGCCCAGCACCCAGGTGGTTTGCAGATCACAGACTGAGAAACACTGCCTCCCATCATCTGAGGGCTGGGGGCTGTGGGTAAGGTTATCTCTGTCTTGCAGATGAGGAAATGAGACTCAGCTGAGCTCCAGTGACTTGTAGATAACACACCGCCAGAAGGTTGTGGGCCGGGAGTGAGGGAACTGGGGTGTTTGCGAGGCCTTTTTAGCCCTAGGAGAGTACGTAATCATCCTATTTTGCCTTCCTGAAGTGTCAAAGCAGCCCTCTTCATTTCTGATTTTTCCTTCGACTGCAATTACACATGGCAGGGGGCCTGTAGGAAGAATTCTCTGGGCACCAGGAATACTGTATATTGTGCTTCCCCCATGTCCACGTGGGCAGTGCCTGAAAGCAGTTGAAAAAATAGTCTCAGCTCCAGTTTTGGGGGGCTATGCCTGTCAGTCCCTGTGCTGGGTATAGTGGATATATCATCTCGAATTTTGGCAGCAGCCTCTTCAGTTAGGTTGTGTTACCTGTGTATTTCTGGCTGGAGACACTGAGGCTCAGGAAGGTGAAGCTGGTGGGTCCTAGTGGTGGTGGTGGCAGAGCCAGGACGGTCAACACCCAGCGTCAGAGCAAGTGCTCCCTGCTCCATGCTGCGGCTTATCAGTAGCTGCCAGCCCTGTTATGCCCCTGAAAGCAAGTTCTCAGGGAAAGGGGTTTTAGTGTCCAAACAGCTTCAGAGGAGCCGAATGTTTCCTACGGGAATAATTCTCAGGGCATTAGGAAAAATATCCTGAGCATAATTAACACAAGAAAGAAACAGGAAATCTGGTTTTGTTGTATAGCCGCTAAAATGCGAATAGGAAAAACTCTCCAAAGAACCCAAAGGTTTGTTGGATTTGAAAATGGAAGGCTTTATGGACTTCCCTGGCAGTTCAGTGGTTAAGACTCCACTCTTCCAGTGCAGGGGGCATGGGCTCAATCCCTGGTTGGGGAACTAAGATCCCACAGGCCACGTGGTGCAGTCAAAAAAAAGAAAAACGAAGGTCTTGACTGAGAGGGTAGGAGAACCATCCTGGCTTCAGGAGATGGTGGGTCAGTGGTGGACAGTGTGGCAGTGAGGAGAGCTGGCTGCAGGGTCTGAGTGTAAACGCCTCACTTTCCCCCCTGTCTTGCTTTCGTGCTGTGTGACCTCGGGCAAGTCACTTAGCCTCTCAGAGCAAGATGGGGTCCTAGCTGCAGCTCGCCAGGCCGAGGGAGCAGAAAGGTAAAGGGTGGGGCAAGCCTTGCCAGCTGGGCAGGGCTTGTGAAGGTGAGAGTGTCGGGGTGTCGGCACAGAGTAAACCTTGAAGTTTTAAACTTAGCGCTGCTTTAAGGTGGTGAGCTGTTAGTCGCCTCCAGCACAGGGACGCCTCACAGCTGGGGGAGGGAAGGTGTCTGGCTGTGGCCTCATTTCAAGGAGAGATCAGCTTTGCTTGAAAAGCCTCCCTTTTAAGCTCTGGATGTTTGGAGTCCCTCCGAGGGTGCGTTGCCTGGCCTTTGCCTTGGGGCGTGTTGCCCACAGGTGTCAGGGAGGAGAGGGCAGCAGGGCCACGTGGGCAGAGGTGAGTGCCCCAGGCTGTGTTCAGAAGGTACAGGCCATGACCGGTGTAGGAGGACCCTGGGGGCTCTGGAAGCCGTGGATACGCTGGGAGGAGGGAGCTGACTGGGTGTTGAGGATGGACCCCAGGTGTGTGTGGGTTTGGGAGAATCGACAGGTGAGGCCCTTTCCCAGTGCAGCCACCACGCCTCTCTGATCATGGTGGCACTGGAGAGACAGTGACTTGACTTCAAATATGAACAGAGGAAATAATAGGGATTTTTTTCATTTTCCCACGGAAGTACATCTGCAACTTTGTAGGGTTTTGAGTCTGTAGCAAAGTATTTCAGATTCCTTTCTCCCTCTCATCCTTCCTTCCCCTCCTCCTTTGTTGACACCTTCTAAACATTTGTTTAGAACAACTTATGCTTGGCAAGCTGAGCTGAGCTTGGGGCCCAGGTTTCAAAGACCAAGATCATTGCCCTGGAGGAGTCTCCTAGGTAAGCAAAGGTGATTATAAAGCTGGGTGCTAATGGGCATCACAGGGTTCTCTGGGAGAGGTAGGAGGAAAGGACAGTTACTTCTCAGAGGAGGGGACACCAGAAAGGGGCTGAAAGCTGGGAGGGGCATGTGCCAGGTGGCCCAGCCCTTTGGAAGGCATTCTAGGCAGAGGTGGGTAATAGCATTCATCTGACAGTAACCAAGTTCATAGCCAAGTTCACCCTATTTAAGAGGGTGATGCACAAGTGGGAGAGACTCAGCCCCTGCCCTGCAGGTGCTCACAGGAAGTGACCATGCAGGTGACAGTGTAACTGGACGTGGACAGAGCCCTGTGGAGACAGATAGGCCCTCAGTCATATAACACAGTTGTATTTGTTTATCAGTCTTCCTGCCGGGGGTCCCTTGGCAGGTTCTTTCATTACTTCTCACCAGTGAAAGGCTCTGTTTAAGAAGCTAGCTTGCTGCCTGCTACCCTCAGGGTTGACTGTACCCTTCCACAACTTGTGGCATCTCTTTATACTTATGGATCTGTTCCTGGTGGAGCCAGCCCTGCATTTCGGAAGTTGGACTTGGGCAAGGTACTTCACCTCTCTCAGCTTTACTTTCACTTATTTTAAAAAAACAAACAAAAAAACAGCTGTTGGACTAGGTCAGGTTTCCATGCAGCAGCCTAGGGATCACCTACCTTAGAATGCTAGGGTGCTCCTTGACATACCGAGTCCTGGGGGGTGGGGGTAGCGCCTCTCCCCATACATACAGTCAGACTCTTGGGAGTGGGGCCTGGGATTCTGCTGTTAACAGGCTCTGCAGGTGATGCCTGGACATCTTAAAGCTTGAGGAGCTGGGCTCCATGACTTCAGCCTCTGTTCTTTCCAGCCCTAAGCTCCTCAGCCATAGATATAACCACAGGAACTGGAAAAATAAAATGTTAGTTCTCTTGATGTTTTATCCTAGCTCTGATGCCTTCAGCGAACTGCTCCATAGTTTAGGTGTCTTGAATCTTGATGGCGTGTGCTTGTGAGTGGATCAGCAGTCTGGCTTTGATATTTCCTTGAGGAAGAAAAGCCTTGTTAACATGCACCTGAACGTGGCTGTCAGAATCTGTTTATGAGCTGAATCATTACAATAAACACCCATCTTAACTTTTCATCTCTGGCTTTGGAGTGTTTGCCCGGTGTCCCTCTTCTGAGTCATTCTCCCTTGGCTCCTGCATTCTGACGGGGTCATTTGCATTGTCTAACTTGGAGCCAAAGGTTTCATCCTCTCTTTGACAAATGACATCTCTGCTCTGGGTCGCCTCCGATCATCTTTGTGAGGTTTTTAAGGCAGGCTCACAAGGCTTTAATAGCAGTCCTCATTCTTCTGGTGATGTATCTGAAAACGTAGTTTTTAGTGTTCAAAGCCAGTAACTAAGGGCTAGTAATATATGTCTGCTGGGAGCCTCCCCTAGTTTCTTATCCTTTCCCCTCAGAAATCTCTTAAAAGCCCCTAGGATTCCACAGTGTTGGTGACTTTGAGAAGCTGCTTCCTGAAAACATTCTCAGCCTGACTGCTTCATATCACTCAGATATGAATGCAGTGGTCTTAGGTGAGGACGTTGTATTTTGTTCCATCATGAAGACGAAACCTTGACACCTAGTATTTTAGGTCTTAAAAAATTAAAAGCTTTCCTCTGGATCTTAGTTCACTTCTCATCTTGTTATTCTGTGCTGTGGTTTTCTTTGTCAAAATTGATCTGTAAACACAGAATTTTATACTAGTAAATTCTGGTGAAGCCCTTCACACAACCCAGCTGGGAGAAATGCAGAGCTGTCTTGAAACTATGAAAAGAGGTGGATGTAGGCGTGTACCCCAGAAGGCAGGGCTGGTGTGACTCTTTCCTGTGTTCCCCAAGGGTCTTGCACAATTCTCTGCCCACAGTGGATGTCCAATAGGTGGCTGCTGGAAGAATGGATTTAAAAAATATAATAGATCAGTTGTTAAACTGACGAAGGCGTGGAATTCAAAGGCAGGGGGAATCAGTTTGATTTTGAATTTGCCCTTGGTTCTTTGTGAAGTTTAATTTTCATGGAAATACCAATTAGATGCCGGATTAGTTGCAGTGGAGAATGGCAGAGAGAAGAGGCAGACGTTGTATGCATTCTAAGTACTTTGGTACATCTGTTCGTTGTTTATTATTTGCCAGTCATTTTGTTAGATAATCCTGAGGGACTGACTGACACACCCCTTCATTTTGTGTCCAGGGAAACTGAGGCACAGGAGTGAAGTTACTTCTCTAAATTTACATAGTGTAACTGTTGGCAGGCTAGTTGACCCATAATCAAGAACGATTTAGAGGGCTTCCCTGGTGGTCCAGTGATTAAGAATTCACCTTGCAATGCAAGGGACACTGGTTTGATTCCTGGTCCAGGAAGATTCCCCATGCCTTGGAGCAGTTAAGCCCATGTGCCACAACTACTGAGCTCAGGCTCTACAGCCCATGCTCTTCAACAAAAGAAGCCACTGCAGTGAAAAGTCCATGCATCACAATGAAAAGTAGACCCCTCACACCACAATTAGAAAAAGCTTGAGTATAGCAATGAAGACCCAGTGTAGCTAAAAACAAATAGATTTTTTTTTTTTTAAAGAAGGATTTAGAGGGTACCTCCTCTCTGCTGGAATGCACCAGAATCAAAATTTAGCTTTATAAAAGCTGTTAGAGGTCAAGGAGGTCCCCTTGGAATAGAGTCGCTTTGGGCATTTCTGGGCCTTGGCTTTTTGGCTTTTGCTGATCTCTCTCAGGATGGGGAGTTCACTGTTCACCGAGGCAGTTCATTTAATTTTTAAATACTTCTAATTATTAGAATTCTTTAATATGAGCTGTCATCAACTTGTCTCTTAATTTTCTCCTTTGGGCACCATATCTCAGTGTATCTACACACCGTGATTAATTATTTCATTCATTCAGGCGTATGTGTTGAGCACCGGCATGGTTTCAAGTTCATAAATAAGAGTAAACAAAAGGTTGGGACTTCCCTGGCAGTCCAGTGGCTTAAGACCGCACACTTCCAATGCAAGGGACATGGGTTCGATCCCAGGTCAGGGAACTAGATCCCACATTCGGCAACTAAAGATCCTGCATGCTGCAACTAAGATCCACTGCAGCCAAATAAATAAGTAATTTTTGAAAGCCTTAAAAAAAAAAGAGTAAACAAGAGACAAGGTTCTTACCTCCTGGAGTCTGATGTTAGTGTAGTAGGAGGATCATTAAACTAAATGTCAGCAAGTCAAGGCAAAGACATTTACTAAAAGGATAAAAAAAGGAATGAAAGTTTTGTATCACTTGCAACCTGTATGAACTTGGCCAAGACACTTGAGCATCTGTTCTCACTTCATCTTGCGGAGAATATTATCCCATTGGACCTTCCAAAACAGTGGAAGTTCACTGGGGTGACGGTGTCTTGTAAAATGTTAATTGCTGTCTATTACTAAGAGCAGTGGTAGCTCTTACTTCTAGAGCAGCAGTTCTCAAAGCATTGGTCCTCTGGCCAGCAGCATCAGCGTCACTGGGAACTTGCTAGAGATGCAAACTCCCCAGCACCACCCCAGACTTGCTGATTCTGAAACTCAGGGTGGGTGGGGCCTGAGTTTTTATGAGGGCTCCAGGGGAGTCCGATGCCCGCCCTTGTTGAAGAACTACTGTAGACTAGGGCAGTGGTTCTTAGTCTTGACTGTGCAGTGGAGTCATCTGAGAGGAGGGCATTTAGGCCTGTACGTGCTGTGTCCTGACAAGTTAGGTCAGAATCTGGGCAGGGCTCCTGTGGAAGCTACTTGTGTGATTCACTTGTGCAGCCAGAGCTGGAGGGGCCTGAGGTTGGGAGGGTGAGGAGCACGGATGGTGGAGCTGCCCAGTTTGGTTTGAGTCCCCGATCTGCCCCTTGCCAGCTCTGTGGCTTTTGGCAAGAGGACTCTGGCCTCAGTTTCCCCGTTTTCATAATAAGGATAAAAATGCTTATCCCTCAGGGTTGTAACAGTCAAGCGAGATAATGTGTGTTAAGTCCCCGAGGACCTGTCCGGGCTGTGGTAAGTGAGATAGGATGGAATTTCTTGGTGGTGGCCTTCGGTTTTTGAAGCTGATTGTGCTCATCTCTCTACACTAGGCCTCTTTACCTCTTGCTTCATAATTTCCAGCCCCCTCTTTTGGAAAACTCCATTTTGTCTGTGACTCTCTTTAAAAAACAATGTCCCATATTCCAGCTTTTGAGACTCAGCTTTGACACCAACCACTGTTTTCTCCATACCATAAATACTCAGTAAATCTTGCAGCTACTCAAAAAGAATTTTTTAATTAATTAATTTATTTTAATTGGAGACTACTTACTTTACAATATTGTAGTGGTTTTTGCCATACATTGACATGAATCAGCCATGGGGGAACATGTGTTCCCCATCCTGAATCCCCTTCCCACCTCCCTCCCCACTCAAAAAGATTTTGTAAATTAAGAGGGAGGGAATATACTTAGAGCTGATTCACGTTGTTGTACAACAGAAACCAGCACAATATTGTAATTACCCTCCAATTAAAAATAAATTTTATAAAAAGATAAAAGAAAGCAATGTCCCATTTGACAATATCCATCACAATTACAAATGCATCCACTTTTTGTCCTTGTAATTCCAATGCTTTGTTCTACGGCTATGTCCGCATATGTGAGAAATGATGTTTGTTTCTCACAGCGTGGTTTGCAGTAGCACGAGGCTGGGATAACGTAAATGCTCATCAGGCTAGGGTCTCCAAGCAGGTGAACCCTGTGCGGCCACAGAAGAGAGTGAGACTGCTTCTCAGGTAACTGGCGTAGAACTCTGTAGGAGATATATATATATATATATATATATATATATAAAATTAAGTATCTTTAATATCTTTATTTATTTTTGGTTGTGCTGGGTCTTTGTTGCTGTGTGTGGGCTCTCTTTAGTTGCTATGAGCAGGGGATACTCTTCATTGTGGTGTGCGGGCTTCTGATTGCAGTGGCTTCTCGTTGCAAGCACAGGCTCTAGGCTTGCAGGCTCAATAGTTGCTGGCACACAGGCTTAGTTGCCCCTTGGTATGTGGGATCTTCCTGAACCAGGGATCAAACCCACATCCCCTGCATTGGCGGGCAGACTCATCCACTGTGCCACCAGGGAAGCCCTAGAATATGTTTTTTCAAGTGACAAAGGCAGTGTATGGAGCAGCATATATGGTGTGTTGCCATTTGTGCAAAAAGAGGAGAGTATGTTTATTGCTTATATGTGCATGCCGTGTGTTTGGAGTACATAAAAAATGGGTAATGTTGGGTTGCCTCTGAGGAGGACACTAGGGGACTGCTGGGCTGGGTGGAATAGAGAGTTTGCATGATAAACCATTGTGTGTTTTTCAAATTATTTTAACCCAAATGATTTTAACCCATTAAAGAGTATCATTAAAAATGTGACATCTTGAGCTTAATCCTGCACTTGAGCCTGACCTCTTGGGGTACAGTGGGAGTCTTACCATTTTTCCGTGAACTGGACACTGGCCTACTTTTGATGCCATTTAAGATTGCATTACTCTTGGCACTGTGGTCTCCGATGAACCTTGTGGTCAGAGACGGCACCCAGCTCTGTTTCACATGGATGGTTGCCAGGGCAGGTCTCATGGACACGAGGAAGTTTCAAAGTGCCCCCACCCCGCCTGGACTGGCACAACCGGCTTTGTTTTTGGCCCAGAATGCTGGGCTGTCAGGATCGTTTGAATCTTGATTCTGCCATCTATAGCATTAAATCTTTTTTCCTGTCCTGGGTCGTCTGGGCCATTGATGAACCTGCCTCCTGGGTCTATCTTTAGTCAAGTCATTGCTGAGAAGACATTGGACAAGGCATGGAGAAGAATAAAGCACTGTGTTGTGCTGACAGCTTGTTTCTCTAGCTTATCATCAAGCCATTGGAGACACCAGGGTTCACATCTATAGAGTGCTGCTGCTGCTAAGTCGCTTCAGTCGTGTCCGACTCTGTGTGACCCCACAGACAGCAGCCCACCAGGCTCCGCCGTCCCTGGGATTCTCCAGGCAAGAACACTGGAGTGGGTTGCCATTGCAACAACATTGACTCAGGTGTGTTCAGAAGGTAGTGGAAGCATCGAAAGGGAAGAAAGGGATCAGCTTCACCTGGGCAAGGGGATGGCTCGGAAAGGCTAAACAGAACAGGGGACCCTTGATAGTTAAACAGAAGTGGTGGTAGGTGGAGAAACAGGCAACAGAATTTTATGTAAGCTACAGTCATAGCCATGTGCTAAATGTAGATGAAAAAAAACTGCCAGGAAATGTCCCCAAATAATACCACAGTAGGAATATTGGTTTTATTTTTTCTGATTTCTCAAATGGGAGTATATTGCCTCTTGTTAGTATTTTTCTTAACACCATGCACATGTGCCCAGTTTTCAGCAACTCAGGGTTGTAGAACTTGGCTAGAGACCTGCTGCAGAGTCAAAAGCTGGGAGCTGAGCTGGGAGCCAGGCTGGCAGCGCTCCTGCAGTCCTGTTGTTTCCATCGGTGGTACCTGAGGTTGAAGTAGAGAAGCTAATAATGCAAGGTCAGCCCTTGCTTCTCTGTACCGAAGTTTTACGTAGCAAAACTAGGAGGTTTTAACACTAGGAGGTTCTAGTGTTAAAGCTTGAGATAAGTGGGGAGGTAAGTGACGTCATTGGGGGCACAGAGAATGTTTCCATGTGGATTTCTCCTTTTCTCCTTCTCTCACTCAAAAATCATGAAAATCGAACAGGTATTTACTGATGTCGTTTCCCTTGATATTTCTAGCATGCAGATTTCCCACCCCCAGCATTGATTTCCACTGACGAGACCCACACACAGGAGGGAGGGGCCCTCAGAACTGGCAAGGGTCTTGCCACATGTCCTCCAGACATTGAGTCCTGTCTGATTTTTCTCCGTCACCAGGAAGAGAAGAATTGTCGGACTGTCCTGCATTCACATTTTGGCTTCTTACTTGCTGTGAAACTGTAACCTAGGTCTTTGAGCTCAGCTTTTCATCATTATTTTGGGATGATAAAGTTGACCTCACAGTTGTAACGATTGAACCAGGTACTTAAGCACTGGTCTAATGCTTGACCTACGAACAGGTGTTGCTACATTGTGGCTGCTCTTATTCATTATTATTATTTGATTGCCAGTCACTCAGGTGTGTCCTATATGTGGTCATGCAGAAAAAACCCTGGGCCTATGCTCATTATCAGCACTTTGGACCCATGATTCTGAATATTGACATAAAGTTGGCAGGGAGTGGGGTGCTAGTAGTTGTGGTCCAACAACATAAAATAGTGTTTGGCACAGTTTCACTTCAGAGGTCAATTTTCTTTTAAACAAAAAATTTTCTACAAGATCCCCCGGGGCGACTTCATGAAATGTCAGTTGCTCTGTTTCCATTGATAAAAACTGTGTTAAAATGGGAAATGTGCATATTTAAGTAAAGCCTCAAGAAATATGTGTCAATTGACTAGAAAAACGAAAAGGGGAATAATTAGCAATAGAAAAGGGAGAAAAGGAGGCCCCCGTGGGTTGGATCTTGGGACATGGAAAAGATTCCTTCTTCCTTTCTGTCTTTCTGACCTGCCACCGCATTGGGACCTGGCTCTGAGCTTTGAGGACTGGAAGCTTGTCTTGAAGTTAGTGATATGACTTCGTACTCTTTGCTGGATCTGCCCCAGTTTTCACATTTCTGACACTCTGAGGTCCTGCTGAATTCCAGAATCAGTGTTTCTGATGACCAGAAAGAAGATAAAACTAGGGAAGGAAGGTGTGCCCTTTATCAGGAGAACCTGAAGAGTAAGAAGATTGGCTCAGAAGCTGCCAGAGAAAGGATGATGGAAGAGTTAACTCATCTCTGTTTGTCTTCCTCTTAAGATGAAAAAGTCATCTGTAAATGAGGGCTGACCTATTCAGTCGCTGGAGCGCCGAGGTCTGTGTTTGCCCTCTACCTCTGCCTGCTGTTAAATGTCAGCTGTATCTGAGGGCGTGGTGGGACCTTCAGTCCTCTCCCTCCATTCTTACTCTTTGGAGACTGGGAGAATAAGGGGTCAAGCAAAAGGGGGAATTTTAGCTCTGAGGTCTGGCACACAGTAGCTGTTTCATAAACATTCTTCTGTCTCATCCGGTGCAGGACCCATCTGCGGTGAGTACATCAAATTCAGGGTGTGGACAGAACTGGAACCATCTTTTTTGTTTGTGTCTTTTTTAACAGAGTAGGTGGTATTCGGAGTATTAAGGCTAGTGTATACACACACACACATTTATATACATATAAAAAACATGATCTTTTTGTAGAAATGTCCATTTTAACACATTTTACAAAGAGTGAAATATCTAGTCTCCGTTTAGCTGCCTAGTACTCTTGCCTGGAAAATCCCATGGACGGAGGAGCCTGGTAGGCTACAGTCCATGGGGATGCACAGAGTCGGCCACAACTGAGCGACTTCACTTTCACTTTTATGCGTTAGAGAAGGACATGGCAACCTACTCCAGTGTTCTTGCCTGGAGAATCCCAGGGACGGGGGAGCCTGGTGGGCTGCCGTCTTTGGAGTCGCACAGAGTCGGACACAACTGAAGTGACTTAGCAAGCAGCAGCAGCAGCACCCTTTCTCTTAATTTGTAGAATCATACCTCTAGATCTCATAGATTAGGTCTATCCTCAGTCTTACTGCAGTCTCTTAAACCTTCCAGCATTTATTGCAAAATGCTTTTCGCTTTTTCATGCTCTTCACTGTGCAAACATAATGCTTCATTTGTTTTTAAATAACTTAAAGTGTTTGTTTTATAGATCAAGGTGCATTTTATCATTCCATTTGAAAGGTTTTGCCTAAGTCTTTGTGACCCCATGGACTGTACAGTCCATGGAATTCTCTAGGCCAGAATACTAGAGTGGGTAGCCTTTCCCTTCTCCAGGGGATCTTACCGACCCAGGAATCGAACCGGGGTCTCCTGCATTGCAGGTGGATTCTTTACCAACTGAGCTATCGGGGAAGCCCTCGCCTAAGTATATTTAGACATTTAAAAGCTTGTTTTAGATGCTAAAAATGTCTTTGAACTCTGTGATATCTTCCTGGGTGGTGGGTCTGTTCAACATTTGTCAGTTTGCTTTTCTTATTTTGCGGGAGATTGGGTGCTGATGTCATGGAGTTGGTTGGTTAGGTTTGTTATGTCTTTGATGTCTGGTGTTCGGCAGCAAGGCTGAGGGGAATCACATACTGCCCTCTTGAATAGCATTGGTAAGGGGGGCTAGGGGAGCAAGACCAAGGCTACCGAGGCAGTATTGACACTAGGCTTCCTGTTACCATTATTCTCCTCTTAATTTTTTATTCTCTCTCTTTTATTTTGGTTGCATGGTTTTCAGGATCTTAATTCCCCAACCAGGGATTGAACCCAGGCCCTTGGCAGCAAAAGTGCATAGTCCTAACCATGGATCTCCAGGGAATACCCCCTTCTCTTTTGTTCTTGCTGTGTGTCCCTTGTTTCTCCTACTTTTCCAGCCACTGAAATACTTGTATACATTATTGGACTTCCTGCATCTAGGCTGGTGGTAAAGAAGGGGGCTGTGCCTTCCTTCACTCCCCCTTCTGCTCCTCCTCAGAGTTCAGACTTTATTTTGATGAACATTTTAGATAATGTACTTGGCCATTTCCCCATGTCTTGCCATACATGTAGAAGTTAGTATGGGTTTTGCAAAGAGGGTGATGGCTCAGGGGTCAGCAGCCTTCCCCAGGATGGATGTCAGCTGCTTGTGACTCCTATTTTGGCGCTGGGAAGTGACTGTGCTCATCCTTGGTGGTGACTGGCAGGGGGTGGTGACTTTTACCAGGGCCGGCAGCAGTACAGGCTCAAGTGCCGCTGAAACTTGGCCAACTGGGCTCCTTGGCTCCCACTGTGCCCACCACTGACTCCACCTTCAGCATTTGTATTTTGGTTTCTGGAGTGTCGTTTGTACTGGCCATTTAGTCTGTGCTGTTCCACAGCCTTTTCATCATTGGAATTATACAGCTTGAACATTTTTGACCTTGTAAGGCTCTGTAGAAGAGACTGTAAACTCCAGATCACTCTCTACAGCCGGGGCCGATGCTAGGGAGAGACTGTGGCTTGGGTGGATGGCCTTGGTCTCTGAAGGCTGTTTTGCAGTAGGTCTTGAGTGTATGTTGAACACATCTCAGAGGGAGCTGATGCTGCAAGGAAAACTGTGGTGGGCTTGAGCCCAAGGGAAGCTTGGGGATATATAGCTGCTGCTTTCACAGTATATGATTTTTTTTCTTTTTCTCAATTTCCTGCTGGTTCCAGTGATTCTGGCTTAATTAAGTGTATGATAAACAGTCCCCTTTAGCTTGTTGCTTGAAAGTGAAAAGGAAGTGTTTGTGGCTTCAGTTTGTGTTCAACTCTGCTGCCCCATGGACTGTACCCACCAGGCTCCTCTGTCCATGGAATTCTTCAGGCAAGAATACTGGAGTGGGTAGCCATTCCCTTCTCTAGGGTATCTTCCCGACCCAGGGATTGAACCTGGCTTTCCTGCATTACTGGTGGATTCTTTACTACCTGAGCTACCAGGGAAGCCCCAGAGTCCCAGCTTGTTGCTTATCCTTGCTTTATTCCAAGTCAGTTTCAGGGGACCTAGTAGGAAAGTCCGGAGAAGGCAATGGCAAGCCACTCCAGTACTCTTGCCTAGAAAATCCCATGGATGGAGGAGCCTGGTAGGCTGCAGTCCATGGGGTCGCTAAGGGTCAGACAAGACTGAGCGACTTCACTTTCACTTTTCACTTTCCACTTTCACACATTGGAGAAGGAAATGGCAACCCACTCCAGTGTTCTTGCCTGGAGAATCCCAGGGAAGGGGGAGCCTGGTGGGCTTCCGTCTATGGGGTCACACAGAGTCGGACACGACTGAAGTGACTTAGCAGCAGCAGCAGCAGCAGTAGGAAAGTCTGTGGCCTGTCATTCCTTCCATCCCCACCTGAAACCTCAAAGTCTCTAGTTAACCTTTACTTTGGGTGATGGAGGGCTGAGCCACAGCACGGTGGGGTGATGGCAGGGGCCAGGCAGATGTGATTTTGTGATAGGTTTTGACTGATAGGCATGGTTATGTGCTCAGTGGGTCTCCTCTTGTAATGACCATCCAGCCCACTCTTAATATTCCTGGGGAAACAGCTTCCCTGGGGCCCAGGGAGGTGAAGGACTTACCCTGGGTTGTATAGTCATGGAAGAACCCAGAACAGTTGTCTTTCTGCAAGTGTATTTTAACCATGTTGCATTGACTCACCGAAGTCTGCGTACCCTTCAGTCTGAGTCTCCCTACACTCAGCGTGGGGAGAGGAACCTGAATATGGCTAACAGCAGGCCTTTGGCAATCTAATTTGGGTTCTGATTCTAGTTCTGCTACTTACTAACTATGTGACCATGGTGTGTGCCTGACCGACAAGGGTCTGTTTCCTCACCTGTAGAGTGGGACCCATACCTGTCTCATTAGGTTTTGAGGGTCACCCTGGACTGTTCCTGAATGTAGCCACTGAGTACATTGCAGCTCGCAGCAGCATTTTGCCATGCCTTCAGAATTCATGCCAGGATGAGGTTCGAGTCATCTGTCCCTCTTTAACTGATACTGAGGTAGGAAGAGCCCCAACAAATTCCAAACCTGCCTGGATCTTGACTTCATTTAGCACTTGCCCTGTGAACAAACCAAGGCCCTGGGGGATCTGTGCCCATTGGAAGAGGATGCCTATGGGTTTAATAGCTTGTAGGTTTTATAATCAGCCTTTATTAGCCAAGTGATTTGGCAGAGGCAGATTGATTTTTTTTTTTTTTTTTCTTTTAACTGGGGCCGAAAGAGTTGTATGCTTTTCCAGGTAACCATGAGTCAAGACCTTGTGACTTATCTGTTCATATGCACAGCCAGCTGAACATAAACTGGTATGATTCATTTCTCAAATATTTGAGTGCCCAGTGTGTTCCAGACACAGGACAGAGTATCAGGGAAAGACACTGGGGAGCAAAAACAGACCTGGGACTTGACTCCATGGGCTTTATGTGGTTATGGGGAAGACAGACTGTAAGGGTAAAGTTCTTATCATTATAAGGCAATGAAGAAGTACTTGGGGCCATGGGAGCATACACTGCAGCTGCTGCTGCTGCTACGTCACTTAAGTCGTGTCCAACTCTGTGCAACCCCATAGATGGCAGCCCACCAGGCTCCCCCATCCCTGGGATTCTCCAGGCAAGAACACTGGAGTGGGTTGCCATTTCCTTCTCCAATGCATGAAAGTGAAAAGTGAAAGTGAAGTCACTCAGTTGTGTCCGACTCCTAGCGACCCCATGGGCTGCAGACTACCAGGCTCCTTCATCCATGGGATTTTCCAGGCAAGAGTGCTGGAGTGGGTTGCCATTGCCTTCTCCGGGGAGCATACACTAGAGAGAGTTAACCCAGACTGGGAGGCCAGTAAAGGTTCACAAAGAAGTGACAATTGAACTGAGCTGAAAAAAGACTGGGGGAGTGGATGGGTTGGGTGATCTGACCTTCTGTGACACCCTCTGAGCCTGTCACCCTCCCTTTTTCTGTTGGTCTTTTAGGAGGCAGTTAATCCTCCTGCAGTCAGTCCTACTGTAATTTCAAATGTCCGCTACATACATTTATATTTTTGGCCACATCTCTTAGCTTGCAGGATCTTAGTTCCCTGACCAGGGATTAAACCAAGGGCCCTGGCAGTGAAAGCATGGAGTCTTAACCACTATATCGCCAGGCAAGTCCCAAATGTATGCGTATTTTTAAAAATTGCATCGTTTTCAGGACAGTGATATAGTATGGCTACTGTTTTAGGAGATAATATAATCTTCAAGCATTTGTTCATGGTCTACTGTGTGGTTTACATACATTGTTATCTAATCCTCTGACCAACCCTGCCAGGCGAGTCTTATGACTTATGGGTGAAGAAATGGAGGCCCAGAAAGGCTCAGTGACTTGGGGTTTGTCTCCTTTGGTCAGTGATGGGAAAACTGGGATTTAAACCTTCTGGTCTACTGCCAGATCTGCTTCTGTGCTCTTCTGCCTCTCCCTCTGTGGATGGACTTTTGTGATTCCATTTTGAGGATCCAACTGTCTCTGTGTTGTGTCTGTGGGAAAATGCAATCTGGATTCCAGCCTTCCAGTCTGTAGAGGAACTTTTGGTGCGTGGTCCACTTATCAGTTGAGGATTGTTGTCTGTATCAGGCCAGCATTGAGACTAAGTGAATTTGGCTTGCGGTGTTTTTAAAATTGCTTTTTCAGTTCAAATCCAGAATTAATGGAGGGAGGTCATAGAAATAGTCACTTGAGGTAAGTAACAGTGGGCTGGATAAAAAGTAATGTCAATATCACTCCTGCTGCCAGCAGTGTCCCTGTGGGCCATGGGAAAAAAAATTGGTGTGGGCTGGTAACTCTTAATTACTTAGAGGTGAATCTTGGTGACTTTCCAGTGACTTGTCAGTGAGGGCTCTGGGTAAGGTAATCTCTGTCAGTCACCCCATCTCTCTGAGCCTCAATCTTTTTGCCTGTAAAATGAGACTCTAATTCTGCTTTATCTACCTCAGCATTGCTATGAGATTCAAATGAATTATAGGATCTTAGAGGAGAGCATCCCTAAGATACCATATTTGAAAGTGTTCTGCAGGCTTAGGTAAACGAATGTCACTTTTGTTGATTCACCATTATGCTTCATGTTAATAGCATACCATACTGGTTCTCAAACTTTAGCTGTATTAGAATCACCTTCAGGGCTCATTTAGTTCAGTTCAGTTCAGTCGCTCCGACTGTGTCCGACTCTTTGCGACCCCATGAATCGCAGCACTCCAGGCCTCCCTGTCCATCACCAACTCCTGGAGTTCACTCAAACTCATGTCCATCGAGTTGGTGATGCCATCCAGTCATCTCATCCTCTGTCGTCCCCTTCTCCTCCTGCCCTCAATCTTTCCCAGCATCAGGGTCTTTTCCAGTGAGTCAACTCGTCGCATGAGGTGGCCAAAGTATTGGAGTTTCAGCTTTAGCATCAGTCCTTCCAGTGAACACCCAGGACTGATCTCCTTTAGGATGGACTGGTTGGACCTCCTTGCAGTCCAAGGGACTCTCAAGAGTCTTCTCCAACACCACAGTTCAAAAGCATTAATTCTTCAGCACTCAGCTTTCTTCATAGTCCAACTCTCACATCCATACATGACCACGGGAAAAAACATAGCCTTGACTAGACGGACCTTGGTTGGCAAAGTAATGTCTCTGCTTTTTAATATGCTATCTAGGTTGGTCATAACTTTTCTTCCAAGTAGTAAGCATCTTTTAATTTCATGGCTGTAGTCACCATCTGCAGTGATTTTGGAGCCCCCCAAAATAAAGTCTGCCACAGTTTCCACTGTTTCCCCATCTATTTGCCATGAAGATGGGACCAGATTCAATGATCTTAGTTTTCTGAATGTTGAGCTTTAAGCCAACTTTTTCACTCTACTCTTTTACTTTCATCAAGAAGCTTTTGAGTTCCTCTTCACTTTCTGTCATAAGGGTGGTATCATCTGCATATCTGAGGTTATTGATATTTCTCCCGGCAATCTTGATTCTAGCTGGTGCTCTTCCAGCCCGGCGTTTCTCATAATGTACTCTGCATATAAGTTAAATAAGCAGGGTGACAATATACAGCCTTGACGTACTCCTTTTCCTATTTCGAACCAGTCTGTTGTTCCATGTCCAGTTCTAACTGTTGCTTCCTGACCTGCACATAGGTTTCTCAAGAGGCAGGTCAGGTGGTCTGGTATTCCTATCTCTTTCAGAATTTTCCAGTTTATTGTGATCCACACAGTCAAAGGCTTTGGCATAGTCAATGAAGCAGAAATAGATGTTTTTCTGGAACTCTCTTGCTTTTTTGATGATCCAGCAGATGTTGGCAATTTGATCTCTGGTTCCTCTGCCTTTTCTAAAACCTGCTTGAACATCTGGAAGTTCACGGGTCACGTATTACTGAAGCCTGGCTTGGAGAATTTTGAGCATTAATTTACTAGTGTGTGAGATGAGTGCAATTGTGCGGTAGTTTGAGCATTCTTTGGCATTGCCTTTCTTTGGGATTGGAATGAAGACTGACCTTTTCCAGTCCTGTAGCCACTGCTGAGTTTTCCAAATTTGCTGGCATATTGAGTGCAGCACTTTCACAGCATCATCTTTCAGGATTTGAAATAGCTCAACTGGAATTCTATCACCTCCACTAGCTTTGTTTGTAGTGATGCTTTCTAAGGCCCACTTGACTTCACATTCCAGGATGTCTGGCTCTAGGTGAGGGATCACAGCATTGTGATTATCTGGGTCGTGAGGATCTTTTTTGTACAGTTTTTCTGTGTATTCTTGCCACCTCTTCTTAATATATCTGCTTCTATTATGTCCATACCATTTCTGTCCTTTATCGAGCTCATTAAGCTACAGAGTGCTAGGCTCCTTCTCCGGAATTTCTGATTTACTAGCTTTCTCTCGGATGGGGCTAGAGGATTTGTATATCTAATACATCCCCACATGATGCTGATGTTGCCGTACTGGTGACCACACTTTGAGATCCACTGGCACATACTGCTCAGATCTGGAGCTGCTTGCCTTTGGCACTGCCTTAGGCCTATCACCTCATGGCAAATAGATGGGAAAACAGTGGCAGACTTTATTTTTCTGGGCTCCAAAATCACTGCAGGTGGTGACTGCAGCCATGAAATTAAAAGATGCTTACTCCATGGAAGGATAGTTATGACCAACCTAGACAGCATGTTAAAAAGCAGAGACATTACTTTGCCAACAGAAGTCCGTCTAGTCAAGGCTATGGTTTTTCCAGTGGTCATGTATGGATGTGAGAGTTGGACTATAAAGAAAGCTGAGCACTGAAGAATTGATGCTTTTAAACTGAGGTGTTGGAGAAGACTCTTGAGAGTCCCTTGGACTGCAAGGAGATCCAGCCAGTCCATCCTAAAGGAAATCAGTCCTGAATATTCATTGGAAGGACTGATGTTGAAGCTGAAACTCCAATACTTTGGCCACCTGATGCGAAGAGCTGACTCATTTGAAAAGACCCTGGTGCTGGGAAAGATTGAAGGCGGGAGGAGAAGGGGATGACAGAGGATGAAATGGTTGGATGGCGTCATCGACTCAATGGACAAGTGTTTGGGTAAACTCCGGGAGTTGGTGATGGACAGGGAGGCCTGGTGTGCTGCAGTTCATGGGGTCGCAAAGAGTCGGACACGACTGAGCGACTGAACTGAACAAAGAGAGATATGGGAAATGGTGAGTGTAGCTGTCAGTTCCAGGCCATGTGGTAGCCAGAGCTAAGTGAGCATTGGCCAGGTGGCTGTGATGTGTGGAGTTGGGTGGAAGCAACTTCACTGTTCCCTTGGATCCCTTTTTACTTGGTAGTTATGCTTCTCCGGACTGTGGTGTGTGGGGCAAAAGGTACTTATTGCAGGGTGCTTTGGGCCTAACTTGGACAGTCCCACCCACATTGGTGAGCTCCTCCATTCTTGAGGCTCGCCCAGACCCACCCACACTCCAGCCCTCACCTTCTTTCTTTTGATCTTCCAAGGTTGCAGGGGAGGAAGAGTCTCCCTGCTGGGCTTTATGGCTCATCAGCACATTCTCTCTCTGTCCCTCTAAGAGATTCTGATTGTTCCAGCCTCTTCCCTCTCTTCACATGTATAGTTTCTGTTTAAACCTCTTTCCTAACTGAAGCACCCAGCGTTTTCCTAAATTACCCCCATGTCAGAAGAGGACAGGCTGGAACAGGCTAGCAGCGGTTCTCACACTTTGTGGGCCATTTTGAGTGTCTGGTTAAAAATGATTCCCTGGCCACTCCCTCAAAGACTAATTTTTCAGGTCTAGAGAGATTCCAGGGATTCTGATGCTTGCATCGAAGAATGATACTTAAGGAAATAACTAAAGAGATTTTAACCTGCTTTTTAGTCTGCTAACATGTGGTGGGCACCACTTTTATTCTAATCACCCCAGAGTGCTGCTTGGCCATCTGTCCTCCTTAAAGTCTCCCCCTTTTGAATCTGTATCCTAGCCCCAGGAGACACTTGTGGCTGGAAGGGGAGGCGGTTTGCTTAATGGTTGCTTTCTTGGTCGACCAACAGATGACCTGGGCTTTAGGTTCTTGGAGAAGAAAACCTCAGAATATCGGTTTTGTCCTCTAAGAGGGGTCTGTTTAGTTCAGTCGCTCAGTCATGTCCAACTCTTTGTGGCCCCATGGACTACAGCTTGCAAGGCTTCCCTGTCCAGCACTGACTCCTAGACCTTGCTCAAACTCATGTCCATTGAGTCAGGGATGCCATCCAACCATCTCATCCTCTGTTGTCCCCTTCCCTTCTGCCTTCAATCTTTCCCAGCATCAGGGTCTTTTCTAATGAGTCAGTTCTTCGAATCAGGTGACCAAAGTATTGGAGCTTCAGGTTCAACATCAGTCTTTCCAATGAATATTCAGGGCTTATTTGGAGTGTATTTCCCAGTGCAAAGTCTGCTGCTGCTGCTAAGTCACATCAGTCGTGTCCAACTCTGTGTGACCCCATATATGGCAGCCCACCAGGCTCTGCCGTCCCTGGGATTCTCCAGGCAAGAAAACTGGAGTGGGTTGCCATTTCCTTCTCCAATGCGTGAAAGTGAAAAGTGAAAGTGAAGTTGCTCAGTTGTGTACGACTCTTTGCGACCCCATGGACTGCAGCCCACCAGGCTCCTCCGTCCATGGGATTTTCTAGGCAAGAGTACTGGAGTGGGGTGCCATTGCCTTCTCCGAGTGCAAAGTCTAGGTGACCTTTGTAGCCCACATTTGCTCCATTCTCACAACTTTTTGGGACTCATAATGGGTGTTTAAAATTTTTTTTTATATGGCTGTCTGATGAGCTGTCACTGGACTGATTTTTATCTCAAACTATAAGCATCTTAGAAGCTATGATGTGTGCATAGTGATGGGCATACAGATATTTAATCAATGGTGGGGTAGGTAGCTTTTCCATGTTTTGGGGCTGGTCACCCCTTGATCCTTACATTCAGTTCAGAACCATGGCAATGAGGGTCTAGAATTGGCTTGATCTCCACAGTGCCTCTTAGCTGGAAAGCCATTTTTAGTACAGGCTCTTGAGGCTTGCTGTCATCAAATAGTATTTTCAAGGAGGGAGCCTCAGGCAAGTCTGGGCCCTAACCGAAGACCAAGGTTTTAACCGAAAATAGACCAGCATCAGGAAGGGAGCTGGACAGACAACTCTTCCACTGCATCACTTGTTGGCAGAGGCTGCTGGCTGTGACAGAGCTAGCTGGGCATCCACCATGGCAGCAGATTACTCATAAGGCTGGTTGAGTATGAGTTTTGTGTATGAGGGGGAAAGAAAAAAAGTCCTTACTTCAAACAGCATTCTTCCTGTGTCTCCCAAGGATATATTTTTGTCCTCTTAAATGTTTGTTTCTTTTTTCCACATAATAGTCAGTGTTCAAGATTGTGGAGAGGAAATTCAGGAAACGGCCCAAGAACCCAGTTTTCAAAAGGGCCTGGGCAAAGTCTCAGCATTTTCTAAAGGGCTCTTTCTCCTCTGGATCCCTTCTGCGGTGGCATGCCAGTTCCCTCTGGCAAGATGGCCGGGTGCTTGGCCCATTATTTGCTCTCAGTCCAAAGTAACTTTTCGGTTCACTCTGGTCCTTTTTAATTTGTAGCTATTGCGTCTGGGTTGCTAAATTTACAGTGAGACCATGGCAGCGATTCAGTAGAACCACAGACCCAACGACAGAGCTGTGAGAGTCCCTTGTGGATAAACCTGGCTGGCCCACAGAGCTCTTGCAGTCACGTGCTGCCAGGGTTTTAAGCCCACGTCTGAATTTAATATTCTTCATCCTGCCCCGAAACTGCCATTGCAAAGCTCCTGGTTTTCCTCTGCTTCTCCACGTGGCCAAACTGAGGTGTGGCCAGTAGAGAGAGAAGGGTTTCCAGAGCCAAGGTGGATGGAACCATTTAAGTTCAAGGAGACTGATGAGGAAAGGAGTGGTGTTCTGATTGCATTTTTAAATGGGTTGGGAATAACACTGGCTGGGAAAACATTATCAAAAATCTGCAAAATCAACATTCTTTCTTCCTGATAAACATGAAAGCTCGGCAGCTGCACCTCCCTCTCACGTGTTTGGCCAACTGCTGTTTGGGACATTGTGCCTCCCTTGGCGGCGTATGAGGGCTGATTGGAGCCAGGGTTGGCATCCCAGCTCTTTGCTCCACGGATCAGGGTGTTTCAGTGTTCTCAAAAGCTAGACAAGCTCAGGTTGTCACTGGACTTAAGCGGGGACTAGCGGGGGCGGGAAACAATACCCATCCATCCATCCATCCATCCAGGGCTACCTAGACCCTTTGATATCCCTCCACATTGCTAATCAGGTTCTTCGAGTTGAGACCCAATGCAGGCATAAGGTGATCTTATTTAAAGTCAAAGGTGATTCGTGGGTGACTTCTTTTCCATCAGGATCTTCACCCTTTTAGTCACCCCATAACCTCTGTTATACAAGAGGATTTTGTTTATTTCAGAGAATTGGCCCACACACAGGTTTGAAGCAAGTCCAAAAGGAACATTTGCCACCGTATAAAAACTTGTATCGTTTTGCTGCTCTTTGAGAACCGAACTACCTCGTCTAGTCGCCCCTCTGCACCCTTCCCCCAGTTTCCTGCTTCATTTGCCAAAAACTCAAGGTATGGGAATTACTGGTATATCTCTCAGAACAGGAGCAATGGCCTTTTTTCAGGAAATACTTGGGGGAAAGCAGAACTGCCTCATTTATGCTCTTTTCTTTCTTTAAAATCTTCTCATATATCTTCACAAGGAAATGGCTTGGAACTGTTACCAAGAAGAATGCAGCAGTGACTAAGAACCATTCTGAGTTACTGGAGTGCAAGCCTGTCAAATGGAATCTATTCCTTTCTTGACATGGACTCGGGTACCTGCAGTAGATGTTGTAACTACTGTGTATGTGACCCATGCCTGAGCTCAGTGAAGCATCTAACGGGATGGATCCCATTAGGAGCCTAAAGCTAAAACGGAAAGTGAGGGCTGGATGATAAAGCTGCAGGTGAATTCACCGCTGGCAGGGTTATCAGATCAGATTTGTATTTTCTGTGGGAGGCAGTCCTAGGATTGTGCCTGATCAATATTTTTTTTCATCAGACCCTTGCAGCTGTTGAAGTCAGCTGTTGAAGTATGCAGTTCTCTTAGGGCTGGAAGAGAGAACTTACAGTTTTTCAGATGAATCTGAACTAGAAAGTTCTTTTAAGATGTATCCAACATCTGAATTACAAAAGTCCTACATGTTTAGGATGGAGGTGGCCTGATTTTAAAAGAAGCTCTTGTAGGGGAGAAAAGACTCAAGATATTTTGGATGATCAGAGAAACATGCAGGTCCTTCTCAGAGGGATGGAGGAGTAGGTGGTTCTTTAGCTGGATACCTTGATGGTTTTAGGTTTGCCTTTTGGTGGTAGTTTAGTTGCTAAGTCATGTACGACTCTGGCGACCCTGTGGGCCATAGCCTGCCAGGCTCCTCTGTCAGTGGGTTTCTCCAGGCAAGAACACTGGAATGGGTTACCATTTCCTTCTCCAGGGGATCTTCCCCACCCAGAGATTGAACCCAAGTCTCCTGCATTGCAGATGGATTCTTTACCACTGAGCTGCCAGGGAAGCCCAGGTTTGCCTTCTGGATCTATTGATGTCCTCACAGCGGGTGGTGCTGGGTGGGGGAGCCTGGTCCTTCCTCCTGCAGGTCCCCAGGGGAAGTGTGAGTTGACTTTGACTTTAGTTCTCCTCCCTGGCTTCTCTGGGAAACCATCCCTTGCCCACACAAGGCCCGTTCTGTGCCTACACTGGCTTTTCCAGACAGGGGTCAAAGCTCTTAATTCTGAGGGTTTTCTAGTCAGACTTACAGCTGCCTTTGTTAAAAAAAAGAAAAAAGAAAAAAAAAAAAGCAGCAGGGACCTTAGAAAATGGATGAATGGAATGTTTTATGTTCCTGTTTTAAACTTAAAGACAATTCTGCAAATACAAAAAGTAATAAGAATATAATTTCACTTCCATATTCCATCAGGTTTAGGGTGTCAGGGAGAATGGTATAGGTGTGAGATGAATGAAACAGGAAAGTGGTGTGGAGTGGGGAGGAGAGCTAGTGACAGTGGGCAGGGAGAGAGCAGCAAAGACATGCACGGGAAGAAACAAGGCACACAGGCAGAGAGTTGGAAAACCCTTTGAGGTGAAACCAATTTTCAGTAAGGCTTTCACCCCACTGCTGCAATTTGATGTCTAAGATTTCTGAAAATTGCCACACCACTATCCAAAAAGTACTTTTTTTTTTTCTTTGTAAATGCACCCTGTAGTCAAAATATGACAACCTGGCATGCCTGTCCTTAAAATATTAATATTGACTAATAAAAGAAGCAAAGGCCTAAGTTACTTAATGCTTTAAAAAATAAAATGTTCTTTCTCCAAAATAAAGCAGAAACCTTATGGTCATTGGATAACTCCAAAGAGTTAAAGAAAATTCTCTTTTTATTGATATGTGTACCTATACACATGTATAAAAAGAAACTACCTCCAAATCATCCAGTGATTCTCTCTGGATAGTGATTGTATAATTATTTTTCCTCCTTTCCCACTTTTGGGAGGGGGTTTTACTTTCCAATTTTTTCTTATAATGACCAATATTTCTTTAATCAAGAGCAAGTTATTAGAATATAATTCTCTGGTTAGTAAATATGGAGAAACAACAGGTAAATGTTATCGTTTCCCTAAAGTATTTAAGTTGGGAAATACATACATCCAAGGTATCCTAGTCCCACCCCCGTTTTCTCTCTTTATAACTTGTAGTTTTATCAAATTTACACATGCATATGGTTTCATATGTACTTCCCAGGTGGCGCAGTGATGAAGAACCCACCTGCCACTGCAGGAGATGTAAGAGACCTGGGTTTGATCCCTGGGTCTAGAAGATCCCCTGGAGAAGGGCATGGCAACCCACTCCAGTATTCTTGCCTGGTGAATCCCACGGACAGAGGAACCAGATGGGCTACAGTCCAGGGGGTCGCAAAGAGTTGGACATGACTGGAGCGACTGAACACCCATGCATGCATGCATGGTTTCAAGAACCAGATAGTTCTTACAAGAATTATTTACCACCTCACTTTCACCTGCCATGGCCCAATGGCAGTCGCTTAAAAATCGTAGGCATTGTCATTTGGTATTCCACGTTTTTTAATAGCTTGCATGTTTTGCTACTTCGAGGTATTATCTGTTGACAACTCCTGAGGATTTTCCTCCTCTTTTGCACCCTGTGTGCTGTGTCCCACACACTTTATTTTCGGAGGAAAAATTCCTGTCTTCTCCAAAAGTCACAAGTGTCATGCCTTATTCTAAGGGACACGGAGGGTCCCTACATGGAATAACATGCAAACCTTTTGGCCTTTTGTGATTTTGCCAATGAAACTTTTAAGTTTTAGGTTTTAATTGGGCCATGTGTTGTTACTAGCTCGGTGGACCAACCCTTAACCAAGGTCCAAGAAGCTGGATTGAATTAGGCCATCTTCTGGATGTGGTTTTTTTGGACCAATAACTGTTTTGTTACTCTTTATTTTTACTGTAGAGTATAGAGAAAACACACCATCCTAGTTAATTGCAGGTCATTGTTTGCTGGACTTGGTTATTTTGGGGGTCTTAGGATGGCATCACCGACTCTGTGAACATGAGTTTGAGTGAACTCCGGTAGTTGGTGATGGACAGGGAGGCCTGGCGTGCTGTGATTCATGGGGTCGCGGAGAGTCGGACACGACTGAGAGATTGAACTGAACTGAACTGAGGAGGCAACTTTCTTGAGCTTCAGGACATTCTCAAGGAAGTGACTTCTGCCTTTATTTGGTGATGTCTGGGGTTTGTGGGGCAATGGCAGAGCTGCCTGTGTCCTGAGGACCCAGAGAGATCTGTATTAAGTGCTTAAAGTGCTGCCTTTTCCGGAAAAGCTGTTGCATACGGCTTGTGGACTCCCAAGTCTTGGCATTCTACTCTGTTTCCAGAGCCACCCACAGACACCTCTGAATTCTTTGTTCAGTCTTAGAGACCATTCTTCTGGGCCAGCCTGCCTCCTCCAGGCTGGGAAGTGACCCCTACCTCTTGCCCTTGCCTGTCTCTGTGGCCCTTCTGAGTTCTGGAAGAAACTTTACTGGAATGCATGCTAGTGATCTTGCCATCTCTCTCCTTACTGGGGAATGAGGGAAGGCAACAGGGCAGTGCCCTCTGAAATGAAGACTGAATCTTAAAGTTGTGAGGGACCTTGGAAGCCACATGGTTTGTACAACTCTGCTTACATGCCTCCAGCAGTGAGAAGCTTGCTCATTCAAGGAGATGCCCTGTTTCAATACTGGGTGCTCATCTATTGCAAAGTCCTTTCCTGTTGAACTAACAACCTTGTCTGAGATGCCCCTCCAATAAACAGATGAGGACAACCTTGAAACTTGTCAACAAAGTATTCTTCTTATTTTTTTGGCATAAGTGATATTGAAAGTGGTTTTAAGAGGCAGCCGTGAAAGATGCTGGTAAAAACATGTTTTCTAAGCACTGAGTGTGTTTGCCAGAGAGGTTCAGTTTTGTTTTTCTTTATTGTTATGATTTTGATTTATCTGCATCTGATAGAATGGTATCAGTGACATGAGGAATAATTACATATCTTTTGAAATTCTAGCCTGGAACCCCACCAGGAACTGACCTAGATTTGTGCCAAGGAACACATCCTAGGTTTTGGGTTTTTTTTTTCTCCAGTGTGTGTTTAAAAAACACTTGTTTGAAATGCTAGACTTTTTGATACTTAAAGAGCATTGTTTTAGTGGGTGGAGTTCTTGTTTGATCCTCTGAGTTTAAACTTCTTAGCTCAGGGGTGGCCACAGTGACCATCCTGTGTTGTAAGCTCAAGAGATCTCTGAAAGGCAGGTCTTACACATGTGTGTGTGCGTGTGTGCACGTGCCTTGTTTCCCTTTTGTCAACCAGTTCTAAACTTTTCTTGATTCTTACAGCTTTTACTGATCTTCAGACGTGCTGGCTATCTTAGGAAAGCCATATAATATCATTCTTTAAAAATGATTTGACTTTGAGAAACAGGCAGCGATAGATGAACATGGTAATGCTGGGGGTTGGATTTCATTTCCTTTGAGATTTCCTTTGTTTTCCCAGCTTTATAGGATGACCATGTATTGCTTTTATATTGGAGGAAATTATCTGGGAAGGCATGGTTGCTTCCAAAATTACTCCTTGTCTGCCAGCGAGGTAACAAGATAGAGGACGCAGGAAGGATGACAGATTGGAACGTGGAGATAGTGGGATCTGGGGCTGCCCTGGAAACTGGTATCCCGTCTTTCTTACTGTCAAAAAAAGTGCCTCTTTTATTTTTACACGTATTTATTTTTCTTCTAAATGTCCCTTGCTTTAAAAAATTTCGTCTAAGCCAACGTCGTGTTTGTTAAGTAGTAATTCCCTCATTGTTGATCAAAGACTGAATGCCTATTAGCTAGTTACTGGGTTATTTTGTGAAGTGGTGCTGTTCCAACTGAGGGTACTGCTGTGATGTCTGGGGCCCTTCGTTAGGCACTGTGTTCTACACCTTCATTGTTTCCTAAGGGGGGCTGAGGCTGCAGTTAGAGCTCTTCTGTATTTTGGGTTCAGGACCCTGTGGGTCCCTCTGGTGCTGGTAGTTCTCCCCCCACAAGCCTGCCTTGGTTTTGTTTTCAGTATGACATGTGAACAGCAGTAGGACAGTAAGGGTTCGTGGCCGTGCTAACCTTTGTCTGCCTCCTCCTCCGTCATCTTCCTCATGGTCGTAAAGCTGCGTGAGCACTTCCAGTGTGCCGGGTATGTGTTAAATGTCAGGACTGATGACCTCATTTGACCCTCATAACTCCTCTGAAGCAAGGCTTGTTAATTACCCACCCCCCCCATTTTACTGACAGCGAAGCTGAGACTCAGAGGTTGAGTAACTTGTCCGAGGTCGTGAGACCAGAGAGCTGCAGAGCCAGGACCCGCTTCTCATCTCTCACACCTTCCTTTCGTCTCTTTCCCCCTCAGACTTTTCTTTCTGGGCTAGGACCTCAGCGTCGGATCTTCTTGACGTCCCATCACCTTGGGTGACGTATATCACCTTGTTGTGTACCTGGAATTCGTTGTTTCTCTCTTCACAGCTCCCTCGCAGGAGGTATAGGAAAGATGGTCAGACACCTGGGATGGAGTGGGGCCTGGGCCACAGCACCTGTAGCCCTGCTCCTGCACCCCAGTGGGTCAGGACAGAGCGGGCTTATTCCCAGCTGTGTAGAAAATGGAGTTGGGGTCTGGTTTTGTCCTTTTTAATTTCCCACTGTTAGGGTGGGGCCATAAGGGTCCAAGGAGGCGTTTCCCAGCCACGGAAATGCTTATTCAATTCACCAGAGTTCTTTTTCTTCTGCTCTCCACGGGTAGGAAGCATCGAAAGCCTCGCATCCCTTCCTTCTGGAACAGTGAGGAAGCCTTAGGAAGCTAGGGGAGAAACTTCCCACAGGATGACCTCGGTTCCATTCCAAGGATAGCACGTGGTTAACATTAATTTTTATTGGGTCTGAGAAGCTGATGAAAACTTTGTGGACTCTTCCCCAGAAAAAGTACAGTGATAATAGCTGTAACATTTATGTGGTTGTAGGCATTGTACTAAGCACTTATGTGTATCGCCCCCTTGAATCCTTCTCATAACCCTGTGGGGTGTAGGGTTCTATTATCCCTATTCTATAGTTGAGGAGACTGAGGCCCTGAGATGTTTAATGACTTGCCCATGTATGTGCATTTAGAAAGTGGTCAGATTTGCATAGGATTTCTTTGGGACCCCAGGATCTGGGGTACCTCAGTCCTAGAGTGTAAGTCACCACCTGCATTGCTGAAAGATGGGATATGTATACACATGTAACAGGATATCCACATTAGATGGATACCAGCCCCCGCAGCTGGTGATGACCCTGCTTGTCAAGGAGGTGGAGGAAGGAGAGGCGGCTCCTGGCTCCCCTTTACAGAGTCCTCCCCCATCCTCTTAGACCAGTTAGGTGCATCCACATGGAGTCTCTAAGTGTCCAAGCTTTGCAGGGCTCCCACGCAGTTTTCTTACTGGCATTTAACAGTAGGTATGGAGTCAGACAATCTGGGCTTCTGTCCTGGTTCTGCCTCTCCGAGCTCAGTGACTTGGGGAGTCATTCTGCTCATTTGCCAACCAAGGAGCTTGATGAACTCTGACTTTCGTTAGGACAAGGAAGGGTCTCACCACTGTGGGAGGAAGGCAATGCTCTTAATGTGTCTTCAGTGTGGCCCATTAGCAAGCAGCCTACTCAAGGTACAGTGTGCATGTTGTTCTGCTATTATAGGGCTAGAAATGGACCTGTAACTCTGACCACGCTTGTAGCTCTAGAAGGTACAGTGAGTATTTTCACAGAGCGACAGTGATCATAGTAATTAAGATTTTTGGAATCATTTGTACTCCTCATCCTGACTGCTTTTCTGTTCTGTTCTCCACCTGTTCATGACTCCCATGGCAGGTATCCTTAAAATCAGAGAACTGTGGAACATCAGTGCTGGAAAGGAACACTGATCACCTATTGCCAGTCGTCTCATTTTGCAGGCGTGGAAATAGGCTAAGAGAGGTATAGGAAGTTGCCCAAGGCCACACAGAGAATCCTCGGCAGAGCCAGGCTGTAGGTTGGCGTTCTTTCAGTTGTGCCTGCCCAACAGCTGTCCTCTCTCTCTTCTTACCTTGTTCATGAACAGACACAGCTCTTCATCAGTTTTGACCTTGAACAGCTCTTATCCCCTCGGCTTGTTCCCTTGAAAGCAGAGGCTGGGTCATTCTCATCATAGTTTCTCCCTCTCCCTCCGCACTGCTTTAGATGCTGCCTCTGTGCATGGTGAACGAAGGAACAAAGCCGCTGCATAAACAGAGCTGTCTCTGAAGTCCTTTATATGGTGCTCGGCCCCCTGTTCCACACATTCAGGTCATGGTAACTTCTGCAAGCCCCAGGGTGACTGTCTGCTGTAGGCAGAGACCTCGGAACTCCCCCTTCCATATGCTACTTTCCCCATTCATATAATGATGGATATACACAGTCAATGTGCGCTGGAAGCTTTTAGAGGTCAAGGTGGGCTGGCTTCTTCATGGCTGTACTGGGGCTGTCTCTCCAGCAGAGGTATTAGTATAATCTGGGTGTCAATAAAGAGCATCTTTTCTGAAATTGGGCTGGTTGATTTAAGGAGTAACATTTAACACTCCTTGGCCACATGCCTCTGTGAGTGTTCATGGACTTTCTCTTCTCTCTGCTAAACAAAATTGTTGTCTATTACTCAGCCTTCCCAGTTACCCTACCTTTTAAGGAGAATTTTCTCCTGGTTAGCTCAGTTCCTGGGCCTTTTTCATGTAGAGAAAATGAGGGGAGGCCGTGCTGGAGAACTAAGAGATGGGTCGGTCGGAGCTTGTGTGAGTGTGTATGTGTGAACGTATGCGAGGAGGGCTTGTATTTGTGTCTGAAAAGGCCCAATACTTGTGGTGAGAAGCAGCAGCAGAGGCTAAAGAGAAGGAGAGGGAAAGTGTGTTCGAGCTGGGGGCCGGAGGGAGATGAAGAGGAGAAGCTATAGAAGGGTGGCTACTGGCTGCGTGTGGGATACTAAGTGGAAGAGAAGGAGGAGGGTTTTAAAGACGCTTTCCAATGCATTAAGAATTGCATTCCCTCCCGCTGGCATTCAAGAGATCAATAACATTGTGAATTTTGTTTGGGCTGGATTGTAATTATGATTCTGTGATTGTAATTATGACTCCCAAGTGAAGACAGGGCTACATGGAGACAGTTATGTTCATGCTACTCCGGCATGTTCTATCTGGGAGATGGAGGCCAACTGTGGGGCAGAGGAATGTGAGAAGCAGACCTGGGGGCAGTGATCTAGGAAAATGCTCTGTGGTTGGAGTGCAGGGGCCTAGGACTGATGTGCCAGAGTCCGCGTGTAGTTTGTATTACAATGAACAAACCCCAGATCTTTTTCCTACATTGAAAAAAAAAATGTATCAGAATTTTCAGATTTAGTGCTTATTCACTTTGTACCCTATTTCCAAAAAAAAATGAGACAGTTCAGACTCAGTGGGGAAAATGTAGTGATTCATTCACATAGTATTTTTTTTTCCCCCCATAGAGAGATTTGCCCTAAGAAGGAAGAACAGGTTGAATTTCATGGTCATATTTTACTGACAGAAATACTGGGAAGGATATTTAAATTTTTGTTCCTCAAGAAATTACTCGTTTGTACTGGTTTGAGATGGAGATGGCTTAGCACAGGGGAGGTTTTTAATCCAAGGGAAGGAGCAGTGACTGTTTGGTTGAGATAAAGTGCTGTCTTCTACCAGTGTCCCTCCTGGGGTTGGATTGATCCAAGTGCTCTGCTGTCTAGTGTTTGTGTTCATTAAGATGCCTTCTTCCAGTGATTGAAGGTAGCAGAAGAATAAAAAGGCTGCTGGAACTTGCAGGTTTGTGCATGGACAGCCTGGCCTCTTTCTGGGTTCCTAGGAACACGGGAGAAACACTTCTGCAGAAAAGTATGAAGGGTTGGCCTGACATCCAGAAGGCTCTAGCAAACATTGGTGTTTTGGGGACCAGGCAAGGACAGAAAGAAGACCTGCCCTGCTCCCTCTTGTGTGTTGCTGGTGGAAGTGCTAAGCAACCTCGTTTTTTTTGGCCCAGTTGCCAAACATTTGGGGACTTTGAAATTGTCTGTATTTTGGATCTTCTTAAGGGATCTTGTGTAAAGGCAGGGAGTACCAGCTGCCTCCTGGTGTCTGAAACAGTGTCCAGGGCAGATAGCCATTTCCCATCTAGCTTTACAAGATGTCAAGAAAGTAGCCCTCTGCTGCAGAAGGGTCCTGGCCAGCTCCTGGCCTCTCCATGGGCCACACCTCCCTCATTCAGGCTGGCCCGTTGACTGTGGACTGGGGAGGCCCAAGGCAGCCCTGATGGTACTGGTCACAGTTCCTCCGCCGTGCCAGTTTCTCAGAGGGCCTCATAGGCCAAGATTCTTACAAGTAATGGGCATACCTGGTCCCATACCAAGTGGACAGTCAGAAACTCTGGGTAGGGGAAAGGTTGGGGCTCCCCAGGTGATTCCTTTGTACCCTCTGGATGGAGAGCCAAGCCATCTGCAGTCACAGCCGGAGATCCTGGGTTCAAATTTTGTAGACTTAAAGAAGTCAGGGAAGAAGGGCCCAAGTGTTGAGTACCAGCTTTAGGAAGACATCAGTGTGATGCTTCCAGTTACTCTTATTTTACTTCCCTGGGCCCAGCGTGCTGGGTGTTCTCATACCTGTATCCAGGGAGGAATTGAACTTCAGAGACATTGAGAACCTGCTCAGTATCATGTACTTGGTAGGTCTTGACAGGCCTGACCAGAGCCCTCATTTTTTCCATTAGGATTCTAATCCCCACCCTAGCACGTTGAGTGTCTCCTTGAGTGTGGCTGTGTAATAGATGTGAACCGTGTGTGCCATTTAAGATTTTCTAATCCTCCAATTAAAAAATAAAATTAAGAAATGTTGAAGTAGCCACACTAAAAAGGTAAAAAGAAATGAAATTAATTTTAACTGTATACTTGTAAATCTGGGCTTCCCAGGTGGTGCTAGTGGTAAAGAACCCCCCTGCCAATGTAGGAGACATAAGAGACATAGGTTCCATCCCTGGGTTGGGAAGATCCCCTGGAGAAGGGCATGGCGGCCCACTCCAGTTTTCTCGCCTGGAGAATCCCATGGTCAGAGGAGTCTGGTGGGCTGCCGTTCATGAGGTCGCATAGAATCAGACATGACTGAAGTGACTTAGCACGCATGCTTGTTTTAACCCAGTGTATTTAAACATTATTTCAATATATAATCAGTACTTTTAAAAATCAGTGAGCTATTTTATGTTCTTTTTCCATACCAAGTCTTCAAAATCCAGTGTGTATGTTCCCTTTACATCACACCAGCCACATTTCAAGGGCTCAGTGGCCACGTGTGGCTAGTGACTGCCTTACAGGACCACACAGCTCTGGCATCTCTTGACTGGAGAGGTGTGTTCTGCCCTGGTGCTCAGGTTAGTGAGTGATTTTTCTAAATTAATAGTTTCAAAACGCCAAGGGATGAATCAATGAATCACTCTGTCTGCAAGAGTGTCACCTGCAGAGCATCGTCTAGAGCCCCCGGTGACTCTGTAGCCTGATTGGAAACTACTGCTCTAAAAACATTCGCTGGGCAGTTCACGGGGGCTCTGTGCCTTGGCACCACCCCCTTTCAGGGACACTTGCATTCCAAGCACGTTCCTTTTGGGAGGCAGTGGTGGAGGTGTGATGGGAAAGGTGGGGGAAGGCATGCCCCAAGGGCCTTTTCCCTCCCCTGTCGAACAGAACTGCCATTTCAGTGGAAAAACAAAATCCTGCTTGTATATCTGGGTGTGATCATGCATACGAGGTAGAAACTTCTCTTTTGGTGGCTCAGGGCAGCATCCTGTGTTCAGGAAAGGTGAGATGAGAGAACCAAAATATTGATATTTAGGGTAGAAGGGGATACTGTGTATTTAAACTGCGTTCTTTTCCAGTGGTTTGATTTTTAAATTTATTTGCTGACTTAGAGTAAAAACTTTGATCCTTGAAAGTTACAGTCCAGGGTCCAAACCTCAAGTGCCTCAGGCCCGGCAGGTAACAAGCCATGAAGGGTGGAGGGGTTTCAAATCCAAACTTATGGGAATGTTTTTCACCAAAATTTGGCAGTCTCCCTTTTTTCTGGAAGTAGAAGACCCTCTTGGGCTTTCATTTCCCTGCTTTTGATAGAGAAATATTTCTAGGAGAAAATGCAGTGTAGGCACCCCAAGGAATAGCAACTGACACTTGGCTTTGGTGTTTAGGGAGATGAATCTGAGAGCTGTGCCCATCTAAGGGAGAACAGTCACTGCACAGCCCCCTCTGCTGTTGTCTTGAAACCTAGTATCACCAGATCGTGCCATTTTTAAGGAGAAACCACAGAGCTAGAGTATGTAAAAGGTAAAAATTTTTGAGGTTTTTAAAAGAATTTTAAAACTTAGAAATACAGACTCATAGGAAGTTACCCCTCCTTCTCCCCACCGCAAAAGATGCAGGGGTCTTGTGTGCCCTTCCGCCTAGTGGTAACATCTTACATAACTAGCACAGCATCCAAACCAGGAAGTGGGCACTGCTGCAGTCTGCTGTCCTTATTCAGATCTCACCAGTTTATAGATGCACTCATTTATGTGTGTGTGTGTGTGTGAGGTGATTTAATTTAGTGCACCTTGACTAAGTACCACCCATGTGCCAGGTTTAAGACCAACAGGGATGAGTTAGATTGGCCCCCAGTGATCAAGGGACAGTCGGTCAGGGGAAACAGACTAAAGGATTTCAGGATATATCACCCTGGGATAGAGGAGAAGGGCACTGGGCACAACCAAAGGGACCTTGAGGGACAAGAGGGAGCTAAGAGCTACTAAGGCAGCAGAGGGAGCTGCCTGAACAAAGGTTTATTTATTTTTAAAATTTTATTTAGCTATTTTTGGCTGTGCTGGGTCTTCGTTGCTGCGTGCCGGCTTTTTCTAGTTGCTCTGCGCAGGCTTCTCATTGCACTGGCTTCTCTTGTTGCGGAGCATGGGCTCTGGGACCCATGGGCTTTAGTAGTTACAGCATGTGGGCTCTAGAGCCTGGGCTCAGTAATTGCAGTGCATGGGCTTAGTTGCTCCGCATCATGTGGGATCTTAGTTCCCAGACCAGGGATTGAACCCACATTCCCTGCATTTCAAGTTGGATCCTTAACTACTGGACCACCAGGGAAACCCTTGAGCAAAGGTTTATTAGACTTTAGGCCTGGTGGAGCCACACAGCTGAGCTGTGAGCTGAGTGGTGTTGTAGAGATGCATGGAAAGCTGGGTATTGGAGAGAGGAGCTGAAGGAGTCTCCTTGTAGGTGGCCCAAGGCTCATTCCTTGTGAGTCTCTGCATTTGCTCCTCCTTCTGTCTGCAAAGCTCTTTCCCTGTCTCTTGTTGTGGCTGGGATTTTTCTCACCAGGGAGAGCTCAGGTCAAATATCGTTTCTTAACTAAGCCTAGCCCTGACTACCTAACTTCAATCCCACCAACAAAAACTACTTTCGATCCATAATTATCTTATTTATCACATCCTGGGAGCAGGAATATTGCCTGACTTGTTCATTGTCAAGATTTTCCCTGGCGGCCCCCAAATCCGAACAAGTATCTTGTGGAGATATCTTGTCTTAGGAGTGGATGGGAAGAAAGGAGGATCCCACCACCTTTGGGAAGAAGGAGAGCATATCCCAGTGGAAGAAAGTATGAAGTCACTGTGAGTCATTTAGATAAAGTAGGTGTGCTTTTTTTTTTAAGGGAGCTAAAAATCATTTTGCTATTTTTTGACTAATTTTATTCTACTTTTAAGAGCTTTGTGTCATTCAGAGAACTTGGAAACTTCGTTCTCCTTCCTACTGAATCTGTGGAGTAGGTGGGAGAGCCATAAAAAGCTCCCCAAAATCTCTTTCTTCTGCCACTGGGTGTGGAAGAGGGACAGTGGGGCAATAAGACCAGAGGTGAGCAGTGTTTGGGACATAGGAGCCACCTGAGTATTGAGCATCTTGGAAGCTTCAGTGGCATTCAGGTCCTGAGGGTGTGGCACTGGACTCAGTGGGATTTGCTCTGAGAAGTAGGGAAGTGCTTTCAGAGGTCAAAACAGTTCATTTTGTATATGTTAAAGACATCTTAAAGTAATGAATGCAATATGATTTTAAAAAGCTGCATAAAAAGGAAAGATAATCATTGTGGTTTGTTTCTTTCCTGAACTGGTCAGCCTCAAGGCCAGTTGGGGATTGATTTTTCTCCCCTGGACCATCTGGGTTTATTGATGGAGGAGTTGGAGTTTGTGAGGGTGGAGAGTCTCCCATGAGCTTGGGAAGAAAGTTGGGCCTTGGAGTTCGAGTTACCTTCAGTGGACATGCCTGTGTGCCAGGCTTTGGAGGGATGTGTGCAGAGGGGGTAGAGCCAGGATCTGGGTGAATGTCATGGGCAGGATGCCTCAGGGTCAGGTGGAGTTAGGACACACACGAATGAAGTAGCATTCTTGGGAGGGCATGAAACCAGAATTCCAGGCAATGGTCAGGGACCCAGAGGTTTATAGGAACTGAAGAGTAATAGGAAACAGCTCTGGCAATCAAGCAGTCCCAGAAATTTGAAGCTGTGTCATGCCTCATAGCCAGAGAATTATCAGATTCCTGGTGGGAGATAGGAGCCAGGCCCCACCATCCCTCTAAGGCAGAGGACAGGTGCTTTGAGCATCAGGTTGAGGGTTAGGGTCCATTAGGAACTTCAGATTGCATGTCTTGACTCTTCTCTCCTCATCACCTGGTAAACCTTTCCTTGCTGACTTCAGCCTTTGCAGTTGAACTTGATCTTGGGAATACAACTGGATTAGTGCTTTACCAATCCTACAATGACTTTCTGAGCAAGGTCCTTCCTAGTCTGCTGAATTAGTGGACTAACTGATAGATGTGACTAATTAGATTCCAAAGGCCAGTGGCAAGACTGAACGGTTAGGGAATGGATTGACTTCGTCATCCTTTAGTTGGAAGGCATGAAATTTGTGGTATACATTGAAGGAACCTAGAGAGTTTGAAGTCACTTGGGATACAGTGATCACCAGTCAAGCAAACAAAAGAGCTTAAACAACAACACAAAAACAAAACAGACATCAGCATGGATCCTTATCCATATGTTAGTGGGAAAACAATATAAAAATAAATGATTTGTGCTCCGAAGGAGAGAGAGGCGGTAGTTATGAATGTATCCAGAGAGGTTTTTGTTGGTCCAGAGTTGGTTGGACGGTCTGGATTGGTGTTGAGTAGGAATGAAGGTGGCCAGGGTGACTTTCCCAACACCCAGGATTGTTCCATGTTCTTGGGTTGGGCTAGAGATGAGGATATAGTTCAGGGTATTTGGCAGGGCTTTGAGCAACTCTTGTGGTATCTTTTGGAGGGTTAGGTCAGAGAAAGCTCTTGTTTTATGCAAGGATATATGGTACTGCAAGAAATTTTGGATTGCTTATCCCCCCAGAAGCATCTTGTGCTTTTGCTAGACTTCCTGCCCCACTGGGCCCTTCCAGATTTGTATTATGGCCAGAGAGTAGAGCCCTTAGGCTGAAGGGGCTGCTTGTCTCCTTGTTCTGGTAAAGGATATGATGGATTGCTGCTGCGCCTTGCAGCCAGGGAGACTGACCTTGGTCAGCTGTGGTTTTCTCCAGTGCTGGGCTGTCTGAAGGTCACCCGGTAGCATCTGTTGATGTCAGGGAAGAGATCTGTCTAGGCTGGTCCATTCAGGAAACAGGCTTACTCCGATCTGTCATCCTTGTGGTACACAGCATTTACTTTGCCATTCTTGGCTTGAGATTGTTCAGGCCGTTTCTTGACCACAAGTGGGAATCTGGGAAGAGAAGTGCTGGGCCAGCTTGGCAGGTTTCCAGGCGTTTCATCGATCTGCCGTGTCCTGCTCTTTGGTGGGCAGTAGGTACCTGATCAGAGTACTGTGTGCCTTGGAGCTGTTCCTCAAAGGCCATGTTGGTGACCAGGTGCTCTCATACCCTTTGCTCTGTCAGGGTGAGCCGACACAGGTGTAATAGGGTTCAGATTTGCTGAGACTGGATAACTCCAGTAGTCTGGGTGCCCTGGCATTGGGTCATGGTGTACAGGGATTAGGGCAGAAAGGAAGGTTGGGTTCATTTACCCAGTTGCCATCCTGGCTGCTGCCATTCTATTTTTATTTAAAGTAAAAAGGAGTTATGTGATCATGGTGACAGTATGAGGTGGGGGTAGTAAGTAAACAGACTAAGGATGTGCAACTCCCCCAAAGCGTGCATTCTTGAATCCTGCCAGAAAGATGCTCAACTAATGACCTTGACATTGTTGTGAAGGGTGAAAGGTTGTTCTGGAGAAAGGTGAGAGGTAACCCTTTTCTAAATGAGTGTCAGAGTCTGGGCATCAGAATCACCTATATAATTCCTAGACCTCCAAACCAGAGATTCTGATTTGATAGGTCTGAGGCCCAAGAAGCTGTTTTCGTTTTCTAAGTGATTCTAACTTTCGGCCAGATTTGGGAACCTGTCCAGCAGGTACAGATCCAGAGATGTGTCCTTGTCTCCTCATACAGCCCTTGACCCTGAACCATAACCATGGCCGTGTATTTGGTCTTCACTCCTCTTAATGTCCCTTTCCCAAAGCTTGTCTTTCGGGGATGCTACCCTGGCTTTGCCACACCTGGATCAGGGATGGAGGCTCCTCTCTTTCTTATCCGTGAAGAAAGGGGGACCTCCACTTGGGCATTTTTTTTTCTTTTTTTTCATGGGAGGATAATTGCTTTACAGTATTGTGTTGGCCTCTGCCATACATCAGTGTGGATTGGCCATAGGTATACCTGTGTCCCTTCCCTCCTGATCTCCCCTCCCATGTCCCTACCCATCCCTCCCCTCTAGGTTGTCACAGAGCTGGGTTGAGCTCCCTGTGTTGCACAGCGAATTCCCACTGGCTATCCGTTTTACATATGGTGAGGTATGTGTCTCCGTGCTCTTCTCCAAATCACCCCACCCGCTCTTCCTGCACTGTGTTCACAAGTCTGTTCTCTGGCTGTGTCTCCATTGCTGCCCTGCAAATACTTGGGCATTTTGATGGGCAGATATTTTGGAACGTTTTCTCACCAAACTTGCTGCCTGAGTCTCAACTGCATAGTAGATTCTGGCTGTAGAAATCCAGGTCTTGAGGTAGAGACAGGACCATCCTGTGATGGCACAGGGAGAAATCTGTTTACTGTCTTCTCAGACATCATGGAGGTTCTGGAAATAGAGGAAGGTTGAGTGTTTCTACCCCTTTGTTTCTAGGGTCCTGCAGACTCTGGGACAGCATTGATTGCCCTGAGGGAGTGACAGATGGGCATTGCCTGGTAGCGGGGCTGAAACTAGTGGCATTTTTGGTCTGGGCACTTGGCAAGGTCAACTTTCAAGAGTGCACATGTGGGCTGTGCATCAAGTCTTGATAGGTGCTGGGTCAGGTGGCAAAAGGTGGAGTTTTTTAACACCTGTAAGATAATACAAGGTCTGGAGAGTATAAATCGAAGGGGCTGTTCATAATTTTTGCTCCAGCCCACACTGTCCCTGTCGTTCCCACCTCCCCTTGGTTAGCCCCCTGCCTGCCTCACTGCCATTCTTGCTTCAGGCTTTCCTCTGACCCCTGGCCACGTTAGGCCGCCTCTCTTCCCCTCAGTTGCACTAGGAGCCCCTACTCAGGGCTCCCACGGCACCTGCGCCTGCCCAGATCTTTACGCTCACCTGTTGTTTTAGAAGTCTTTGAGTGTCTGCATCTCTTGCCCAAGGAGAGCCTCTTCCTGTATCCATCACCTTGCCTGCTGCCGGGCGTGTAATAGGACTCAGTAAATACCTGCTGAGTGAGAGAATCAATACATTCTTTGAGGGGAATGATATAAATAACTCCCTTTGTGACTTTATAGTTGAACATTTTTCATTTATTACAGTGCTCGTACTTGTATATAAGCTTATGGATAGCCTTGTATTCTAGATGCATATTCAGGTATATTTTTCTAGTATAAAGAGTGTTTCAGACAGTTTGGAATGTTAACCAAGCACTTTTGAAGTAGCCAATTCATGGCATTTGTGAGAGCTACTTCTGTACTTAAAGCAGCACAGTTTTATTGAAAATGTCACATTAGGAAACAGGCCCGTAGGGAACCTGATATAACTTACTCTTATATTCTTTGGCAAATGAAGGTATGGCAAGCATTTTAGTAGAGTAGGTTGGCTACTTCAACTGTGTTTCCTTGAATTGAGTATTTAGCTTTGAGAGAAACACACGCATACCCCTGTGTGTATGTGTATATATATATAAAATTGACTTTTTGCTTTGTAATAGAAGACTGCTGTACAGGGGGACACAGTGAAAGAGTCCTGGGTTGAACCTCAGTTCTAGAGACAGAGCTAGTTCTAACTGTAGGAGTAGGTAAGTCAGTTTCCTGCTTTCACTTATGTAAAACGGGAGTGGTATTCTTATTCAGGGGTTGCAAATGTCTACAGAAATGAGGTCACTAACTTAAGTTGCTGTATGTGCTTAAACCTTTTTTTCCTCCTCTTAGAGCTCAGCACCTTAGAACAAAATTTTGCACTTTTGTTAGAATCATAGGGAGAGGGAAATATTTCTATATCTCGAACAAAATAACACAAGGACAGTGATCACCACAGCTTTTCTCTGTGTTGAGACGATGGGGAGCGATAGGGACTGTGGCATATTGGAAGAGCCAAGCCTGACTGTGCAGGGCAGCTGTTTCTTAGCACCAGCTGATTATTTTCAGACATGAACAGGGGCCATGTTGACAGATCTTCTCTTTTTTTAAAAGAGAAGCCAGCAATCTGGGATTTTATGTGACAGTTTTTGATTTTTAAATTTTTGGCTCAAATATTCTAAATATATCCTGCAGATTACTATAATACCTCTACAGGCTAGAGGTGACCCACTTGGCATCTGTCCTAGATGGTCTCAGGAGCTTCTTTCTGCCTGAGATCCATTGATTCTCACGCGACCTTTTCAACCAGTGAACTAAAGATTCGGCTTCTACTAGGGGAGGTCAGGGTGAGAAGGAAGTGGGGCTGGAAGATGAGGAGGGAGGCTTTGAGTCTAAACAGGGTGCCTAGCCATTGGTATTTAGAAGGCCTCCTTGGAGAGAGGCCACAGGGTGCCTGCTTCAGATGTCTTGTCTGTTTGCCATTGCAGGAGTGGCATTTTTTGGAAGAGTTTGTGAGACCTTCTCCCTGCCCAGAGCCCCAGGACCAATGCATCTTTCCAGCATCTTACACTACTGGTAAATATGTGTTTTATTTTATTTGTTGCTGCTGCTGCTACAGTGGAGGGACATATTTTCAGTGGACTATAGAATGGGATTTTCAGAGAACCACACTGTGTTTTCTGTCATAGAAGGAAGGAAACTGGGACTAGCCTAGGCATATATGAGTTCTGCTACCTCCTTGGTTCTGCTATTTATTGTGGGTTCTTAGGTGCATTTTTTTTTTTACCTCCCTGGGCCTGCAGACAGTGAAATGACTCCTGCTTTGCTGAAAGATTATGTGAGAATGCTTCCAAGGGAATAAAATGCTGAGCAAATATGGAGTAATCCTATTTGGTTCTGAGATGTAGAGCCGGGTGATTCTGTGCTAACAAGTTGAGAAGTGAACGTGTATGTTAGAAACATGGATTTTTAAATACGTATTTCGAGTCCTCCAGAGTGGTTCTTCAAGGGATTTGCATTTTTGTTTTTTTCCTTCCTACCACTCCAGCTGCCGTTTTTTAGAAAGATAAATTAACTGTTTCACAATTACCTTCATTTTTATTTGCCATCAGATAATTTCACAGTTAACAAATTTTCTTCTGCTTTCCAAAAGAAACTTAATTACTCATCACAGCAGGTAAATGTCTTGCATCTGTGGCAGCTGAAAGAGGCAAAAATATGTCCTTAACAAAAGTGTGTTCTAATGCTAAGAGTGCTTGGAGGCATACTAGCTAGTTGATGGTGAAGGTCTCACGTGAGTTCTGAGCTGGGGGGACCATGAGCCAGGAAGACAGTATGACCCATGCGTCTTGATTCCAGCAATTCTTTATTGATTGAGAGAAGCTGGTTTGTTTGCTGCTGGTCCACTCGTAACGAGGTGAATCAAATGCTCTTACAACCCAGTGAGACATGACCTGGAGACATGGCCGCCTGGGGAGTATGCAGGTTGCTGGGGTGGGGTGGGAAAGAAGGGCAGTTGGTCAGGCCCAAGGTTAGGGACCCAACTGAAACATAGGAGGCTGATTGTCCCTATTACTGTGCCTAAAGGGACACTGGACATTCTGGCTTCCTCAGAGTCCCAGCTTTTAGGAAGAGGTCTATGGTGGAGTCCTCGGGGAAGCAGGTGGTCTCAGGTGGGTGGGACACTTCCTCCGTTCAGTGAACATGCATGAATGCCCACTCTGTGCCAAGGCACTACTGTGGACGCTGGGGACTCAGTGAACTGAAGCTTGGATTTGAGTGGGGTGACAAGAACGTGACCTCCATGAGGGCAGGGGTCTTTACTTATTCACTGCTCTCTACCCAGCTCCTAGAAGAGCACCTGGTACATAAATGTGGTGGGTGCTCATGAAATAAGTGTTTTGTGAATGAAAGAAATAACTAAATAGATAGTAAAATTTCAGGGAGTGATAAGTGCTATAAAAGAAGTGAGGAGTTCTTTTTAACACCAGAAGAGTTTTGTATTGGGGTACAGCCAATGAACAATTTTGTGATAGTTTCAGGTGAACAGTGAAGGGACTCAACCATACATGTGCATGCATCCATTCTTCCCCAGAGCTGAGGGGTTCCTTTTGAAAGAGGTCTGAGAAGGTCTTTGTTTGGAGAAGGGTGGGTAGAAATTGTGTGCAGAGATCTGAATGTAGTGAAGGAATCCGGGAAGAAGTGGTTAGCAGAGGAAACAAAAGGCAAAAAGAAGGGCTGGGCTTGGCAGGATAGAGGGGCAGGAAGGCAGCCAGTCTGGCTGGCCTTGAGCTGGGGAGTGGTTATGGGGAGCAGAGTGATATGAAATGAGGTCAGTGGTAGATCTTATAGGCATGATAAGGAGTTGAGATTTACTCCCAAACCTTGTGTGTAATTGGATACCTTTTGAGAAATTTGAGTAAAATAGTGATATGATCTTCTTTGAGCTTTAAAATTATTTCTCTGGGTTCTGAATGGAGAATAGACTTTTAGGGGCAAGAATAGAATCAGTGTGACCTATAGGTGGCCCTTCTGGTCTAGGCAAGAGATAAGGGCATGGCTTGGATTAACATGGTGAATATAAAATGGTGTGATCTGGTCAAGCTCAGGGTATATTTTGAAGGTAGAACTTGCTGGATTGAATGTGTGGTATGAGCCAAAAGAAAGTGGGTAAGTCTAGTGTTTTTGGCTAGGTAAATGGTGTTGTTATTTACTAAGATGGGGAACAGAGAAGGAGGTTTGGGGAGGACCCTAAGAGTTCCATTTGGGCATATTAAGTTTGAAATGCCCATTCAATATTCATATAGAGATTTAGAAATTCAGAGTTGGCTGGAACTGGAAATGGTACCTTTGAGAGTCATCAGTGTGTAGATGGTATTTGAAGCTGAGACTGGAGGTGATGATTCAGGGAGAGAAAGAAGGGATAGGTAGAATTTGGACAAAGAAAAGAAAGGCAAAGGGTCGATTTTCCATATAAAATTCCTACTAAGAAGTGAATGAAGACACATTTCTAATAAATAAGGGATTTGTTCAGTCACCAAGTCATGTCTGTTAGCTACCCCATGGGTTGCAGCACACCAGGCTTCCCTGTCCTGACCCGTACCATCTCCCAGAATTTGCTCAAGTTCATGTCCATTGAACTGGTGATGCCATCCAACCATCTCATCCACTGTCACCCTCTCCCCCTTCTGCTTTCAGTTTTTCCCAGCATCAGGGTATAAATTGCTGAATAAGGGATAAGTTCATGTATTACAAATATAAATGATTCAAGTAAGATGACATGAAAATAGTAATAAAGCCTCACCTTATGTTTTTTAAAAAATGAAAATACTGTGACTCCTCCAAATCAAGAAAATTAGTTTTAGAATTACATGATTTAAAATCTGGCCAGCTGAGTGAATTATAAACTGCATTTATGCAATTGGCACATGGCTGTCTTTGGCTGGCAAGCAGAAGGATCCAGCATCTTTTGCCAATAATAGCCTGTAAGTTACACTGTCCTTTATATGCACGAGAACTTCTACAAGCCATTTTGATGACGTTTAATTCACTGTTAGTTAATACATTGCAAATTTTTTTCATTCTCTGATCACACTCAAAATTTTATTAAATGAAGGTTTGCTAAATGGAAAGCAGTCCCTGAGAATCAGTAATTTGGCGGTGAAAGTTGTGATATAATTTTATGAAAAATCTAAACAACCTTGATTTGCAGGACCACAATTTATGAAATATTTTGATATCTTTGAAATACCAAAGATGAATGCTACAAGATAATAAGGCAGCAAAAATAGACAGTGATGGTTGTAGTTGATGTATGTGTTTCTGGACCACCCATACACCTTTAATCATCAGCCACTGATATGAGAAGATTATTTTTTGAGCAAACACATTTTCCATTTTCATGTATTTGTGGGTTTCTGGCACAGAATACAGCTCTATATTGGTTTTGCCCCCTTCCCAGAGAAAACACCCCACTGAGCTTCCTGCATATTCTCTCTGGGCTCCTTGGTTTTTCTGTTCCTATACTACCTGGGAAATTTCTTTAGTCTGATTATCTCCAGCCCCTGGAGACACTTTTGCCCCCTTCCCAAAGTTACCAGCTCAAAGCCTGTCTGCCTCCTCCCTCTCCCAGGTTTAGGGTCCCACTGTGTCTGGCTGCCCTGTGAGCCTCAGGTTAGCCCTCCCCAGATGTTCTTGGATATCTTCAAGATTCTCTTCTTTGAAACATTTCCACTTTTTCTCCAGGCTTGGTTTTTTTTTTTTAAAAGGCCTTTTGTGCAAATGACAAGCATGGAAAACTGTGCAGCTGTTGAGGGCAGTGGGCTAAGCAACATGCTGAAATGTGCTGTTTCAAATTGCCCAGGGTAATAGGCAGCCCTCACTCGCTTTTCCATGTATCTCAAGACCCTTGTGTTTCAGTGAAAATATTCTCAGTGAGACTTAGGGAGTATCTAATCTCTGGAAAATGAGCACTTATTGGATAGCGTTCTGTATCTGAAACCACTGATTTATGGCAAAATGAAGGTTTCAGTGGAATGCTCATGATGATTGACTGCAACCCTGGTTTTCACTTGTCATCTTTTCTCAGAGTGGAACCTAAATAAGATTAAAAAGAATGAAACCTACTGGCAGTTATCGGGTGAGGATTTCTCCTGTTTCCTTTTCAGCAAGTGGTTTTAGGAATGAGGGGTAAAAATTTTTTTTGGTACTTTCGCATGCCCCCAGACACTTGAGTGGCGGGACATTTAAAAATGGTACTGTCTGCTTATGTTTTTTTAAAAAAAGCCAGGTATGCAGAGTAGTGCTTCATTGCTCATGGGCACGTGGGCCATCTTAGGAGGAGCTGCTGGAGATGAGTAACCTTGGAGGGGAGCAGTGGTATATGAAGGGAACTTACTTTTCAGTCTCCACCCTTTTGTCCTAAATCTTTTGGTTTATGTATTACCTTTCAAAAGAATAGTAGTACCTCTTCTCAGCTTAACAAATGATCTAGAAAAATCTAAAGTTCCTTCACTACTTGCACAGACTTGCAATAAGTCTTATTATTGCACTACACTATCGGGACTCTTGCTTGATCCGTATGGTGACCAAGGTCATTGTTGGTTCAATCTCCATTGCCTTTATTTGTTGTAACGCTTCATGTTCATCAGCAACTTGGTGTGAGACTTTGGGAAGAAATTTTCCTTTACTGTTCTAGGTCCTTCTGACTGGTCTAAGATTTGAATTGACATCAGACAGATTAACAAGAGAAAACTAAACAAAAGTGTAACAAGCTGTATGCAAGGGAGAGACCCAGGAAAACTCAAGTAACTCCCCCAAGTGTCCAACACTCTAGCTTTCAATACTGTCCTTAGCTAAAGATAAAAGAGGATGAGAGTCAGTTATGGGAGTTGACCAGGAAAAGGACTGTAAGCTAAGGTAAGGTTGTTATGTAGATTAGTCATCATCTTATCCATTGATAAGCATTTCTAGAGGTCTGATCATCCTCCTCTACCTGGTACAGCAGGGAGACACCCTTACAAATGAAGATTTACCTGTAAGTGTTTCTTCTAAAAGGGTCACTTCTGTTTGGTTTTCAGAATTTTTCCCATGTCTGTTGTTTCTTAGAAACTATAACCGGCTTAAAACAATGAATATGCCAAAGAGATATGTTTTGGGGTGGCAAATTCTGTTCCCCTACGGCCTCTTTAACTTGACCTTCACATTTCTGTGTGTTACAAAAATGTCGATCAGGCCAATTTCATTTCCTCTTTCGCTCTTTCAAAAAGGATTCAAGGCTGTTTCTGGCTAATATTTTACTCAGCCACTTTAGACAAATGTGAATTCAAATGCGGTGTAGTTGCCATGAGTTGAGGTACAAATTATATTCATTTCGATGGGCCATCTCCCTGCTGCCCTGTAGAGCAAAGTCTTATTATTGCATTGTGGATCAGAACATGGGATTTGGAATCTGTTGTGCTTGATAGTTCCTAACCCCAGAGTTCATTCAAAATGATCTTCCCAAACTCATTTTCCTTGTTTTAAAAATCTCAGCACCTGTCAGAAAATGTCAGTAATTTGCCCAAGTTGTAACTTTCTTTGAAAGCAGAGACTGAATCCGGTGTCTAGGACTAAGGAGCGGATCACCACACTGTTTGGAGTGTGTGCTCTTTTGGGTCCGTTTCTACAGGGGTCATTGTCTAAAAGTATCTTCCTGGGCTACCATGTTCGCTTGTGTTTCCAGGGGTTCATAAAGCTATTTTCTGGCCAACATTTTTGTGTCCTACAGAGCCATGACATTCGCTCTGTGCAACAGCCACATTTCTTAGGTGTTGATGTTTCTCCAGGAGATTCACACATTTGATTTTATACTTTTAAAACAAACAGGGAGTTGTATCACATTTGCCAGCCAACCATGTGTAAAAACAAGATACTTTCTCCTTTTCTATCTAGTCACTACAAATAGTGAGATATTTTTCATTGCCTCATCCTCCTCACCAGGTTTGGGGAAGTAAATGTTAGATTGTGCTTGGGGATGCCACTGAGATAAGGCTGACAACATCATCTCCAGTGATCACTGAATGTCACGGAAAGAAATGATCTTGATTGCTCCACTGACTAATTTAAACTAGGCACCACCTGATACCTGCTTCACAGCAGTGCCCTTGTCCTGCAGTCTCTTATCAGCATAGAGATGACTGTTTTCCTCAGTAAGAGAGATTTTCTCTGGTCTGATGAGTCCATCAGTGATTTAAGAAAAAACAAAAAAGGTTCCTGCAGGAGTATGTTTGAAAAAAAAAATGACTATATTATTTGTGCTTGAACTTGCACAATTGAACTTTCACTTTTATAATCAGGTATTGGTTCTTAGGCTTTTTTGTGAGAGGAAGGGTCAAGATCGCCACCCCCACCCCCACCCCAGATGCACATGTACCAGCATAATTTGCATAGATAGTACTTTTACATTTTAAATAGATGACATTCCCCCATCTGGTTATCTTGCCTTCTAACTTAGTCACATAAACCATTAGCATACCATTATAAAAGTGGGTGCCTCTGGGTGGCATTTCTGATTAGACAAAAAGTTTAGGGAAAATTGCTATGTTCAAGGCAGCCCGACTTCGATGAAATGTGCAACTTCTGGAATTGTCCCAACATGGACGCAAAAGCTGAAAATACTCTTAAATGAATTTCTGTTGTTTTAATTAAAGAAGGCAGTAAAGGTATCTTTACCCTTCTTGCTTTCTGACAGCTAATTTCAATCTTTTTCCTCAAATTTATGTATTCCCCCATCCTCATTCCCCTTGGGCAAAAGATAAGCTATTATAGGGGAATAATATAGGTTTAAAAAAGAGTATTTTAAAAAAACAGTGTATAGAACCCATCCTTCATTTTCCAATAAATTTGTTTTTCTAGACACTGAATTTGCTTCCTGAATTAATCATGTTTATAGCATTTTGTCCTTCAAACTAACTGTCTATAAAACATCAGTATTTTAAAAGTTTTTAAAGTAAGTGACCGGAATTTTCAAAGTTGGGGAAGTTTCACATGATTGGGATTCTAGCTGCTGTGCACAATGAGAATATCTAACAGTGCTGAGCCATATTCTTATATGGAACAGTATGGGCTGGAGTGGAACAGCCATTGACCCATCATGTGAGAGCATATGAGTCCACATTTGTTGCAGTCCCCAGACCATCATTTGTTATCTGGTTGGCCCTCTCAGCCTCTATAACTCCAGCCTTTGTAACTCCTGACTTTCAGTATCAGTTTAAAATCTTATCTTGACAGATCAAAGGATCTTGAGGTTCAGCAAAGAATCATTTTGGTATCCCCTTTTTTAAATGTGGAAACTACATTTACAGTGATAGAAAAATAGTTGTCTGTGGAGTGAAACATGTTTTTTTTTCCCTTAAAGAGATTTATGCCTTTTTAAATAAGAGGGGAAGGAAAGACAGCAATAATGTAATTTTTCAGTATTCTTTACAGATATCCAATCATTATATTAATTTTGAAACATATCATGTACTCTGTATAATGTGGTTTGCTCATAAAATTACCATGTTGGAAACATTTATACAAATCTACTAATTGTATTTGCTGTTATATAGTTCCAGTTTTTTTTTTTTCTTTCTTTCAAATGGAGCTGAACTACTGAACTTGAAGGAACTTGAACATTTCTTAGTTTCCCTTTTTATAGTAAGCAGACAAAAATATAAAACTCAATGACAGAAGTCCCTGATGTTTTGGTGAAACAGAGCTGTTAGTTTTTTGGTCCCTGGTACCTTCCAAAATACTCAGTAAATTATAGGAAAGGAGCTTCATACAAACAAAAGCCAACAAGCAATCCTAAAACTTTAATAACCATGTGAATTTAATCTAAATCATTCCCATTTTACAAGCTATTGTGATCAGTCTGTTTCTAATAATGCCCGTTTCCTCCTAAAATTATTCCTGTAAACTTCCGAAAACTAAAGGCTAGCCAGAATGGAGGGAGATAGCCTCTCAGTCCTTTTTCATTTTTAGCTGCTTGGCTTTGGGTGAAAGCTTTTCAGATGCTCTTGGTCTGCTGGACTGGCCAAGGAAGAGACAGTAGTTCTCATTCTGGTAACCTTCTGGGCCCTTACTGGCCACCTACCCTGGGACAGCCCACCCTCCCTAGGCTTTGTTTCTTATATGTAATGAGATTGTGTTTGAGTTTTAGTCAAATCCCAACAGTCTAGAATTGTCATGTTCTGTCACGTGCCCCACACATGCAGAGCTGCACATGAGTTCTGAGACACTCTGAGGACCAACTACATAACCAGTTCTAGGGGGTTAGAAGACCAACATCTCAACGTGAAACCATTAGGTGGTATTTCAGGAAGCAGCGAGGAGCTCCAGTTCTTTATGTCTCAGAAAGAATTCAATGAGAAGCAAAGTGGTAGATAAAAAATAATGTATTAGAATAGGATGTTCATGAAGCTTACAAGCCTTATGAAGCTTACAAGCTGTCGGGCTGAGAAAGTGCCACACCCTGAAAACTTTCCTTTATAATCAAAGGAAAAGCGGGAAGGGGGAGAAGACCACCTTCTTTCTCATTCTTGAGTAGACATCACACTTTCATCATTAGCTCCTCCTCCAGGTTGAGCAGGGGAGTTTTCTTGTCTCTGTATGGTCAAGCTAATACTATCCTGGCTATGGACAGGGTCTTTCACCTGAAATGTCATCTTTCCATAAATTTGTTTTTTAATGTGTGCAGATAGCATGATCTGGGGTCATTAACTTACTGAGCTCACTGGGCAGGATGTGGGTCACATGCCACCATTGTCTTATTGTTTTGGGGCATGTCTTGTGCTTCTGTTGCATGGTTTTGTTGCTAAGCAACCCTGCTTTCCGGAGTGATCATTAACTTCAGGGATCTCCCATATATTTTATATATATATATATATTTTACTTCCAATCCCCTAGTGGAATTAGCTATTTAATCACCTGTTTTGTCCCTTAACTCTGTCCCTGTCAAATGGAGGAGGATTCCTAATGCCATTTCTTCCTCATGGTTACCTGGAATAAACATGAGAGAACAATGTATAAGGAGTTCTGTACTCAGGAGCTCACAGTGTCACCCTGACCTTGCGAGAGAGTTCTCCGGCTCTGTTTAGTAGGTGGTGTGGGCAGATGGATTTATCTTCCTGGCATTCTATAGAGTATTTCCATTGATTAGTGCTCCCAACTTATAAGCTGACCCATGTTCACTGGTCAGTCTCTTGGACACTTGAATTTACCAATCCTGGGTGATACTTTTCCTTTATTTCTTGATAGCAGGTCCAATACCAGTTGCAGACCACCTGTTGGCCATTATGAGTCAAAATTGTTGACCAGAACAAAAAATAAATGAACGATAGACGGGTGTTAGTGGAGTAAACAATACACGTTGTAGAACATGTTAACACAGGGCGGTGCCCTAGAGGCCGCGAGGGCGTTTTGCTTGGGGCTGGATCAGCAGTTGGCTCAGGCCATGCTATGCTGTCCATTGGCTGAGAGCTTATGCTGGCACCAAGAACATGGAAAAATAAATGACTATACACACAGTTCAGTATAATGTACATACAATATATGGAACCTATAGGAGTATGCTTTTTATATTAAAAGCATTTATATTGTGTTTTTAGGAAATTTATTTCAGAACTAAATGGCACTACCGTGATTCAGTGCTGCTTGGGTTGGCATTAAATGGACTGTGTGTGTAGGAACAAAGCAGGGACCAGCTGGTGAAGGCCTTGCCATTGTGTTAATAGAAAGGATCTTTTTGGCAGAGTCCTAGGCTATGTTCTTGGTTCACGTGCCTGGAGATACTGTGTATTTGCAACTCAACATCTAAATCTGTTTACTTGTTTGGGGACTTCTCTGGCGGTTCAGTGGTTAAAACTCCGTGTTTCTACTGCAGGGGCACAGATTCAATCCCTGGTCAGGGAACAGAGATCCCACATGCTGAATGGTGCTGCCGAAAAGAAAAGTGAGCAAAATCTTGTTTACTTGTTTCTTCAAGCAGTGGTTATGGAGTAGCTAATAATATTTGCATAAAACCTTTTGGCATGCGGGTACACACATAGACCTCATCCCACTTAAGTGTGCTGTTTCAGAGTCCAGTCAGAAGCATGGGCAACAGCCTGCACGAGTGGATGGATGACTGTGGTTTCTGTTTCCTTTTACTTTCTTCTGTATTGATGAGCAGAGGTCCCCACAGCTTGGCCCAGGCTATGCAGGAAGGAGCTGAGACAGGTGGGCAGAAAGGTTGCTACAGAGCAGTGTTTGGACAGGCATTCCCAGGAGGAGGGAAGGTGGGGAGTGTGGTCTGCTGAGCATGAGTGGGGTGGGTGGGCTGCAGCCGTGGCTCTGAGGAAGATGGAAACTATTTGGAACAGCTGCTGTGGGTTGGGCACCAGGGACTGAGCAGGAGTTGAAAGCAAGGCCTGCTGTGTGACGGGGAGGAAGCCTGTGTGTGAAGCAGGTGTAGCTTGGCCATGTGACTCAGGGGAAGAGGGACAGGCTGGGGGCAGGAGTTGGATGGTTGCTTGGTGGACTGGCCTTGTGTTGGCGTGCGCTGACCCTGAGAGTGTGGCTGTAGAGGGAGGTGTTAGGATGAACAGCAGAGGACTGTAGGAGTTCTGGGGTGCTGACAGTAGCTTTTCTTACTACTTTATCTCTGAACTCCTCCCATCATGTGTGCCCTATTGGACCATTCCTCTCTGGGGATCATTTTGTACATAAGATTCCTTTTGCCCTTTCCTTTGGTCTATCAACTACTGGCCTGGGCATCACTTCTGGGAAGCTGTTCCTGATTGCCCTCTTTCTATGCTGGGTCAGTTGACCCTTTGCCCTGTCCACGTGTCTCTCCCTGCATACTGTAGAAGCTTGTTTACAGGCTGCTGGCATAAGGGATTGGATGGTTTCTTGAGTGCAAGACTGGACAGAGCACTGGACATACAGAAGGTATTCAGTAGAAGGGGACATGACTGATTGAACTGTGGTGTTTGGTATAATAGTATAACGGAATGTTAGAACTGGAAAAAAACTGTGATGGCAGCTAGTCTAACTCGTTCATTTTCTTCTGTTTTCTTATATACGTATATTCTTTTCCATCCAGGATGTTGAGTATAGTTGCCTGTGCTGTATATACAGTAGTACTTTGTTGTTTATCCATCCTATACACGGTAAGTTTGCATCTGCTAATCCCCAAATTCCAATCCTTCCCTCCCTCTGCCTCCTGTTTCTATTTCATAGATAGGTTCATTTGTGTCATATTTTAGAATCCACATATCATGTGGTATTTGTCTTTCTCTTCCTGAGTTACTTTGTTTAGTATGATAATCTCTAGTTACATCCATGTTGCTGCCAATGACATTTCGTTCTTTTTTAAACTGAGTAATATTTCATCATATGTATGCACCACCTCTTCTTTTTCCACTTGTCTGTTGATGGACATTTAGGTTGTTTGCATGTCTTGGCTATTGTAAATCTACTCCTTCATTTTATAGTTCACAGAGAACTGAAACTCGGAGAGGTTGAGTGCCAGGCCTGATGTCACACAGCTTTGCTTGAGGCAGAGCCAGGACTCAGTCACCTCTTCTGACTTCACATGCCATGTTCTTTCCACTCTAGCATAGCAACCTCCTAATTGTCTGTGGATGACTTTCCAGTGTGTGAAGGTGGTGCGTCTCTGCGTCTGCTTCGCGCCCGGGTACAGCCTCTAATCACTATTCATAGCAGTCTGTTATCTCATTCTTCTTGTCAGGAGGAAGATTGCGTCCTGACAGCGCTTTTCCTCTGCGTGCTGCCAGGTTTACAGCAGCTCTTACCTCACTGCTTCCCCTTCCCTTTCCGGGTTTGTCCTTGTTTATCTTTGGGGTGAGCATCAGCAACTGTTTCTAAGTAAACAGAGGAATTGCAGATTCAGGGCTTGTGGTTTCGAATACTCAGTGCTTTTGCTTTAGCCTGTCCCTCCTGGCTGTTGCCACCCCTGTGCCTGACTCCAGATCGCCCTTCAGTTCAGTTCAGTTCAGTTCAGTCGCTCAGTCGTGTCCGACTCTCCGCGACCCCATGAATCACAGCACGCCCTTAGCGCGTGTTAAAGACCGGTAGTGTTGGGTGGAAGTTTCCTTCTTGGAGCAAGCAGAACTGCCAGGGCACTGAAAGGAGACGCCTTGTGGGAGAGAAAGAAAGTGACCTCTCAGTTTCCAGACCCGTCCCTGGAGTATGGGATACTAGGTGGAGTGTCCAGAAATGCTTGTTTGTATATTTTCCATCTCCAAAATGTGTCTCTGAGCTTTTGGACAGTATTGAGATTTAGAATGTTCTGTTTAGGGTTAAAGTCTCGCTGCGACAGAGGGTGGGGTGTGGCTAGTTCCCTTACTGCCTGTTCATGAATGATGCAGTTTTGTGAGGTCGGTTTCAGTTCAGTGCGGATCGGCTGAACTCTCTGCCCGTCACCTGTGGTCTAAAGTATCTCAGGGTCAGTTCCAGGAATGGAAGGTCCAGTCATTAAGCACAAGGGATGGGTTGACCTGTTTGATCCTTTTGGTTCCTCTGTTAACTAACCAAATAGTAGATGATGAAAAAAAATGCTCATTTTGGAAAAAGTACTTTGAAGACCAGGGTCTTCAAATTCATTACTTCAGGGAACTCTCCAGCACTGCCTCCCACAAGCACCTCCATATTCTCCTCCCCACTTTTAATAGTAAGAGCTAGATGGTGTCCAAGGCCCCCTTTAGCCCACTTCAGCTCAGAGGTCCTTTGGCTTCAGATGAGTCCAGTGTCTTTGGTTTAGAGGTTTCTGAAGTCCCTTTGGACCTTCTTGGCTCCCAGCCACTTGGGAGCCTGTTTCGGATTCTCTCTGGGCTGGTCTTGAGTTCCAGGTATTGAACTGAAAGTACATGAGCCAAGGGTTTGGACTGCGTCAGAAATATTTTGATTTGCTGTATTTTCTGCTTAGCATCTACTCATTTCCTTTAGGGATGTCCCCTTCCTTGGAATAAATGACTCCTGAGGTGCTTGTCTCACTGAGCTAAGAAGGCATTCCAACCAGGCGTTTCCATTCAGGGATCTTGGCTTGTCAGTCAAAGTCACTGGGTGAAAAGAATGTCACCAAATTTGAAATGCTCCTGACACTCACTCCTTCCTGACCCATCCTCTCACCAGCAGTGGTCCTTATGCTGGCCAGTTTTGAGAATGACCACCTTGAGACAGAACCAGCCTTGATGATAGCAGGTGTCGATTGGCAGGTGTTTCTAAGGTGTCAGCGTCTCACTGCAGCATCTCATCTTACCTGAAGGTGTATCCTGACAGATATCTCAAGTGGGGGCCTCTCTTGAGCCCCAGCCACAGCTGAGCTCTCCTCCAAGAACTCCCTAAATGAGAAGTGGCTCTCTTGGGGTTCCAGAGCTGTGTTGGTTGCTGAAGCCAAAGGACCTCCTACCCAGAGGCTCTCTGGGGTTCATCTTAAGGACCCTGAAATAACCAAGACTTGGCTACTGTTTTTGGTAACCACTTCAGGCTCTTGGTCACATGAAGCATATGGTCAGCCAAAGTACTACACCCTCTCCAGTTTCCACCAAAAAGATGTAGCCTTCATGTTTTCACCTTAATTTTATTTTGTTAGATTTGATTCATTTTATAACCTATGAGCTTTGAAAATCCATCTTTTATCATTTACAAGGTGATGGTCCCTCCCTCATTTGTATCACCTCCAAACACATGTTCTTGACCAAAATGAAGAGGGTGGGGCTAACATGCGTGTGACCTGGTGGTTCAGTTGTCTATACATAAACCCGCCTAGTTGCTCACATTTCTTCGATGGTATTTACAAGGACATCATAGAACTCAAGTGAAGTTACACTCAGCTATTAGTCTAATCTAATCTAAAAGGGAATGGTTAATTTGGTTTTATTCCTAGTGAACCTGTGTCAGATCTTGTGACGTCTCCAGGCTAGAGCTTCTCTGGGTATCTTCTAGAACTGTCCTCTTGTTAATCACTTCCTCATCTTTCAACACCGTTCCTTTCTCGGAGGTTTCTGAAGGATTAAGTGATTCATCTCTGACATCTGCTGATACTTCGACTGTGACTGTCAGTTCTGTGGCTCTGATTCATCTGAGCCTGGATACCTGACTTGACTTAAAGTGGCTGTGGCTCTGCTTCTGGCTCCACACCTGTCTGCAGTTTTCAGTCACTCTTACCAGAGGTGCTTCTTCCTGTATGAGGAACCATCTCTCAGATGGAGGAGGTGTGTGCAATACCGGTCAGCAGCTGTTTCTCTGCCTGCTGTCACATTACACTGGCTTCCCTAAGCAGGCCTGTTACTTCTTTGCTTTGCTTCTGGCTCTGATCATAAGTTTAAAAAAAGAAAGAAAAAAAAAAACCAAAAAACCCCACCTTTTACAGTTATTCACATTTCTCATGTGTTTTAAGTCATCCCAGACATCAGCCTCTGGACTTATCTTCTGACAGTACCGTCCTTCTTTTGGCCTTCTTTTGTTCAGCGTCAATGCGTTCCCTCCTCCTGTGGCCCAGACATGCAAATTGAGCATTCCCAGTGCTTTGCAGCCCTTTAAAGAGCTCTCCAGGGCTTTCCTGACTCCAGTCCTCCCTGCCCTTTTGGACTGCAGAGTTTTCCCTCCAAGCTCAGGTAACCAAGCTCTGCCTTCCCTGTGTGCCCTTCTGAGAAGTTTGCTTCTTGCTGTCATGTTCTCTACTTTTAAGTGGTGACTGGGCTGCCTGGTATAACTGTACAGGGCTGGGTTAGTGACTCACGACAGGATTCAGCCATGCTGACCACCCAGAACTTTTATTCCCACCCTGACTCCCCAAGAGACGAACTTTTTGGAACACCCACCCAGGGCTGGGCTGGCCTGGGCTGGGTCCACGGAGCCCTCTGCCAGGGTTGAATTCTCAAGAAGCATCTGGGCCTCTCCTTGAGCTAAGGCACAGGACCAAAGCCGCCCAGCCCCTGGGTCAGAACCAAAGGAAGGGAACAGACCAGGGATGGGCCAGCAGAGAGAATGGACTGCCTGAGCTTGTAGCAGGACATTTGGGGAAGGGAACAGAAGGGGAGGTTGGAAAGTTTGCTTGTGATAACTTTGAGGGCTCTCTAATCCAGGGGGATGCAGGTAGGGGGGCGTGTCACTTTTCTGGAACCGGGTATTGGAAGAGTGCTCTGAGGCGCATGCTATTTTGGGATGAGTAAGTCAAGGAGCAGCTCTGTCCTGGCGCCTGTAAGTGTCTCCCACTTCCTCATTTTAGGCTTGTCATTCTGTAAAGAAAAGCACCTTAACTCCGTTATTAACAGATTCAAGCTAGATTGAAATTTCTCTTTACTATCTATGTAAAAGGATTTACAGAAAAATCTCAGGGATGTCAACCTAGGGGAGAGCTCTTTAAAGGGCCCGTTTTAGGAATGTACATTTGCATACAAACAATGAAAGTGCTAATTAAAATGATTCTCACATAGTCCTTTTGCTGTGTGGGAACTGCTGCCTGGCAACTCTTGTGGAGCTCGAGTGTGCTTGGAAGTAATAGAACACTGCTCCTTCCATGCATCTAATCCACAGTGTGAGTGAGTGCCTTTTATTTGCAAGCACCTGTGCTGGAACCAGGGGTGTCGGGGTGAAAGGCCAACCTAATATTCACCCCCTAGGGTGACATGAGACTACTGGGGAACTCCAGGGAGGATCAGGATGAGTTGGTCAGCCGGCTTCTGGAGCTGCAAGCTGAGTTGGAATTAACAATGTACCTACAAAGTTCCCACCTGTTAGCTCGGTCACACCTGTTCATCTTAATAACTGTCAGCATTCTGACCTGTAGGGCTTTTCCCCCTCCAGGTTGAGGAGTCTGATTCCCCTTTGAAACCGTATGCTGACACTTGAAATACTCCTGTCGTCATCTTCATCCTCAGTGGCATCAGCTATCACTGGGCACCTGCTGTGAGCAGGGTCCGGACTTCGTGAGTGTGGGTGGGGCTAGTTTAGTACTGAGGTGATAACAAAAGCCTTTCGGTTCTACCACCACCCCCTTACCATTTTAAAGAAGTGTTAGAACACAGGAGTTGCAGAATAAATATTTGTGGATTGAAATTTTTTAACTTCAATAAGAGTGCAGGGTCTGGGGAATTCCCTGACAGTCCAGTGTTTAGGACTGTGAGCTTCTGTTGCAGGGGGCACAGGTTTGATCCCTGCTCCAGGAACCAAGATCTCCTTACCTTGTGGCATAAAAAGAAAAAAAAAAAGAAAGTTCAGGGTCCGGAGTGGCACAGAGCCAATTTCAAATCCTGGCTCCTTGCCATGCATTCTTTATGATCTTGGCTTGCTTGTGACTTAACCTCTGAGCATTCTTTTCCTCATTTGTGAAACTGGGATTAAGTGAAGGAATTCATGATAATTATGATGGGCTACGTAGTATAGTGTATAGCAGCACATACTATAGATTTAGTCTGCATGTGCGTGCTCAGTCGCTAAATCGTGTCTGACTCTTTGCGACCCTGTGGACTGTGGCCTGTCAGGCTCCTATGCCCATGGGATTTTCCAGCAAGAATACTGAAGTGGGTTGCCATTTCCTCCTCCAGGGGGATCTTCCTGACTCAAGGATCAAACTAATGTCTCCTTCATTGGCAGGCAGATTCTTTACCACTGAGCCACCTGTGGAGCCCTCACCTGGAAAGAGTTAGTCTGCCAGAGCTCAGATCCCACCTCCTAGTTGTGCAACCAGAAGCACATTATTGAGCCTCTGTTTTCTTATCCTTAAAACAGGGATAATAATAGTAACTGTGTCAGCAGTTTGTTAAAAGTAAGAATTGTCCAGCACCTTGTGCCTGGCATATATAGTGTCATATAAATGTTTGGTGAATTTTAAAAAAACTGTAAAACTATTTCACTTGAGTTCATATAGAATTTCTGTGAGGTTAGACAGGGCGGGTATCATTCCCTGTTGCTTATTTGTTTTTGCTGTTATGTTCGAGGGGAAAAAGTGAAATTCTTTTGGGTTAAAATGATCTACTGAAGGGAATCTGGCTGGTAAATATCAAAACTGGAACCCATGGTCTTTGCCATAAAAGAGCATACGGTACATCTATATGTATTTGTCAAGGACACATGGATGTGCATGAAAATATTAAGACTTCAGTATAATTTCTAGACAAGTGAATAGCAGCTATCCCTCTCCTGCACCTACTGGCCTCACTCAAACATGCTGTGGTTCCTGCCATACTGCTCACTGATGTTCTCTGTGAATTACAGCACTGAGCCTCCAGTTTGGTCTTGGGACTTAATGTTGCCCATTTAAACCTCTTCCAGATTCTCACTGCCTTAGTGTTGCCTGCTCCCTGGCTGGGCTCCTTTTGGAGATCTTGCTGTATTTATGTACTTGATTTCAGAGCCCCTTAGATGAGCCGTTTCATTCACAGAAGCCCTGGCTAAATAGGAACACTCCCCCTTCCCTTGCCTTTATATTTGCTGTTGAAACTCTTCATTCTTTGTGAGAAACTTAATTATGAAAGCCGTGGATCAGGGAATGTAAAAATAGCTTTAAAATGCTCTCCTTTGCCAATCTCTTGTCAATCTGTAGGCAGAGAGCTTTAGATTGAAATATTTTCATGTCTGTTCACAAGCATGAGCACTTCTTAGAACTGCTGCAGTGGAAGGGGTTAAAACATAAATAGGATCCTATATGAGCACTGAAAGGTGCTTTAGTACTTAAGTCCTATTTTTGACCTCTGGAATTCAGTTCCTTCCTGTTGCCAGCTGAACCTGGGACTGATGTATTAGATGAAAATATATTCCTATCTTCAAACGCGGACAACAGGACATTCTGTCCTCCAAATTTCAGGGTTTGTGTTGGGTGTTGCAGGAAACTTGGCACCCTTTCTTTCTTTTCAAAATAATAAACAGAGATGATGTCGCCTCAGGTTTCATCTGATGGGGCTTAGATACGATTGCCTCATAAAGGCTGATTCATAGACAAATGTGAACTAATTATAGTAACTTAAAAATAATGTCCCTGGTTAAATTTGGCAAAGCAAGATGCCTTGCGTGCTTTGTAGGACATGAGAGACTCCGTTTCTTTAGTGGCATGGAGGTGACATGCCCACTTCTATTTTGGCCACACCGTGGTTGTGCTGGGTCACTACCTGTGTCATCTTTATTTTTTTAGGGATTTCTCACGTGCTGTCATGCACACCCCAAGCCCAAGCATTGAAACACCTTTTACTGCCACCTACACAAATAATTCTTTCTTGCTATGTGTCCACTGCATTTTTAAGAAACAGATGTCTGAGTTGAAGAAAGTGAATGGTGTAATTTTTTTCTTTTTTAGTTCTAAGCATTTCAGAGTCTCTATTATGAAAAATTGCAGGAAGTTATTCATTTCTCTCTATGGAATGAATAGAAAATTGTCAGAAAGACTGTTCTGATCACTTTTTGTTTACTCACCCTTCCTTCCTTTTTTAGTTTTAAGATGACTTATTTAAAAATTTTTAGTTTTATTGAAGTATATAGTCTATATGTAGATTTACAATGTTGTGTTAGTTTGTTAGTTTCAGGTGTATTGCAAAGTGATTCAGTTATACATATACATGAATTCATTCTTTTTTAGGTTCTTCTCTCATATGGTTTATCCCAGAATATTCTACTTACCCTTTCTACTGGGAATTGGGTTGGAAAACATTTCACCATGATTCTCTTCAAATGATCTTTGAGTTTGCCTTGAAAACATAGATGATGTATGACCATGTTCAGAATTCAAAAATTAGAAAAAGATTTGTGGTAAAAAATCTTCCATCTCTTCCATCGTTGTTTCAGCATCAGTGTGGGCGCCAGTTTCTTGTGTACTATTGTGGAAACGTTCTCTGTATTTTAAACATATATGTATGTGTGTTTTCCTCCTACAGAGGACAGCATACTATCCACAGGGTTTTGAACTTGACTTGTCTATTTAATCATCATCTCAGAAATCATTCCATCTTATATTTTGAGCTACTTCATGATCTGATAGTTTTGTTATTTCCATTGAATAGATATCATAACACACAAACAGCGGCCTATAAAAGTCGTTTATGTTGTTTTAATCCTTTGCCACTGAAATCATGGTAAAGTGTTATCTGTACATCTGCTGTAGGATCGTCAACCTGTCTCAGTGCTGGTAATTGTGGACACTGAAGCCCAAAGGCCTGGATTTAAATCCTACTTTCTCCATTTACTATTGAACTGTTTTGTCTTGGTTACCTTATCCTTCTGTGCCCCATTCCTAAGATAGTATTTATCTCATAGATAGGAGGTATTGATTAAAGACACTGATTTATGTAAAGCTTACAGACCAGTGCTAGGCACATAGACAGGTCTGTATGTATTTAGTAATGTTAATCATTTTGTGTGATTTGGGAACACATGGATCCTGTACTTACCTCTGCATGTTTCTGGACCACTCCTAGTGGCTTTCAGAAGCCATAATACAGTTTTTGAATCTGTGGGTTCCTTCTCTCCTAAATATACTGAAATGTTCACTCTCCCCTCCCTCCATTCTGTGTTGCTTTTGTGTACTATCCTGGAGGAGAAAACAGAAGATTATATTTCAGGCTATTATACTGATATGTCCAAACCCCTTCAAAGGCATAAAATGTATTGCCAGTGGTGATAATTTTTAACAGATGGTCCAAACTTTCCCCTCTTACATATCTAATGTAGATCTTAACGAATACTTACATTTTACATTTAGGCAAATATATAGCTTGTGTGTGTCTATGTCTATCTGACTCAAATTTGTTTAATTTCAGTGTATTTTAAATTATAAGTCAAATCTTTGGCAAAGACTGGAGCATATACTTGCTCTGTTTTAGTTGACTTTGGAAGTCACAGGGTCTGTGTCACCTGTACATCTTACATCATTGAAGACCACCACTTTTGGATTCAGATAAGCCAGAGTTAAAACCCCCATGTTGGCATTTGCTTGCTGTGTGACCTGGGGCAAGTCACTTGTTTCCTCCTCTGTAAATGGAAGCATTGATCCACCACAGAGGACTTTATGAGAGTGACAGAGTGGCAGGTGCTCATGAACCATCTACCGTCCCCTCCTGCATCCCACTTCCTCACTCCCCTGGAAATCACCACCTCCACCTTCAGCTCTTCTTCTTCACTCTCCTCAGGACTTGCCCTCTGATTTATTCCGTGTTTTCTCTGCCTTAACTGGAAGGGCGGTTCGTGTCTCAATTGGTGTCCCTTGCATCCTGTCTTAGGTTCACTGAATGTAAGGAGGGAAAGGCCAGCTAGCTACATCCCTCCCCCAGTGAGGGCATTACTGTTTCACTGGAAGCAGCAGCTAGGGACAGCATCGCAAGACTGGAGTCAGGGGCCACATGGGTTAATGTGGCCCTGGACCTGATCACAGAGACTGGCATTTTCACTCTTGGGCATTCCTTGGAGGAAATTTGCTGTAGCCAACTTTTGAAGCTTATATTCCCAGATAGTCTTTTATTTGAAGGGTGGGGGTGAAGAAAATGTCTAGAAACTTGCATGTCCCCAAAGCCCCATTAGAATGGCACTTGCAGGAGGACGAACGGTTTTGACTGTTTCACACGCACTAAGAAAAGAATGAGCCCGTTGGCTTGCAGACTTAGTGGCCAGCTGTCCTTAGGCCTTGCTTTAATGTCCTGGAGGTGGGCTGCTGGGTGCCAGCTGAGAGGACGAGCATGGTAAGTGAGCGGGAAGACCTTTGCTGGGTCCTCCAAATCACTTACTTGGAGAGGAGCTTCTCTATCTGTGTTAAGTGTTTTGCTGTGGATTTTTGAAATAGCAGTCACACCCATATTCAAATGTAAGAACCAGGGTGCTCTCCAGATATATGAGGCCAGGTCCCTTCCAGCTACGAAAGCCTGTGACTCTACAAGCAAATATTTGGGCAGTACCAACTATTGTTGCCGCTTGGAATAGTCCCCTCCTCCTTTTTCACTTGGGCCTTCCTCTCCTTTAAGATCTAGTTTAGCTCCCAGTGTCTAGTTTTTTCAGTCTGGACTCTGGGCTGTTGGATTTGCTATATGGGTTAGATGTAGCCTTGTGTGCTGAGCTGTTAGCTGTTAACCTTGTAGCTGTTCAGGTGTTTTCCCGTGTTTATGTCCTGGCTTCCCCACTAGGTCCTCAGTCTCTAGGCCAAGGCCCTCTCCACCCCTGTACCACTACGGATGGGTGTAGTGCAGGGATTCTCACTGCTTCGAGCATTGCCTGAAAGCTAGTTGGAAACCCACAGCAACCTCACTGAATTAGAAATTCCAAGTGGGATTCAGCCATCTGCAGTTTAACAAGCACGCCTGGTGATTCTGCTGGGCAGTGAACTTAGCGAGCCTAAGCTGTAGTGGGAGGAGCAGAGGTTTGGGGTCTGAGAGGCGTGGGTTTGAAGCCAGCTCTGCCCTTTATAACTGACCTGTTTTAGGAAGGTGCATTTTTCCTCTTTCCCCATCCTGGGGTGTTTTTTAGAAATCTGTTCTGCACAGTGTTAATGGATGCTCTAAGAATAGGAATGGGCAAGGGGTTCTGTGGCCAGATAAGTTAGTGAAATGCTGTTTTAGTGAATTTCAACAGGATTCTTTATGACAGTGCTTCTCAGAGGCCTAAGTGTCATTGAGGGTCACATGGAAAGTTGTTGCAAACTTGTTAGATTCTGTAATACCTTTTCTTTTACATACCTGCTAACTTCTCTGGCAGTGGTGTTTTGTGGGACACGTTTTGGGAGATGCTGGTCTAGGTGATCTGTACCTCAAGGCTGGAGATTTTATGACCCTGCCAATCTATGAGGAATTCAGAAACTTGAAATAAGGGTCATGCTGGCCGTGATGACAATTTATGGTTTGAGGCAACCAGACTTACATATCATGTCAGTGTTCAAGGTGTTGTGTAACTAAATGTTGAAGAATACAGGGTTGTATATTTTTTAAAGTAGCAAGCTTTTCTCGGGGTAGAAAGCCATATATCGGGGGAGAGCAAGGGAAGACAAATTAAGGAAAATGTCACTTACTGAGCATATTGGAGTCCTGGCAGGAAACACACCACAGTCAAATTGGGTAATTTAAGAAGATCCAAATAAGTGAACTATTTATAAAAGGTGTAGGCAGAATTTGGGAAAAGCGGCTTTGGTCAGTGCAGGACTTGGATTCCTCTGTGTATGCAAGGTTTATGTATGTTACATTTAGTCCTCATACTGATCTCAAGGATAAGTTCCTATTATTTCACACTTTGCAGAGGAGGGAAGTGGAGCTCATAAAGGCAAGGCATATTACCCGGAGGTAGCAGCTGGGAAATGGAGGCAAAATTCACACTGCCCTGCCAGCCTCAGCCCCCGGGTTTCAGTCCACGCTTCTGTAGGCAGAATATCCCCTGTCGTCAGTCTTTCTTCACGTGGGGAAGCTGACGACACTGCTCTCTGAAGCTCGTGTTCTGAGCTAGATACTGAGCTAGAACCAGCAGATGGGAGAAAATAGTGCTTTGGACAAATATATAAATTAATAAGAAAAGTATGCAGATTACATATATGGGCAGGAAAGATGTAAACCTGTAGTTTCCATGTCTAGGTGGGTTGGGGCTATGGAAGTCTGTCTTCCATCCTTTTGGGGGATCCGTCCCATTCTAGAAAATGTTTTGGGGGGATATGGGAACCATTGGAAGGGCATGAATGAGGCAGCTTAGCTTGAAGGGGCTAAGAGAAGGTAGAGGAACGTTCAGACATATGGCACAGCTTGGGAAAGGCTTGGCTGTGGGAGTGGAAAGAAAGGGCGCTCTATTCATAGGTGCCTTATCCAAATGGAGATGGTGCCGGTGGTGGGAGGTGGGCAAGTGGTTGGGAGAAGCAAGAGGTGTCATGAGGCCTCTCAGGGTGCCCCTGGCTCCTGTTTTCATATTGGGGTCACACTGATCCAGTGAAGTCTCTTTAGCCTAATACCTTTGTTAGAAGATGGTAAAGGTTGACTTTTCTAAGAACTGACATTTTACTTCCTTCAGGAAGTTTCAGAGTACACGAATGTCTCATGTCTCTTACGCCCTAAGAAAATTTAAAAGTCATGTCTCTGAGGAGGTTCCTTTCTTCCCTGTCACTTTGAATTTGGGCTGTTTTTTAATGCTTAACCAGAATATAGCTTATGATCGAGTCCCCTTTATTCCAGAAAACAAAACCACCTCTCAAATAGTGTGCACAACACATCTGGTAAAAATAACAAGTCAGTTGGAAAACTGTGATTCTCAGATACGACCTCTGCCCCTGCATTAGCAGGGAGTCACTGGAGTAAACCTTTATTTCCTGTTGCTTCCACACAGCAGTCCTTCACGGAAATATTTTGCATGTTTCCTTAGGCAGCAGGGAACCTTGAAGGGCAAACAGTGCTGAGGCCCCAGATAGGAATGGAGATGCTGTTTGCCCAACAGCATCTCAGGTTGTATAGAGAGCCTGTCCAGGCCTCGGAGCTTTGAAGCAGTGCCAGGCTCCTGCCCAGAACTGGTAAAATCTTCAGCTCTCCCCCAGGCATGAGCGAGACTGAAACCTGCCACACCTCCAGCTCCTCTTACAAGAGAGATGTTTTAAAATGGTCTTAAATGTCAGATGTATTTTTTTTCACAACATGCCACAGACTTCTCATAAATTATTCCTCAGTAAAACTTTAATAGGAATGCTTAGGAAATTCCGAGTTCTAGTCAATGGAGTTGTTGGTAACTTATGTGACTGTTAGCCCCAGATCTTCCCACTTTTTCCACCCCAGAACTCACTGAAGAAAGTTAGTATGAAATAATCTTCCTGAAACCATGCTTGAGGGTTTCAGGAAGATTATTTCTTGATGACTGAGATCCTGAGATCTTGGATTCCCTTATAATGCCACGTGTTTGATCAGTGTGATAATCCAATACTTGACTATTTTTGAATTAAAAGAGCCGTCAAAATGGTTCAGTCTGGTAACATTATAAGGTGTAGGAGTTGGAGTTCAGTGTTTTCTGACTTCAAAAAAATATCTGGAAACAATTTTTTTTTTTTAAGAAATCTGTGATACGCTCCGTGTCATTTGCTTCTTTCTCATGGAAATAGGTAATTAAGGATTCTGGTTGTGGAATCTACATTGCTGCTCGAGCTGGGTCTGCTGTCACCTTGGCTGTACTGAAGGGCTTTGACAGATAATGTGTCGCAACTACAGCTGTCGACAGGCTTGGTTCTAAGTTCATGGGTGGATGCCGCTGGGAGTGAGCTTGTGAGCCTTCTCTTTATGGGTTCCCCGTTGTTTGCATCTTATGTTTATTTTTAATTAAAATGCTTAACTGATGTTTTTTAGTTACTAAAAACTGGAATTTGGGTGGAACGTTACATTGCGTGTTGGTACAAAGAGAAGATTGGGGACTGTGCTGTCCTATGAGTCTGGGACATGTGACACAAGCCAGGATTGTTATCATCGCCTAAAGTAATGCTCTCTAGATACCTTCTGGCCCATAGAAAGAGAAACCGTACTGAGGATGCCAGAGTATTTCATTTCATAATATTTCTTATTCTTCAAAAGTTGGACTTCTTCATCTTCTTAGGCAGCTGTAACAAAATGCCACAGGCTGGGTGACTTATAAACAGCAGACACTTAGTTCTCACAGTTCTGGAGACTAGGAAGTTCAAGGTCAAGGTTCCAGCGAGGTCTTCCACCTGGAAGAGGGCCCCCACCTCTTCTGGGTTGCAGGTTTCTTGTTATTGCTTCACATGGCAGAAGCGCTGGGAGCTCTCTGGGGCCTCTTTTATAAGGGCATTAATCCCATTCATTAAGGCTCTGCCCTGAACCTAAACACTTTCCAAAGGTGCCACCTCCTAATATCATCACCTTGGATGTGAGGTTTTCAACATGTGAGTTTTGCGGGGAAACAGAACATTGCAAATCTTAGCAATCAGTGTATTTCACTATCTAGAGCATTCTGTTACTTCTTTGTATATAGAAAGTTAGTATCATGAAGAATTTTTCATAGTGAGGATATATTTCTTAGTATCACTTGCATTTTTTTTTGGCTGTACCACACGCAGCATGCAGGGTCTTAATTCCCCCACCAGGGATTGAACCCGGGCCCTGGCAGTGAAAGCGCCTGGACCACCAGGGAATTCCCAGAACTTTGCTTCTCTTGAAACATGACATTAGCATGACACTGACTTTACCATTTGGTCTGTAGAAAGGTAAAGCCGGTTAGGTGTGTTTTGACTTGGGGCAGTATCTTTTGCGGGGAAGCAGTGCTGAAATGGGAGTTACAAGCCCTAGTTTCATTCCTGTCTTTGTCACAAACTCACTCTGACATCATGGGCAGCCTTCTCCTTCCCCACCTAAACTGTTTTCTCATCTAATACGGTAAAGATTATTTCTAAAGATTCTAAGGTCCTTCATATCAAAACAAACCCGAATGCTTTCCACAGTGTAAGGTACTGAGAGAAATCCAAATAAGTGTAAGTGAGTCTGCTGAGAGTTTTAAAAGGTTCTTCCTTGTTAGATAAAGCAAAAACTCAAAACATCTGTTGACCATCCTACAAGAATAGATCCCTGCAAAGAGCAGAGAAAACGCCAGAATGTGTATAATTCTTACCTCTCCCCCTTCAGAGAGTCATCTCTGGTTTACAGAAGAATAAACGATATAGGAGCTGTCACATGAGTGGGACAAAGAGTGGACAAGACTGTGGGTACCTTGTATCCCGAGGGACAGGGGTCATTTATCAAGCACGTGCACTATGCCTGGCTTTGTGACAAGTGCTTCACCTGTATTGTCCCAATCAAGTCTTGTGGTAGCCACTTGCGATTACCCCATTTTGAGATGAGGAACCCGGATGACTTGTTCACGGTTGCACATCCACTAAGTGGAAATGATAATTGTCATTAAGCCTATATTCTTTTTAAAAAGATTTGTTTCACTGATGTATAGTTGATTTGCAGTGTGTTAATTTCTGCTGTATAGCAAAGTGATTCAGTTACACAGTAGGACCTTCTTGTTCATTCTCCATATAATAGTTTGCATCTGCTAATCCAGACTCCCAGTCCATCCTACCTCAAGTTCCCTCCTCCCTTGGCAACCACAAGTCTGTTCACAATGTCTGTGAGTCTGTTTCTGTTTCGTAGATAAGTTCACTTGTGTCATATTTTAGATTCCACATATAAGTGATGTCTTTGTCTTTCTGTGATCATCTTTAGGTCCATCCATGTTGCTGCAAATTGAGGCTGCATTCTTAATCAGTGCCTCTGAGGGAAGGCAGGGACATGGGTAGAGAGGCAACAGGCTTCTCATTAAAGAAAAGCATGGAATTGCCAAGAGTTAGTGGTGGAGCGACGGAGAAGGCAATGGCAAGCCACTCCAGTACTCTTGCCTAGAAAATCCCATGAATGGAGGAGCCTGGTAGGCTGCAGTCCGTGGGGTCGCTAAGGGTCGGACACAACTGAGCAACTTCACTTTCACTTTTCACTTTCACACACTGGAGAAGGAAATGGCAACCCACTCCAGTGTTCTTGCCTGGAGAATCCCAGGGACGGTGGGCTGCCGTCTATGGGGTCGCACAGAGTCGGACACGACTGAAGCGACTTAGCAGCAGCAGCAGCAGCAGTGGTGGAGCGAAATGGGGACGTTCATGACCACGGGCTACCTACACTGACCTATTACCTTAGGGTTCTCTTCCCTTGATAACTGGTAACTGCCTTGCTGGACTGTGGGGAATACTGCCCCTGTGAAGGCTGTAGCCTAAGCTTGGCCACAGACACTCCTTCCAGTTCCCCTCCAGCACTCCTGCCATCATGAGAATGAGCCATATGTTTACTGGAACTTGCAATATCTTTGCCACTTGAGTTGACAAGAGTCAAGGGAGTGAACAGCAGGACTTGGGATTTGATGGTGATGCCAGCATCGTAACTATGAACAGATTTAAAAATTTCTTTTCAAATGTCCACAAACTTGATTTTAATTTAATGTTTCCCTTTTAGTATCTCCCTTATAGCACTGATCTAGGCACTCAGTCTGCTTGTGGCTAGGAATTTGCAGAGACAAACAATTCTAGTTTTGGAATACGTGCTGAGAAAGGCTCAGAGTGAACACCATGAAGAGTCCTTAATTAACTCTGAGTTCATGTCGTGGACCAAAGGGGTCCCTTGTCTCTGCTCACAGGCCTCAGTCCAGGCTTCTGTTCACTGTCACACTCTCAGCAGCCAGCAGTGGACCAGGGCCAAGCATCACATGGCTTTAAAAAAAAAAACAACCCAAACCCTGTCCTGCTTTTAATCTGCCTCCATGGCTTGGAATGCAAGTCCCTCGAGGGCAGCGCCTGTTCATGTCTGCAGCTAGACTGAGCACAGTGTGGGGACAAAGCAGACACTTCGGAAAGGCAGGGTGATTGTGCAGAATGCTGTTGAGCAGATTCAAATCATTACTACAAAAATGAGTGTACTCGGAAGGTGTTCTTAAAATGAGCAGGGCAGTGTAGACAGGGAAACGTTAGTGCAGTGGAAGACACACCTTTATAGAGTGAGGTCGTAGAAAAGAGCCCGGAATTTAAGGTTAGGTGGGGTTTTCTGTCACAACTCCACCACATTCTGGTTGTGTGACCCCAGAGAAGACACTGAGCCTTTGCCTGCTTTCGTAATTGACAGCAGCAGTCCATATATCATAAGGTTAGTGGGTTAAATGAGACATTGTATGTAACATGCGAAGCATAGAGCCCATGCTTAAGAGGGGCCTCTTGGTGATAACATTAGTTGTGTTTAATTTATTACTAAGGAAAAAGATCAGACTGGGCTAAGAAGAAATGTGAAGCAGAGCTTGAGTATATGCTCCCCATCCCCAAATTTTACTTTTTTTTTTTTTTAATTTTACTTTTTTTTTGGCCAAGCTTCATAGCTTACATGATTTTGGTTCTCTGACCAGAGACTGAACCTGGGCCCTTGTCAGTGAGAGGGCAGAGTCCTAACCACTGGACCGCCAGGGAATCCCTCTTACCCCCAAATTAAAGTTTATGTGTTACAGAGGTACAGTCCTGAACACTTAGCAGTTACCTGGATCAGAAACAAGTTCACCGGGGTATGAGTGATATTTGTGGCAGTTTGATCCTACAGATTAAGAGGTTGTGCTGATTGCTGACATTTTGGATCTTTAATGTTCAGATGTTTAGTTCTGTGCTTACATTTCTTTCATGTTTTAAAAAATGAACTTGATAAATCTAAAAAAAATTACTCTTGAAATGAGATGAAAAGGGAATTCTTCTTAAAAAGCTTAGTACTCAAACAACCACTTTTGATTTTTGGAGGTTTTAATTGCTTTCTGTAAGAAACTTTCCTGTTGCTGTATAATTAATAAGACTGTATTTAGTGGAAACATGTTAGAAGTTGGGAGTTTGAGTCTGATATAAGGGGAGAACTGTCCCTTAACAATAGCATGATAGAATAAATTATTAATGGACTATTAGAAATCAAAGCCTGTCTAATTAAAAAATAAACATTTGCTCTTTAGATGTGTCGCTGGATGTGTCCAAATACATCTTTTTCTAGGTTAGAGTCATTTTATGGGTTATAGTATGAAATCATCCTACCTTTTGGGTACAGTTGAATTCTTTGCTTTCTCAGACAGCCAGTTTAGGAATATTTAAGCTAATAGACTTGTGTACTCTGAGCTACTTCCTCATTTGGAAACCCTGTGCCAGACCGTGTGCAGATGGGAGCAGTCATGCCTGGCAGGCCCTGCAAGTGGAATTACATTTACACATCGTTTTTTTCACTGTGAACATTTTTCAGGGAAAAGAGAAAAAACTGTCACCCTGCTTAAGTGAAGTTCTGACACAATCAGTACAAATTATAAATTATGTTTAAAGTGAGGCAGCACGTGCAGGGTGGTTTTCGGCTTTGTGGTCAGCTCTGTGCAAGGCCTGTGGGCACCTCGTACTTGGTGCCCAGTTGTTCGTGTCCGACTCTTTGCGACCCCATGGACTGCAGCACACCAGGCCTCCCTGTCCTTCACCATCTCCCGGAGCTTGCTCAAACTCATGTCCACTGAGTTGGTGATGCCATCCAGCCATCTCATCCTCTGCTGCCCCCTTCTGCTCCTGCCCTCAATCTTTCCCAGCATCAGGGTCTTTTCCAGTGGGTCAGCACTTCACATCAGGTGGCCAGAGTATTGGAGCTTCAACTGGGCACATTGACCAGTGTTTCTCAAAGGATGGCCTGAAACTGTATGTCAGAAATGCAGATCCTGGGGCCTTCTTGGAACTTCTCAGTCAACATATCTGAGAGCAGAACCTGCAGTCTGCATTTTAAACAGGTACCTCCCCTGTTTATCAACCTACGGCAGTATTGAGACCCTCTGGAAGATTTTGCAAAGATTATTTTAGTTACCAGAACTGAAAATGGTTTTAAATCTAGATAATTAAAATTTATAATGAAAATTAAAATACAAATTAAAAATTTGGTGGAAAGGCACGTATGAGAAACAATTTTTAAATGCCTCCTACTTTTTTCTGAATTCTCCAGTTCATTGAGTTGACTGGGAATCGCAATGCAAGTTGGACTTCAAAATTCTTTCTCGATAACCATAAGAAGAAAACTTACATTTAAGAAAATTGTTGGTTTTTAAGTCACTTGTGAATTTATAAAAGTATCTTTGGAGGAAATTACTGAATTTGGAGGAAATTGCTACCTCATATCAAAAGCTAAGACCAGTAATTTATTTAATTTGGGGATAGAGGAGAGTAGACAGTTCTCCACAAAAAAGGCAACGATCGTTCTATTAGGGTCTTCCAACCACATAGTTACACAAACAGCATTTTTGGCTTTTAAAGTAATGAGATGAAAGCCAAAAGATGTCAGTTTTTGTCTTGCCATACTCGGTTACAGATCTATCTTTATTTTAAGTGGAAAAAAAAAAGATCAAGACATAAGAGAAGCTATCACGTAGATTATCTTAAAGTTTCTTTGACTTCAAAATGATTTCACATATCTATGTTTGAATATAATTTCTTACTGTCATTTGTATAGATTTCAAAGATAGGCAAAACAAATGAAATAAAGATTTAAATAAAACTTAATCTCTGTTTAGAAAGACAAATATGATATCACTTAATATGTGGACTCTAAAAAAAAATTATACAAATGGATCTATTTACAGAACAGAAACAGACCCAAAGACATAGAAAATAAACTTACAGAAACCAAAGGGGAAAGGGAGGAGGAGGATAAATTAGGAGTGTGAGATTAACGGATACAAACTACTATACATAAAACAGCCCTCAATCCTTCTTTCCTTTCAGTAAACCTCAGGGTTTACTGTAGAGCACAGGGAACTGTGTTCAATATCTTGTTCAGTTCAGTCGCTCAGTCGTGTCCGACTCTTTGCGACCCCATGAACCTCAGCACGCCAGGCCTCCCTGTCCATCACCAACTCCCGGAGTCCACCCAAAGTCATGTCTGTTGAGTGGTGATGCCATCCAGCCATCTCATTCTCTGTCGTCCCCGTCTCCTCCTGCCCCCAATCCCTCCTAGCATCAGACTCTTTTCCAGTGAGTCAACTCTTTGCATGAGGTGGCCAAAGTATTGGAGTTTCAGCTATAGCATCAGTCCTTCCAATGAACACCCAGGACTGATCTTCCTTAGAAGGGACTGGTTGGATCTCCTTGCACTCCAAGGGACTCTCAAGAGTCTTCTCCAACACCACAGTTCAAAAGCATCAATTCTTTGGCGCTCAGCTTTCTTTATAGTCCAACCTTCACATCCATACATGACCACTGGAAAAACCATAGCCTTGACTAGATGTATTTTTGTTGACAATATCTTGTAATAACCTATAATTGAAAATAATCTGAAAAAGATATATATATATATAAAACTGAATCACTTTGCTGTTCACCTGAAACTAACACAACATTGTAAATCAACTGTCCTTCAATTAAAAAGAAAGTCAGACTTTTGGAAACAGTGGGAAAAGAAGAGGCTGGGATGATTTGAGAGAACAGCACTGAAACATACAAATTATCGTATGTAAAACAGATAGCCAGTGGGAGTTTGATGTATGATGCAGGGAACCTAAAGCCAGTGCTCTGTGACAACCTGGAGGGATGGGGTGGGGAAGCAAGGAGGGGTGGGGGGTTCAAGAGGGAGGGGACACATGCATGCCTATGGCCTATTCATGTTGATCTATGGCAGAGGACATCACAGTATTGTAATTATCCTCCAATTAAATAAGTAAAATTTAAAAAGTCAGCGGTAAAGAACTTTCCTGCAATGCAGGAGACTCAGCAATCCCTGGGTCAGGGAAGCTTCCAGAGAAAGAAATGGCAACCCACTCTGGTGTTCTTGCCTAGAGAAGGAGCCAGGTGGGCTATAGTCCATGGGGTTGCAAAGAGTTGGACATGACTTAGTGACTAAACATCCAACATTCAATCTTAGAATATTTAAAAAAAAAAAAGGCTGCAAGGATTAAAAAAAAAACACAAAAACAAATAGTAAACAAGCCCTTCTGTTTAGTGAAGAATTCTGTGTGTATTTCTGTCTATATAATGTAAGTAATTCGTGTAGAGAAATGATCTTTTTTTCCCCTGTTGAAATATTGCCTGGGCTTGAGTGTTCCTCTGCCTCATTTTATTCATCTTTGGTTCTCCCTGCCCCTCTTCCTCTATCTGTTCTTCTTCCCTGATGACCGTGAGGCCGAGCAGACTGGCATGTGGACCCAACACGCTCTACAAAGAACCACACTTTATTTCCAGCCAGGAGCAGAGCAGTACTCTGAGGATGGTTTCCTTATCTTCCGTAAGCCGGCCTGAAATCTCCCTTCTAGCACTGATCCAGGCACTCAAATCTACTCTTGGCTAGGAATTTCCAGAGCCTTGACGGGGTCACCCTTTGCCTTTCCCGGCAGCTGGTTTCACTCTGAATTTAATGAGGGAGCTGAGCTGAGTGGCCAGAGAAGGGTTTCCCCGCCTGGCATTTCATTGGAAGGGCTCAGGCACTTACTTGTCCATGTTAAGTGAGTAAATGCCGATTGCTGGGAGACTCCCAAGAAAGGACCTTCCCAGCCAGTTCTCCTCTGGTCAGCGTCTCGGGCACATTCCTGAACCCTCCTGTTCCTCCCTCCTTTCTCTTTGGACTTCGGTGTTACCGGCAATGAAATAGGAGTGTGAGTATTTTCAATTCCATGTATATATAACTGGGATTTTCTGTCCCTGTTCAGCTGGTTGGACTTGACAATTTAGCAAAGGCTTGTCAGCGAACTTTGTGTCATTGTCCTAGATTTTGTGCTTCCCAAGGTGTCATTGCACCAGGCTTCTCTGCATTTAAATTTGCCGGCTAATTTTTTGAGCTGTGATGTTAGCAGATGGGAATTAGAAATGCTTCATACCATGCTGAGAGTTCAAGTAATTTTTCATTTTTGTTTCAGGAGTTTTAGCTCATCTTTTAGTTTTTTTCCCCTTTTGTAATCTAGTGTATTTAGCTAGGCTTTACATTTTTACATAAGAGAAAACTTATTTATCTTTGCACTTTTATTATTAGATAAGAAGAGTCTATAATTATATGCTTCTTAAACTAGAATCCCTTCAGAAGTTTAATTATATTCACCAATGTCTTATATTCTCAGTCCTCTAAAAGGGAGCTTTGGTATTTGTGGAAACCAACCCAAGAGTTCTAAAGTTACATATTTATGAAAGACTTTTGTTGCATATTTAAAGGGTGGGAGCGATTTCTGCATGGGGCCTTTATCCTTTCCCACATCTCTGCAGTCTTCTTAAAATGCCCTCTGTTTAGAATTTTGAGGGATTGATTTCCAGACATGTAAGACTTACTGTAAATTTAAAATAGAAGAACCACACTATTCAGTGCCTCGCATTAGTGAACTTTTATTGAATGAAATAATGGGTTCAGAAACACCAAAGGGCATTTGATGGCAGATTTGCCTTAATGATTTTTTTTTTTTTTTTTTTTTGCGAAGAGAAAGCTATTTATTTCCCAACCTTGTATATAAGATTTTTTTTACTTTAGTTTGAGACATTTGGACTTACTATAAATGTTATGAAACTTTAGATGTTAATTTTGTACTGCTGCTTTTTCAGAGGGAAGAGCAAAGTGAAATTTTAAGAAGGAATTTAGAATAATATTGTCATATCCTCATGACTTACAGACTCACGTGGTAACAGATACCTAACTTCGGGGAGCTTAGCTTCTAGAGAGCACAGCGGGACCACGTGCATAGAAGCTGTGACACCTATGGCTGGCTTGGCTTTCCCCCTTGTCCTATTGGAAGGGCTTGGCGGGGTGGAAATTCTTTGTTTCAGGGAGCGTGTGTGACTGACTGGTTGTAGTATTCTCTCATCTTGATGGGTTGATCTGGATTTCAAGACTCATAACATTTTAAAATTGTGGTCCTTTCCAGCCCTGAAATTCTGTGATGCTCTGAGTTCCTTGGCCACATGAAACCTTGTTAAATACAGATCATATTGCATTCCTGCCCACCCCACTCCTTTTATAAAGATTGTAGGCAGCCAAGGCCACCGCTGGCACGATGTTCTGTAACCTGCAAAGTTTTATGAAAAAGTGGGGTGCTAGATGGGGCTGCCACAAGTTTTATGTTTTCTGTTCAAGGCACAAAGCCTCATTTCTTGGCATTGACCTCCCCACTTCAAGCAGAATCCTAGTAAACAAACTGTTATAGTAAAATAGTGACTAGTTAAAGCCTTTTATTAAACTATATTTCTACTCACCTCCAGTTCTCCTAATATTGGGAGAATGAGACAGATGGGAAATAGACCAGTTATGTCAATGTGACCATTTATTGAGTTCTCATTATGCTATGTGGGTAATGCACAGGAGGGAAATTAATCCTTATAGGAGGGATGTTAGTGCTACTTTAATCCCTGTTTTGCATGTGGCAGAAGCTGAGGTTCATAATATTAAAGTCACTGCCTGAACACCTAGAACGTTTTGCTGATAGTTGACTGTGAGGGATTTAATATTCTCTTAGGAGCTCAGTGTCATCATCTCATTCCCCTATCCCCAGTCCTACAGTGAATGTAGTTGAATCCCTCATTCTTTTCTTCCAGTGTCTTATTTATACATTATGTTATGTGAGTTGTGAAGGCAAGGTCACTTTGTGTTGAGAACTGTTGTCTTTGACGTTTGTTTGAGAATGAACTCTTAAGCACCCCGGTCATCTTTTATTTTCGTGTTTGCTGTTGTGTCCCTATTTGGTTAGCAAGCTGGTTTGAGTTCTAAAGGATTTTTGACATCTTTTACTTTTTGATAATTTTATGTTGTCAGCCTCCAAGGCAATTGAGCAGAAAAAAGAAAATTTGCTGTGGGCAAATGTGGCAGAATGAGATGTAAGGAGTAAGCTCAGAAAATCAAATTCTCTGCAGTTATTGTTGCAGATAAGCAAGACACGATGAATGTAAAAGTTGCTACCTGTGACTGGTGTGACCGAAGCCTCTATGGAGCTTTTTTGCCCAGCCAGATGAGCAAAACAAGTTCTCTGGGAGTGACTTTCCTGGGTAGAGAGGGTGTACACGGTGGAGGGAAATTTTTTTTGGAGGGGGCTGGCTTATAAACATCACTGATGCCACTGTCCCCTCCCTTGGCTTGACCTCAGCTCACAGAAGTCAGCTCCCATATTCTCCCTGCTCCAGTGCCCCCACTTCTGTGGTTTGTCCTGCATGCCTCAGTCAGATTAATCATTAAAAAAAATTTTTTTATTTCAATTTTTTATTTTGCATTGGAGTATAGCCAATTGACAATGCTGTCATAGTTTCAGGTGGACATACATACACATGTATTCATTCTCCCCCAGATTCCCCTCCCATCCAGGCAGATTAATCTTGAATTAGGAAACTTCCAAAGAATTTATTTTGCATTCTGTGTCCTGGTAGAGACCAGCAAAGATGCCATTGCCTGCATTCAAGGCCATTTTGTGGTTAGGCACACTGCCAACCCAGAGTTCTTTCCATATACTTTTCTGTATACATTCAGTGCTGTGTACCAAATGCTACCCAGCCCACCTTGGAAACTCCACCTTAGGGACTTCGTAAGGAAAACAGCCTTGTGAATAGCAGAAGACATGGAAGATGATCATTTTTATATGTAAATTAAGTGATTCCTAGGCAGTAACATAACTCTCCATGAGAATTTACTGTTTGGAGAAAAGGTAGGCTACTACTTTGCTTCTTATGGGAAGCTGAGGTGTTGAGATTTGTGATGTTGGGAAAAAACTTCAGGAGGGACAGGAAAAGCATGCAGTGAGCCAAGTCCTGAAAGGAGAACTGGGTGAGACTTTCATTTTAATTAGCTTTCATTTAATTAGCTTTTCAACCTGCAGTTGAAAAGAGAACATCAGCTGCTACTCAGAGAAACCAGCTGAGGAGAAAGTGGTTTTGAGCCTCAGATACTATGGATGATGCTCATCCTCCTGAAAGAAGCTAGACTTTGTTGAACACTTTGTAGCACTGTGATCATCACTTGATGTGTTTGACCTCATTTAATGCTCACCCTGAGCCTCTGAGGCTGATGGCTGTTATTCCTGTTTTATAGATGAGGAGACTGAGTCTTACCAACGTTAACTGACAGAAGTCAGCTCGAGCATCTAGTTAAGTGGCAGAGCAGCAGCAGCTGAAAGCCAGGTTGTTTATTCTGGAGTCCCTCTAAGTCTTTTATAGGTGTGTGTGGGTAAGGGGGTGTTGATGGGTTCCATTGCTTCCTGAACGCTGCCAGCAAGTACTGTGTGTGATCCAATCTCCCCAGTGAACCCTCTCCAGAGAAGTTAATATTGTAAGAACTACAAGGATATTTTAAACAGTCAGAAGAGGGTGTATTTGTCAGCATGTCCCCTGGTCTTTCCCAGGTGAGTCTTGAAGCTTGGCATTCTCTTGGCTGGCATATTCCTACAGTGGAGGGCAGTCCAGGAATGCCCTTTCGTGCTGTCTTTAGTTCCTCATCAGGGTTTCAAAGCTGTTAGTCTTCTCAACTAGAATGTAAGGTCTCTGAGGGCAGGCATCATCTCTTATCTTGGTTGATAAATTTTGATTACCACAGCTGTGTAAAAATGCCCCCTAAAAATTATGCATCTCTTTTTAAGGTGTGTCAGATCTCTGAACAACCTTCACATAGGGGCATCTTGCTTTTGGCAGGGACTGTGTCGTGCCTCTTTGGGTGAGGATCATGGGTTGGAAAGAACCTGGGCTTGGGGGGCCAGCTCCAGGATCTTTCCTACTTCTGCAAGATTTTTCAATGAGTCGTTTCACATCTGTTGAGGCTCAGTTTCTTCATTTGCAAAATGGGTATGGAAACCTTATAAGGGGTTCTTAAGAGTAGAACTGATGTACAGAAGGGTCTGGCTCACAGTTGGCGTTTAGGAAACGAAGAGATGGTTCATCTGTCTGTTCTGAAGCAATGTGCAGAGGGCCTGCATAGTATGCCTGCACAGTAAATGGGTCTTGAAATAATGGTGTGGCTCCCTGAGACCCAACCTTAGAGAGCGACTCTGAAGTATCTTAAAATACGATGCTTTTATGCAGAGTGTCCTTCATTGCCTGACTTTGCATAGGAAGGCAGAACCACAGATGAATTTCTTCGTTCTTGGATGGATGCTACTTCAGTATATAAAGCCTGATGCTTTATATGATCAAGTATTGGAAATATCAGCTTCGTGATAAGATATTCATCCATCTCTTAAAGCAATAAATGGATAACAGGAGTAGATAGGCATCTCTTCACCAGAATACTTTTTCCTTTTATAACAGCACTTTACAATATCTCATATAGCTTTTAAAATTTAGAAACACCTTATGGAATTAGGTATTGTTTGTTTCTTTTTGTAGGTGAGTAAACCGAGGCTGATAGAGTTTGGGTTTAAATCCAGTTCTTTTAACTTTTTTTTTCTGTGTGTGTGTTTTTTTGTTCTGTATGTTGTTTTGCATACCCACTAAACACATATAGAAACATATTATATTATATTTTTCTTCATCTATTTACTTTTAATCTGTGTCTTTATAATTAAAGTGGGTTTCTTACAGAACATAGTTGGGTCTTGTTTTTTGATCCACTCCAGTAATTTCCTTTGGGCTTCCCATGTGGCTCAAACGATGAAGAGTCCACCTGCAATGCAGGACTCCCTGGCTGGAAAGATCCCCCAGAATGGAATGGCCACTCCAGTATTCTTGCCTGATGAATCCCATGGGACAGAGGAGCCTGGGGTCAGAAAGAGTTCGATGTGACTAAGCATGCAATAATCTCTTTTAACTGATTAATTTAGAACATTGATATTCAAAGTGATTATTGATATAGTTGGATACACATAGAACAACTGAAGTCATAAATGTGCGTATATATGCATACATATAATGTTTATTAATATATAAATGTATAATAGGTACCAACTGATTTCCAGGTAATCTGGTCTGAGAAATAACAGGTTAAAAAAAAAAACAACTTTTAATTGAATGTTTGTTATGACCTTGACACTATATTGAGTGATTTTAGTGATTTTAGCTTAGTTGGAGGAAAACTGGTTTCAGAAATTTACACTGTATTCTCAAATGCTTGGATGTAGCTTTTATACCTGATAAACGAAACATTTGCCTAAAATTAGTTCAGAATGCAATTAAAAGAGAAAAATAGCCAAAGTACTGCAGTTCACCACATGATCAAATCAGCATCTCACATATATTCTTGTTAGGCACCAAGGGTCTGATGCAGTCCTCAGTCTCCAAGGCTTGGGTTCAGGGGTTATTGATTCTGGTCAGACTATATGTGTTCCACCTCAGTTATTAGACAAATGCTTCTGAGAGGTTTTCTCAGAAAAGATGATGTTTTCAGTGTTTCTATTGGCTTTTTGCTAGGTTAGTATATTGTGAGTAAAATTTCAGAACATCTAAAGAAAACAAGCAATTTCTGAATAAGCCAGTATTATGAATTGAGGTATTTAAGTTATGTATTTGCAAAAGACCCAGAGTCTTTTTGCTGAATGGAACTTCTGTTCCCTCATTCCTGAGCATGGTAGGAGCCTGCACTGCAGATGTCTGTATGATATATGATGTGGTAAATACGTAGCCTTAGGAATTTTGTGGTTTAAAAGAGAAGTTGAGTGGGAATTAGGGATTAAGAGTGGACACCTCTCCTGCCATATCAAACTCACCCTTCTTTCTCGTTCTCAACCTCTAAAAGACTCCTTTTCAGCTGTTTTAAATTTTTTTTCAGCCACACACAGTAACTTCTTAGTCTCTTTACCTATAGCCTGTGGTTCAACCTTCAGTCTCCTGAGAATTCAAAATGCTTTCACCTGTGCAGTTTCCACAGGTAGACATTGTGTAGTGATGACCTCTGAAGAAAGGTGTCATTTATATCCTGGGTTTGTCTCTATTAGTTTGAGGTTATGTATTTACAATTTAAACAGAGCTAAGATATTTTGCTGTTATCTAATGAACTTGGGAATCTGCCCTTGTTTCAATTATCTAGATCTCCTAAGTGGAAGGTTTCAGAGTGTACTGGATGCTGCAGTGAGACAGCTTTGTTTTGGCTCTGTACACGCAGCCATATTTGGGAAACACAAATGGGCCGGTTTTTGTATTTAAGACTTGTCTCGGTTAACAATGCATGCTTAAGAAATGGTGTGTGCCCAGAGTTGTACATATAAAGAGTTTGAGGAGCTCAGGGCTCTGGAATGCCACGGACTCAAGTTAGGAGTAGGGAATTGGCAGCGAATAGGAGCCATGGGGTGCTGTGTGTTGTCACCTGGCAGTCCCTGTGGACTATTTTAAGATAAAATCTTTTGGTACAATTGCTTCTTTAGGAAATCTGGCTGAACGTTCTAGTCATTTTATTGCCCACCCTGTCCTCATAAGGAACTACATGAGAGTAGTTTGGCTTCGTTAAACAAAGTGATCACTGGCAATTAATGTTGTAATTCCATATTTGGGGTGTGTGTTATGGGTTGTGAGAAAAGATTACATCATGTGGGGTTGCCATGTTCTAGTGGACAAGATTGTTGGTGGCTTTTTTTTTTTTAGCTTGTCTGCTAGAATTTGCTCTTTAAAGTTTTAAAGATGACACAACTGCATATCAAATGCCAGGGATGAGATTAAAAAACAATTTCCCGTCATTAAAGAAGTGTTTTATAACCACATTATCTACTGTTTGGAAAATAGAAATGAAATTTCAAAGTTACCTGTAACTCTACTCTACCACATCATTGTTAGAATTTGGTCATATTTTCTTTGTCGTATGTGCATGTGTTTTGATTTTTACATATTTATAATCAGAAATGTCATGCAGGCCTGTTACTGCTTTTTATTCACCTAATCTTTTTTAAATTAATTAATTTATTTTAATTGGAGGCTAATTACTTTATAATGTTGTGGTATTCACCTAATCTTATAAGAAGTGTTTTCCCATGTTGTATGTTCTGTATAATCATTATTTTCATAATGGTTCAGTCCACCTAGGAGGTGAGTGGCTACTGTAATTGGCTCCCTGTTACTGAACACAGCAGTGTTTCTAGGTTTTCATGATTAATAAAGCTGTAGCAAACATTTTGGAGAGGGCAGTGGCACCCCACTCCAGTACTCTTGCCTGGAAAATCCCATGGATGGAGGAGCCTGGTAGGCTGCAGTCCATGGGGTTGCAAAGAGTCGGATACGACTGAGCGACTTCACTTTTCACTTTCATGCATTGGAGAAGGAAAAGGCAACCCACTCCAGTGTTCTTGCCTGGAGAATCCCAGGGACGGCGGAGCCTGGTGGGCTGCCGTCTGTGGGGTCGCACAGAATCGGACACGACTGAAGTGACTTAGCAGCAGCAGCAGCAAACATTTCTGTCTATGCAGCTTTATTGTCATTTGGCGTTCTTTCTCTGAGCTGCTGCTGCTGCTGCTAAGTCACTTCAGTCGTGTCTGACTCTGTGCGACCCCAAAGACGGCAGCCCACCAGGCTCCGCCGTCCCTGGGATTCTCCAGGCAAGAACACTGGAGTGGGTTCCCTTTTCCCTCTCCAATGCATGAAAGTGAAAGTGAAGTCACTCAGTCGTGTCCGACTCTTAGTGATCCCATGGGCTGCAGCCTACCAGGCTCCTCCATCCATGGGATTTTCCAGGCAAGAGTACTGGAGTGGGGTGCCATTGCCTTCTCCCTTCTCTGAGCTAGGTTCCCCTAAAGCACAAAGGATGTGCGCTATGTTAAGTCTTGATGTTCTATGCTGAAAACAGTGGTAACAGTTTACAGTGTCACTGACTATAGGAAAATGTCAATGGCTTTGCATTTGTTCACATTGAACATTAATGTTTTTAAACTTGTGGACTGATTTAAGAAGTGGAAAAAATGGTTAGTCATATTTTTTCCTTGGAATTTCTTCATGCCTTTAACAATTTTTTCTTGCAATGAGTATTGAGTACACTGTAAAACAAGGATATTAATCCTATTATGTTTATTGTAAACCATGCATTGTTTACATAACTTGTAATCATGTTACCTCCTAAATTCTGTTGTCTAAAGATGAAATAATTTTACATGTATAAGACTGGAAACTCTTTTGGGCTCTTTTGCTTATTGCCAATTTTGTTGGCAGAATCAACTTTGCATGTTTACTGAAAGACTTCATATATAAATATAAAAGGGAAAAAGTAATTGCAGATTTATCGGCAGCTAACTTTCCAACTCCAGATCTTGCTTCTGGCAAGGGCCTGGGATGAAAGTGTGATGAATTTAGTGGGAACTTGGGCATGGGATTTCTGAATTCCAAGATTATTAAATAAGTCTTATTAAATGAATTCCTTATCATCATGACTCTCTTAATAGTGACTAAAAATAAGACTAAAACCAAAATTAAAATGTTCCATTTTTGTTGGGTCAGTGCATCTGGCAACTAGGATTGGTCTGAATGTTTGGGGAAATGAGGGAGAAGCCTTTAGTGGGAAGCAACAATGAGATTAACGACTTGGAAATGGGAAATCTCATTCAGGATTCCATGGGAATGCCGAATATGATACACATGGAATTTAGGGCTTATTGAGTACGTGGGGGAGATGAGACTAGAAAAGTCATTGGGACTTCATCTTACAGAGCCTTACGGTAGGTTAAGGAATTTGGACATTTATAAACCAATGTTTCCCAAAGTGTGGCATTTAAGGTGATTTTAGAAGGTGTGCATTGAACATTTAAACATTTTAGTATTTATCATTCCTTGATTCTTTCTCCTTACAGAATTTATTCCTCTTCTTTCTATGTTCCTGTAGCACTTAGGTCAGATCACTAGCAGAGGGTTACCCATCATATTATATTAAATGGGACATATCTGTTTTCTTGCAAGTCCAGGATGGCCTCAAGGACAGCAACTGTCTGATTCACACTGGTCTCCTATGGGCTAGGCACTATTTTGGATGCACAGTAGGTGTAAAGAAATGCTGTTGGGATGGTATCATCTGGCCTGTGTTTTAGATAAACATTTTTCTTCTCTAGGAGGTTCACTGCCTTTTTTCCTTTTGCCCTGTCCCGCCCAACCAGCCCCTCTGAGCTTATAGAGACCCTATGGATTTTTTTTTTTTTCCTCCAATGGGCTACACGGTGATTCTGAGGCTTATTGGGCCATTGTAATGGTCTGGGAATGAGGCAATGGAATAGAATGGTGAGTGTGAGGATGGAAAAGCAGAGGTGGCTGGGGTGCGTGAGTCATGAGGGCAGAAGAACTGACTAGACAGCGCAGCAGGTGTGGGATGGAAGGTCAGGGGGAGGGAGAGAAAGCGGTGCACTCAGACCTGCACAAGGGACGTTCACCCCACTAACACCAACGGGTGCCTGCTCTGAGCTAGGCATCATGCTGGATGTTAGGAGACAGATGAACAAGACCCTGTCCTGCTGGAGGGGCCTCACTGTCCAGAGGGCTTGATTGGAGGAGTGGAGACTGGGAAGGCACGGTGGGAAAAGATGAGTAACAGCCTTGGCCAGTTTTTGTAACTGATTACCAGGACACGTTGCACGTTTGGTGAGTGTTTAGTACACAGGACACAGGACATGTTTGGTGAGTGATATCAGAAGTTATAAGGGGAAAAGGGCACTGACCAGTTCATGCATTAGCTGTGGAGGTTGATTCTCATCTGGAATTCAGTGTCCATTGCCAGGAGACCAAAGGTGCCCTGAGGAGGAAGAAGGATATGAGGCTAAGTAATACTCCATTGTGTATATGTACCACATCTTTATCCATTCCTTTGTCAGTGGACATTGGGTTGCTTCCATGTCCTGACTACTGTAAATAGCGCTGCAGTGGAATAATGCCATTTGCAGCGACATAGGAGGACCTAGAGACTGTCATCCTGGGTGAAGTCAGTCAGATAGACAAAGGCAAATATCATGTGAGATCACTTACATGTGGAATCTGAGACAACACAAATGAACTTAGTTATGAAACAGAAAGAGACTCACAGACTTGGAAAACAAACTTATGGTTACCTGGGGGGAGTAGTTAACTGTGAGATGGGAATTGACATGTACACACTACTATATATAAAATAAATAACTAATAGAGACCTGCTCTATAGCACAGGGAACTCTGCTGAATACTCTCTAGTGGCCTATATGGGAAAAAAATCTAAAAAAAGAGTGGATATAGGTATGTGTGTAACTGATTCACTTTGCTGTATAGCAGAAACTAACAACATTGTAAATCAACTATACTCCAATAAAGAATTCAAAAGAAAAAAAAAGAGGAGTAGGAGGGAAATGGGGCTTAGTAGATAGAATGAAGAGCAGGACTACGGGAGACTTTTTCTGAATCTGTTTTTGCACCGAATAATCAGGGTGTGTGTTAGATTTCTGTTTCTTTAGTAGCCATAGAGCCCATTCATCCAAGGAAAGCTCAGCAAGAGTAAATGAATGAAATCCGTAATAGCACAGCTATCCTAGTAGCCTGAGGGGCTCATGGAACTTTCTTCCAAAACAGGTAGAAACCCGGCAAAGGGGCTAGGTAACCTGCACTTATCCTTCTGGTTCTAACAGTCCATGTGAAATCCTCCAGGAAGTGAGCATATAGTTGGAAAGGAATGAGGACACAGTTTAGGGTCCTCTAGATCTTTAAACTCCTAGAAGAACTACAGAGGTCCCATTCTATTATAGAAGGAAGAGCCTCATGACTCAGGGTAAATGAGTCCTCAGCGACACTTAGAAATCGGGACCAGAAAGTGCTTGGGGGAGGAGGAAGGAGTTAACTGTCTTAAATTCAGCGGAAAGATCAGTGAGGCGCCGACCACTGCAGAAACTGCTGGGCTTGGCCATGTGTGTGCACTGGAAACCTTTCTGAAGGCCATTTTATATAATTGGTTAGAACGGAAACCATATTGGAGGGGTTCCAGGAGGAAATGGGAGGATGTGGGGGATGGCCTTTCTGATGTGTTTTCCTATTGCTCTCTCTCCAGAAGCATCAGTCTTTTCACAGAAACCATGCGCTTGTTGTGTTCTGAGCCCCCTACCGTGTCATGGAATTCCAGGCTGAAGTTAATGTCAGGGTCAAGTTTATCCTAACTTCCTCCCCTTGAAAGGAAGTGTTAGCAACTCAATGTTTATCCTTTCTGGCTTTCTGAAGAATCTCTGCACCCTCTCTAATAATGTCGAGAATCCATTTGAAGAGAAATGACTTAACTAGAGATTGAGAAGAGGATGAACTGTCAAATAATTGGAGAAACATGCCTTTGCTGGTGGATCAGCAAATATAAAAGCAGTAAGGTCAAGCATATATTGTGGGCTTTGTGAGCTGTCCATATTATTCTTTTCAAGCCATTGGAAGTACCTGCAAACATAGTTATATATAGATAGTTCTAGATAAATAACTATCGGTATAGATATCAAGTCCCAGATTGGATTTCAGAGCTGGCGTATTATCATAGTTTGGTTGAATGGGAAACTAGTTTCTTGCAGCCAAGCTATAGTGGAGTTAAAGACAGTCTCTGGTTATTTTGAACGTAAGACTTGAAAGTTAGGTTCTGAAGACTAAATAGAGACGAGGACAAAGTTCGTAACTGCACACTAAATGCTCAGTTCCGAGGGTGACACAGTGTCCTGCCTGTATCTTGCAGTTGTGTGTGTGTGTGTGTTTGGAAAGAAGCAATGGAGACAAAACACTGAAAGTCATAGGGAGCATGCTGTATGAGAGGTCACCCAGGGGCTCATTCTCTTCCAAGAATCTTTGCTGGACCTTGAATTCATTTTTACAGAAAAACTCAACTCCTCCCTTGTATATTCCTGAATCATCCATATAAGGAAGGACCTTTTTTCCTTTCCCAATAAACAGTCCATATTTAGTTATTGGATTCTGTTTCAGCTGGAAACATGAGCATAACTTTTGCTTTTTCGTAATTATTCACTGTGTCATTAAGACTTATCTCAGAATTATAGGGTTGTGGAATCAGAGACTGATGATGCAGAACCATTAATTATTTGGATGCATTCTTAACAAGACTGCCTACTTCACATCTTGTTCTTTTGGTGGAATGTCTGTGTTGATGTGTGGTGTTTTGACCAAGTACAGATGTCCCGACAGTCCAAGGGGTGGAATGGTGGCTTGACCCTACCTGGCCCACCCAAACTGAGACGCTGTAGGTTCCTGAAACCCCCCAGGGGATTGCTGCTCCCTTGCAGTGGTCCAGTTTTGCCACTAGGCGGCACTGTTCATCTTTTTGGCTTTTACCCAAAGGCCCTCTGCCTCCTTTAGAGGGGACTTGGGGGAGAAATTCCAAAGATGTGCCATCATGTTCTCAACCGACTCAAACCCTTTACAGTTTCATCTTTAAATAAACAGTAAGTGTCAGAGGTTTTTATGTAAAATAAACTCTCACATTCTACATATGATGGTAATACTTGGACTATCTCTAAATAAACTGCCTGGATTAGATTGAGACTTCCAAAGCCTTCAGGGTTCTTCTGCTCAGCATCAGTTTGTGCAGCTTCCTGATTGCATCCCCACCACCCTGACTCTGAGCTCTTCAGGCCATAGGGACGAAACCGATTGCTGAGCCTCTTGGGGTCCAGCTGTGGATGGCCTTACTCAGGAGAGAGGAACGATGCCTCTCTTCTCTAGCAAATCCTTGGGGGCTCCCTCCTCCCTCTCCTCTTGTGCTGCTTGGGTTGCAAACATCCAAACATTGCCTCTGGCTAACTTAGACTGAAAGGGGGATTTATTGGCAAGATCTCAGGTAGTTTGGAGTTAGCCAGAAGCCGGAGAATCACCCTCAGAACAGGGGCAGAAATTCAGAGAGGCTGAGCTGGTGGACTCAGAGCCAACACAAGGCCCTAGAATAGTCTGGGTGGAGTGTTGTTGCTGTTGCAACCACTGCCAGGGACGGGACACCAGGCGCCATCCTTGGTACAACTGCCACTGCTGCAGTTTTTATTTTAAACTACCCCCTGCTTCGTGTCACCTGCTGCCTATGTAAACAATCAAGTGAGAGCACAGAGCAGAATCTACTACCCCGAAAGTCTCCATGTGCGGAGCTGGTAACTACCTAGACATTGCCATCACCGCCTACTACTGTCATACAAGTTCCTAAGGTACTAGAATTGGGTCCTACCAGCCTGGGCCCATTCTCTCTCCATCTTCTTGCAATCCAGCCACTAAACTGTAAACACTTGGCCTGGGGAGGGCCCCCCTCCCCGCACTGAGGGCGCTACACCTGGCATCTACTTTGGTTGGTGGACGTTTGAGGCAAAGTGATGGTTAGTATTTGGGATTCTGTCCCTGCCCATATGTACTTTAGACCACTTTTTAAATAAGGGTTGGGCTGACATCTCGAAGCTACTAGTATCTGTACTAAGAAATATAAAATGTTACAAAGGGTGACCCATATATAACAGATGGTCAAGACGCAACAGGTATGAGTTGAGGCATCCTTTTTATTTGCTTCATAAGACATTTCCATTAATATTAATTTCTTCTCCAACCTAAGAATGCTATTGTGCTATGTACTTTTTTTTTTGAAATGAAAAATGTAAGTTTATTTATTATTTTATTTTATTTTGTTTTATTTTTTGGTAATTAATTTATTTTTTATTGGAGGCAAACTATTTTACAATATTATATTGGTTGGTTTTGCCATACATTGACATGAATTCGCCCCGGGTTTTAAGTTCCCCCTCCTGAACCCCCCTCCAACCTCCCTCCTCCCTTTATCCTCCCTCTGGGTCATCCCTGCATGCCAGCCCCGAGCATCCTATAACATGCATTGACCCTGAACTAGTGATTCGTTTCACATATGACAACATACGTGTTTCAATGCCATTCTCCCAAATCATCCCACCCTCACCCTCTCCCACAGAGTCCCAAAGACTGTTCTATACATCTGTGTCTCTTTTGCTGTCTCGTATACAGGGTTATCATTTGCATCTTTCTAAATTCCATATATATGCGTTAGTATGTGCTCTGTACTTTTGAAAAAGAGTTGAACTACAGTTGATTTACAGTGTTGCTAGTTTCAGGTGTACAGCAGAGTGATTCAGCTTTATATGTATATTGTGTGTATATATAGTTCCCTGTATTATAGAGTAGATTCCTGTTGTTTATTTCATATATAGTAATATGTGTCTGTTAATCACAAACTAATTTATTCTCCCCTCCCCACTTTCCCCTTTGGTAACCATAAGTTTGTTTTCTATGTCTGTGAGTCTATTTCTGTTTTGTAAATAAGTTCATTTGTATCATTTTTTAGATGCCATGTAAAATTAATATTATATGATATTGGTCTTTGTCAGATTTACTTGGCTCAGTATGATGCTAAGTCCTTCCGTGTTGCTACAAATGGCATTATTTCATTCTTTTTATAGCTGAGTAGTATTCCATTTATGTATTTATTTTTAAAATTAAAACAAACTGTACAGAGGGAGTTGATAAATGACTTATGGAATGTTATAGCCATTAAAATGATGAGTATGACTGTAAAAATCCAGAAAACTGTTCATGAAATATTTGAGAACTGGAACACAAAGCTGTCCAGACATTGTTTATAACTATGTAAATACTATTTATGCAGATAAAAGTTAGAAAGGATTATAAAAGAAAAATACTCTCTATTAAGATAACTGCATGGTTGAAACAAAAACATTTCTTCAGTTGTGCTTTAAAAATTAAATAAAACCTTAGCATAATTATCTGAGAGGGCAATGGCAAGCCACTACAGTACTCTTGCCTAGAAAATCCCATGGATGGAGGAGCCTGGTGGGCTGCAGTCCGTGGGGTCACTAAGGGTCGGACACGACTGAGTGACTTCACTTTCAGTTTTCACTTTCACACATTGGAGAAGGAAATGGCACCCCACTCCAGTGTTCTTGCCTGGAGAATCCCAGGGACCGGGGAGCCTGGAGGGCTTCCGTCTGTGAGGTCACACAGAGTCAGACCTGACTGAAGTGACTTAGCAGCAGCAGCAGCATAATTATTACAGTTATTTAAAAATAAAGCATTTGGATGATGTCCTGACATCCTTTTTGGCCCTGGGAAGCAAATGGAGATATAATAAAACCAAGATTGGAAACCACCCAAGCATACAGAACACAGCAGGTTGTGTTCTTAACTGAAAGAGTGAATGGTTCCACAGCTTAGAGAACAATCTGAAGGGTAGTTGAAGGTCACAGGTAGTCCCAGGTGTACTTGACAGTGACAGAGGCAGAATTACTGCTCTTTTGAGCTGAGATGGACTGAGAATGATTTCCCTTTTGCCCCCGGGTTCTATGCAGTCAGTTCCAAGGGCAGTGAACAAGATAACTGGCCAGAAAGGAAACCAGTGCCTGACTTCAGTGTTAAAAAAGGAAATAAAAGCATGTCCCTTGTTGCAGACCCTGGGACCATACCATGACCTTATTACAGAATTCATGAACTGGGAAGTTGATGGCCTCTACACCATTGTGTCTCACGTTTGAAAGTACATAGAGACCAGCTGGAGATCTTGTTAAAATGCAGGTTCTAATCCAGCTGATGAAGGGTTTGATTTCTAACTTTCTCCATTTTTCAGTAAGTTCCCAGCTGATGTCGGTGCTGCTGGTCTGCAGACCACATATTAAATAGCAAGGTTCTTCATCTCTTGAAAACTAGCTTTTCAGATTGTCCTTCAGATGTGTTCAGCTAGACATTGTATTCAAAATAAGTGCGAGACCTGTACCTTGAAAACTGCAAAACGCTGCTGAGGGAAAATTAAAGGAGATCTGCGTAAAGGGAGAGAGTCCATTCTCGTGAACTGGAAAATTCAATATTGTTAAAATGTTAATTTTCCCTAGATTGATATATAGGCTCAGCATGTTCTCATTCAGAATTCCAGCAGGCTTTTTGTAGTTTTTGTTTTTAGTGAGAATTGATAAGATGGCTCTAAAATTTTTATGAAAATGTGAAGGACCTAGAAGAACCAAAACGGTTTTGAAGAAGAATGAAACTGGAAGACTCACATTACCTGATTTCAAGACTTACTATACAGCTCTAGTCATCAAGACGATAGATTAGATAAAGACAGATCCATGGCATAGAGTCCTGAGATAGACCCACATGAGTACGGCCAGTTGCTAAATTGTTTTATGTTAAATGAGAGAAGCCAGGTACAGAAGGTTACATATACTATGACACCATTTAGATAAGATTCTAGAAGAGGCACAACTACAGTGACAGCAGCCCAATGGTTTTGGGGGGACTTTGGATGGGACTTTATTAAATGAGAGGGTTACCATTTACATATCAGTGAGTAAGTGGACTGCATTCCCACCTCAAGGCAGTAGAATGTCTTTCCTACGTGCCTGGGCCTTCAGGTCAGGCTCTCTGGATTCCAGAAGCAACTCTGTCACATGGGCAGCAAGCTGTTCACCTCTGTGTGCTTTGGTTTCTTCATCTTTGTAAACTAATTCAATGCTAGTACTTACCTTGTAGAGTCTTTGTGAGGATCAAGTGAATGAATATAATTTAGGCACCTACAGCATTTCTTTGAGCATAGTAAGCTATATATAATCTTCTTATTAGTCCCCAGTAACCAGTTTGTGTTGTGACTTTACTTCTCTGTCCTGAAAGTTTGTTCTTTCCTTCACCCTCTCCGTGATCCACAGGGACTTGTGTAACTTGAGGTTTTTAATAGAATGTTAGAGGTGGAATGGATTCTTGGACGGTATCAAAACCAGGTATGGGTGATGAAACAGAGGTCAGAGAGGTCGTGTGATATGTCCAAGGTCATGTTAGTACACAGCCAGTTAAGAACCGGAAGCCTGGCTAAGTAACTCCTGGCTCAGCCCCCTGGTTTTATCAAGGCTTTTATACGATGATTGCATTTTTAAAGTGAACCATAGGGATTTATCTTGAATCTGCCATTCATCAATTCCATTGTGTGTTTGTGTTTTTCTGCAGAGCAGTACAGAGCCCCAGTTGCAGAAGACTTGTCACCACCATGAGCTCTGGTAAGTCATTTAAAATCCTGTCTTTCTCTTCTTGACAAATCTACAAAGCTGGACCATTTGCTCAGAATTCCCACTTACTCTTAAGGCCCCAACTGTGTCTCATTTTTTATTTTTCGAGTCCTGGGTAGGTGCCAAAGCTTTGTCATAAATTGTCATCATCACCTTTATTAGTGATGATTTATTGAATACCTACTGTATATTAAGAACTACACTCTACGCTTTACATGTACTGTGTTCTCATCTTTATAATGGGTTCCCTTTCCCTCTATTTGACAACTTTATTGAGATATAATTGATACACAATAAACTTCATAGAAAACCGTTCAGCTTCTTCAGCATTACTGGTTGGGGCATAGACTTGGATTACTGTGATATTGAATGGTTTGTCTTGGAAACAAACAGAGATCATTCTGTTGTTTTTGAGAATGCACCCGAGAACTGCATTTTGGACTCTTTTGTCGACTGTTAGGGCTACTCCATTTCTTCTAAGGGATTCCTGCCCGCAGTGGTAGATATAATGGTCATCTGAATTAAATTCGCCCATTCCAGTCCATTTGAGTTCACTGATTACTAAAATGTTGATGTTCACTTTTGCCATCCCCTGTTTGACCACTTCCAATTTACCTTGATTCATGGACCTAACATTCCAGGTTCCTGTGCAATATTGTTCTTTATAGCATCGAACTTTACTTCCATCATCAGTACAGTTCCATAGAATGGTTCTATGAAGACCTACAAGAACTTCTAAAGGTAACACCAAAAAAAGATATCCTTTTCATTATAGGGGACTGGAATACAAAAGTAGGAAGTCAAGAGATACCTGGAGTAACAGGCAAGTTTGGCCTTGGAGTACAAAATGAAGCAGGGCAAAGGCTAGCAGAGTTTTGCCAAGAGAATGCACTGATCATACCAAACATCTTCTTCCAGCAATGCAAGAGAATACTCTACACATGGCCATCACCAAATAGTCAATACCAAAATCAGATTGATTATATTCTTTGCAGTCAAAGATGGAGAAGCTCTATACAGTCAGCAAAAGCAAGACTGGGAGCTGACTCTGGCTCAAATCATGAACTCTTTGTTGCAAAATTTAGACTTAAATTGAAGAAAGTAGGGAAAACCACTGGACCATTCAGGTATGACCTAAATCATCCCTTACAGTTATACAGTGGAAGTGAAAAATAGATTTGAGGGATTGGATCTGATAGAGTACCTGAAGAACTATGGACAGAGGTTCATGACATTGTACACGAGGCAGTGATCAAGACCATCCCCAAGAGAAAGAAATGCAGAAAGGCAGAATGGTTGTCTGAGGAGGCCTTGCAAATATCTGAGAAAAAAAGAGGGGCTAAAGGCAAAGGAGAAAAGGAAAGATATACCCATTTGAATGCAGAGTTCCAAAGAATAGCAAGGAGAGATAAGAAAGCCTTCCTCAGTGATCAATGCAAAGAAATAGAGGAAGACAACAGAATGGGAAAGACTAGAGATCTCTTCAAGAAAATTAGGGATACCAAGGGAACATTTCATTCAGAGATGGGCTCAATAAAGGACAGAAACGGTATGGACCTAACAGAATCAGAAGGTATTAAGAAGAGGTGGCAAGAATACACAGAAGAACTGTACTAAAAAGATCTTCATTACCCAGATAATAACGATGGTGTGATCACTCACTCAGAGCCAGACATCCTGGAATGTGAAGTCAAGGGGGCCTTAGGAAGCATCACTACGAACAAATCTAGTGGAGGTGATGGAATTCCAGCTGAGCTATTTCAAATCCTGAAAGATGATGCTGTGAAAGTGCTACACTCAATATGTCAGCAAATTTGGAAAACTCAGCAGAGCCCACAGGACTGGAAAAGGTCAGTTTTCATTCCAATCCCCAAAAAAGGCAGTGCCAAAGAATGTTCAAACTACTGCACAATTACACTCATCTCACATGCTAGCAAAGTAATGCTCAAAATTCTCCAAGCCAGGCTTCAATAGTACATGAACAGTACAATAACTTCCAGATATTCAAGCTGGATTTAGAAAAGGCAGAGGAACCAGAGATCAAATTGCCAACATCCGTTGGATCATTGAAAAAGCAAGAGAGTTCCAGAAAAACATGTACTTCTGCTACATTAGCTACGCCAAAGCCTTTGACTGTGTGAATCACAACAAACTGTAGAAAATCCTGAAAGAGATGGGAATACCAGACCACCTGATCTGCCTCCTGACAAATCTGTATGCATGTCGGGAAGCAACAGTTAAAACTGGACATGAAACAATAGACTAGTTCTAAATCAGGAAAGGAGTCCATCAAGGCTGTATATTGTCACCCTGCTTATTTAACTTATATGCACAGTACATCTTGGGAAATGCCAGGCTGGATGAAGCACAAGCTGGAATCAAGATTGCCGGGAGAAATATCAATAATCTCAGATATGCAGATGACACCACCCTTATGGCAGAAAGTGAAGAACTGAAGAGCCTCTTGATGAAAATAAAAGAGGAGAGTGAAAAAGTTGGCTTAAAACTCAACATTCAAAAAACTAAGATCATGGCATCCAGTCCCATCACTTCATGGGAAACAATGGAAACAGTGACAGGCTTTATTTTCTTGTGCCCCAAAGTCACTGCAGATAGTGACTGCAGCCATGAAATTAAAAGATACTTGCTCCTTGGAAGAAAAGCTATGACCAACCTAGACAGTATATAAAAAGCAGAGATGTTACTTTGCCAACAAAGGTCCATCTAGTCAAAGCTTTGGTTTTTCTAGTAGTCATGTATGGATGTGTGTGTGAGTTGGACAATAAAGAAAGCAAAGCACTGAAGAATTGATGCTTTTGAACTGTGGTGTTGGAGAAGACTCTTGAGAGTCCCTTGGACTGCAAGGAGATCCAACCAGTCAATCCTAAAGGAAATCAGGCCTGAATATTCATTGGAAGGACTGATGCTGAAGCTGAAACTCCAGTACTTTGGCGAAGAACTGATTGCTTAGAAAAGACCCGGATACTGGGAAAGATTGAAGGCAGGAGGACAAGGGGATGACAGAGGATGAAATGGTTGAATGGCATCACCATGTCGACAGACATGAATTTGAGCAAGTTCTGGAAGCTGGTGATGGACAGGGAAGCCTGGCGTGCTGCAGTCCATGGGGTCACAAAGAGTTGGACACAACTGAGCGACTGAACTGAAATGACAGTAAACTTGGTATTTTAAGCGTGTGTGTGTTCAGTCATTCAGTTGTGCCCGACTGTTTGCGACCCGATGGACTGTAGCCCACTAGGCTCCTATTTGATCAATGCTGACGTGTGTATACACCTTGATGGCATTTCTTAATCTGAGTGGCTGTAGCAAAAGTAAACATATTGACCATAATTGCCCCAAGGAATGAGCTAATCCATCACTTCCATTATCAGGGCAAAACCACCCTTTTGCTATGTTTTTGGTAGTAAAAATCAAAACCTATACAACTGAGCAGTTTTTAATGTAAAGTTGGGGTGGAACTCCTGGGCTAGGGAAGACAGAAGGGAATAGGTTGGTCCCCGCTTGTGGTGCAGCCAAGAGCTTTCAGCTTTCCAGCCAGGATTTGAGGCAGCGAAGTTTCCATCTGGAGATCGAGGCCCACCTCGGCTACTGAGTGCTCCCTGGCACCCCTGAGGCCTGCTGGCGGGGCGGGCCACAGGATGACCTAGTGGACAGCTTACTTAGGCACCTGCAAATCCTGCAATGTCTCCAGAGTGTTATCAGAGACCTCTGGAGGTGAAAACCAATCCTTCCATGTATTCACATTCACACGCCCTTTCAGCTGAATCCCAACCCTTGCCGGACAGCGTGGGCTTATTGGGAGGAAAAGGGCCCCGGGTGGGTCAGCTCAGGGCCACAAATACCACACTGCAGGCTTTGGCCTGTGGTGAACCCCTCTGTAAGGTGGACATCAGGAAAGCATCGGCTACTGGGGGTTTGTGAGGATTAAGTGAGGCAACACTTCTGAAGTGCTGGGCTCTGTGCCCAAGGCCTGACCAGTGTCCCATCTGTGGGTCATCAGCCCAGCTTCCAGCCTTGCAAGGAGCAGGACTGGGCTGGTCCTTGACTCCGTGATGCTTCTGCATTTGGGCATTGCCAGTAGCCCCTGGTCTGCAACTCAGTTTTTCTTCTTGTTGGGCTTTTTGTTCTTGCTGTAATTTAAAATAGGCCAGCACTTCCCTCCAACACCCAGAGTTTCTTGTCCTTCTAACATCAGGATTAACCTAAACTGGTATCACCATTCCTGGCAGAAATAAGGGCGGAAGAGGCGGGCAGGGAGGGGCTGTGGAGGATGAGGAGATACCCTTGGGACTTCTCCCCAGGTTTTCCCTTAGGCGTGGTGCTGAAAGGAGGCATTTCCCAGGAAGAGTCCAAGAAATCTGGACCCTTTGACATGATAATTCCCCTCTTGGGAATGTCTGTATTAATTCGAAGGAAACAAAAACATCACCCACATGAAAGTGGGGAATGAACAGGTTCATTCTGTGCGTTTACTTGATGGGAGATTATACCACTCGTGGCCATCAGGAAGAAAGCAGCTATGCAGAAAACACTTGTTCTTAACCTTTGATGCAAAGAGCAGCATGAAGACAATGCATTGTTTTTATTCCTAGTTTGAGCTGAGCTGCCAGTCATCAGGGCAGGGCTTTTCCTGCTTATCTCATTTTGTTCTCCTGCAGATCCACAAAAGTGGGCATGGCTTACCACTCCCATTCTAGAGATGGGGAAACTGAGGCCCTATGTGGCAATGATTTTTCTGGGGTCATCCGGCTAGTGACTGCTGAGGCAACCAACCCCAGGCGGCTGGTCACCAGCACACCGTGCTGCAGAAGTGAGAGTCTGTGGTAAAGGAATTATTGTTCCAAATTTCTTCAAGTTTGGTTGTTTGAGTTTAAGGGGGAAAAAAAAGGAAAGGAAGAACATGGGTCTGGGCCTTGTGGAAGCTCTGAGGCTGCTAGCTTGGGGATGCTCGTCCCATTTTGTTCTTTGTGCCAAGCCCTGGGGCTACTTCAGCCAGATAGGGAGGCTCAAAGCCAGGCCTGCAGTCCTAAGAAGGAGACCATCAGGAGAAATGAGGGCAGGTGCATAGGGACGGAATCGTTGTTCAGTCACTCAGTCGTGTCCGACTCTTTGTGACCCCATGGACTGCAGCATGCCAGGCTTCCCTGTCCTTCACCTTCTCCTGGAGCTTGCTCAAACTCATGTCCGTTGAGTCGATGATGCCATCCGACCATCTCATCCTCTCTCCCCCTTCTCTTGCCCTCAATCTGTCCCAGCATCAGGGTCTTTCCCAATGATTGGCTCTTAGCATCAGGTGGCCAAAATATTGGAGCTTTAGCATTAGTCCTTCCAATGAATATGCAGGATTGAGTTCCTTGAGGATTGACTCATTTGATCTCCTTGCAGTCCAAAGGACTCTCAGGTGTCTTCTCCAGCAGTTTGAAAACATCAGTTCTTTGTCACTCAACCTTCTTTATGATCCAACTCTCACATCTGTATATGACTACTGGAAAAACCATAGCTTTGACCATATGGACTTTTGTTGGCAAAGTGATGTCTCTGCTTTTTAATACGCTATCTAGGTTTGTCAGTCTTCCAAGGAGCAAGCCATCTTTTAATTTCATGGTTTAAGTCACTGTCTGCAGTGATTTTGGAGCCCAAAAAAATATAGTCAGAGAGAAAAGATGGGGAGGTAAAACGGATGATATTTCTTTGACTTGTATTTCTGGCTTTCTGCCAACACCCTCTTTCCATCTGTCCCAGAAATGTAGGTGCAAAGGGAACTTTGTCTGGAGAACTAACCTTCTATAGATGGATTGGGGGCAGTGAACAGGACAGACCTGTGGGGCCAATATCAGGTGGTCCTGGCCACTATGGTTGGAGAGGGTGGGGGAGGGCAGTAGCCTTGTTTGCCTCTGGATCCAGGAGTACCCAGGCTGACCTGTCCGTGTAGTTGATGTCATGGAGGCTGATTATTAAGAGCCCAGGTAGGATGACTGAGTCTCAGCCAAATGTGCTACTAGGGTTTGGGGAAATAGAATTTATATAAACCATTATTAGAATATATCTGATTTTTACATAGAGAGTATTCTGTATATAAAAGCCATTTTTTATTTTAAAAATAAATGTTCATCCCAGCTGGGGACAAAAAAGATAAGTCATGGGATGGACCGGAACAGACTTCAAATCCCCTCTTAGTGATCTTAGAGCCTGGCATCCTTTCTGAGCTTTAGATTTCTTATCTATAAAATTAGAGTTCTTAACTCCTAGCTCTAGGGGCTTGGATATTAAGGATAAAACTCAGGTGCTAATTATGGAATGAATGCTTAGCAAGGACCCTTAAACCAGGCAAATAGAGGCTTTATAAAACCATGGCTATTATATTTGTGGCTTGGTTGGCTCTTGGCTACTTCCCTGGTGGCTAAGATGGTTAAGAATCTGCCTGCAATGTGGGAGACCCAGGTTCTATCCCTGGGTCAGGAAGATTCCCTGGAGAAGGGAATGGCAACCCACTCCAGTATTCTTGGAGAATTCCATGGACAGAGGAACCTGGTGAGCTACAGCCCATGGGGCTGCAAAGAGTCGGACATGACTGAGCAACTAACGCTTTTGGCTCTTGGCTGCAGCAGAGTCACCCCAACCTTGCTGATCACATGTCCTGCCCCCTTGGCTTCTCCGGGCTTCCACCATCAGTTCTGGGATGGGGAACTGGGTGGTGCTCAGGCTGCCAGTGGGCAGTGAGGATCTCAGTGTCTTCAGCTCAGAGAACTTTGAAAGGTCTCCACCAACACAGGAGGTGACATTCAAGGTAAACCTTGAGGTTCAGAAGATTTCCCCAAGGTAGAAGAGGGGGTGCAGGCCTTCCTGGCTGAGGGCCTCTCAAGATCCAAGGCCCGAAGATCAGAAAGCATCTGATTTGCTGAAGAGGTTGTGAGGAGACTGTCATGGTGGGCAGGCACAGGAGGGAACTGCTGCCAGGAAAGGGCTGGGACCAGTGGCTGAAGGGCTTCGAGTCCAGGGTGAGTACAGGCTTTGTCCCTGGGTAGCTGCTAGCCCCTGGGTCTTGCTTGTCAGTTTGCTTTTAATCATCATGAAGGTCAGTTTGTTAATTTGAATATAACCACTTATGCCAATATACAGGCCATCTCACTTATTAAAAAAATATATTCGAAGCAATCATTTGTACGTTTGGGGGAACTTGATTCCAAGTTCAATTTTTTTTTTTCCTCATAGGAATAATAATATATATGATTGACTTCCTGGGGGACATGCCTGGTGGTCCAGTGGCTAAGACTCCGAGCTCCCAATGCAGGGGGCCTGGGTTCTATCCCTGGTCGGGAAACTCGATCCCACGTGCCACAACCGAGAGTTCGAATGTCGCAACCGAACATCCTTAGTTGTGTGCCGCAACTGAGACCCAGTGCAGCCCAATAAATTAAAAAAAAAAAAAAAAGATTGACTTCCCAACTCTAGACCTCAGTAGTATTTTTATTTTAAAATTAGAAGTGAAATGCAGTACATTTAAAGTGGAGGGTCTTGGAAAATCACATTGCTTTGTCCCGTCTTGTTTTATCCTGTACCCCGGGGATTTTCAGCCCTGTGGGGTGTAGATGGTGGTCTTCGGGGTGCAGACTGAGGGCTGGGGTGGAGAAAGGGGCAGGATGGAGCCAGAGAGAGCAGTCAGGGAGCCTGGTCATCTCCACAACCAGAACACAAGAGCCGTGGCTGGGGACTGTGGTCTGGGGGCTGGGCCAGTGTGGCTTCCGTGGCTGCAGGTGCGGGGTGGGGTGGAGGGAAGTGTCACAGAGCCTGAGGTTCTATCCTGGCTGGCCGACAGCTCTCAGGATTCACAGGGATGCTTTTGAGCAGCCTTGGAATGGTAGATAAGCCTTTGTCAGGCAGGAGATGCCACTATGAGGGAATTAAGATTTTCTTTTTTTAAATGTCAGAAGTGAAGCCAAGTCAGGAGACCAGAGAATATCACTCACAACACACTTCCCATCCAAACAGCTTTTGCATCCTCCCTGGTTCAAGCCACAAAGCATTCTCAGAACTCTCCCATGACGCTCCGGGCCCCCTTTTCAGGCCTGAGAGAGCCCCTGGGACCCAGAACTTTGCACTGGTGGGACGCAGAAAGGGTGGGAGACATGATCACAGGCCTCATGCTCTTATTCTTTCTTTCTTTCAGAATGTGACGTGGGTGCTTCCAAAGCCGTGGTGAATGGGTTGGCACCGGGCAGCAATGGGCAAGATAAAGGTAAGGCTCTTGAAGGGAAGCCTGGCGTTTTTAGAAAGAGCAGGGCCCGGGGCCACCTGCCTGGTGGGAACAGTCACTGGTGTAATTAGGCTGTGACCTGGAGACCTGTTCCCAGGCTGTTGAGACTTGAGTCCGAGGCTGCCATTTCCCACTGTGAGGTGACGTGTAAAACTGTTCCCAGCTCACAGGATGCTGCGAACCACCCACCAAATCACAGAGGCCTCACGTACGTGGCATTTATCAGCCCGCAGTCTCTCTTACCTGGCATCTCACCTTCACCGGTGATAAATAGTGACATATTTAGCATCCTGACCCTGAGGCTAGAGCCTAAATAGCTGAAATAAAATAGCTGAAATAAATCATTTTGGTGACGTTCGTTTCATGGGCATCCTCCCAGGTTTTGAATTTTTAAAATTTTAGGACAAAAGATGCAAGTGTGAAAGGAATAATGGATAGGATGACCTTTGAGGTCCCGTCTGTCATCCTATCTCTCATCCTGAACAGCCAAGCAGCAGGATTCCCATGTCACTCTGCAGTGAGAGAGGCAGGGGTTCAAGGCCTGGCTTGCCGCTCATAAACAGACACCTCTTGGAAGGCCCATTGTCTTTATGGCTATGAGTCTCCTTATCTAGAAAATGAAGGAATTTGATGATCTGCAGTAATTTTCCCTGCTTGAAACACAGGTTCCAGCGATTCTATCAGTGTTCATCCCATTATGTCTTATGGTATCAGAGACGGAGGGTAGAAGTCCTGTCATCGGGCTTTTGAGTCACAATGCACCCTCTCTCAGAGTACGTTTACAGTTTGACATGTTTGGACTTTGTCTGTAATTACTGTCTGGGTCAGCCAAGTATTCTCTTTGGGAGAGGGCAAAGTGGAAAGTCAGAAAGGACAGCCAAGAGTGAAGGCGTAGAGAATAGGAGGGGTGGGGAGCCTGGGCTGGTTGATTAGGGCTCCCCGGTTCAGGAGGGGTCCTGTTGTCCTGCCCTTTGTGCCTCCCTGCCTGGTTGCCCTTCTCCTTACCTGGTGTGGGGCTGTGTTCCCAACCTCAGCCAAGTTGCTAAGGGGATGTTGAAGGGCGATGCCCGTAGGGGAGTGTTTAAGCATCTCTTGAGGAACGCGGGGAGACGTGGGTGTCTTATGCTCACCGTCAAGCCCAGCCCTGTGAATCCATCAGGAGTCAGGAGACTTGGGGGTGGATGGCAGGGTAGCAGGTGGAGGTGCGCTCCACTCTACTCTCTCCTCGATAAGACCCACCTTTGGTCAGAAAGTCAAGGCAGATGCACCCTGGAGCCGTCAGTGCGGCCTGGGGTAGTCACTGTCGGGCTCTGGTCTCGCTCTCTTCATTCAGCACTGGTTGACTCCGAGCAGCAGTCTTGCTTCTTCCTCTGAAAATGGTAACAAAACCCTCCCACCCAGCCTCCCAGGTGGCCTAGGGAGCAGTCGGTAGGACTGCTGTGAAAGCACGTTTGTGTCTGAACACGTGCAGGATTGTTGTTATCACTTCAGTTCTTGGAGGCCAGGTGACTGCCATGTGCCTCGTGAAATGGCAGCCTGGTGGACTGGAAGGTGAACTGCCCATTGCAGGGGTACCTCCTTCCTCCCGTCCCCTTGGAAAGCCTATCAGCATGATATTGATGCAACTGTGACAGTCTTGGTTCCCAAACAGCCCGAGACCCTCCCTCCCTCAGTTATGATGTGGATCCGAGGCCCTGAGACTCCGGGTGTTGCCCATTGGTGTGACATTGGTCCATAGCGTGCGAGCGCCCGTCTCTCTTTATTTGCTGCCATTGGGACGGAAGGAGGTCTCACAACATGCTTGTTGTGAGAAGGTGGGTTTGGGAAAATGCCTGCCATTGTGATTCCAGAACCTGGGGAGGCAGGGGACCCAGGGAGGTCTGAGCACCTGGATTTGAGGTCAGCAGCCTCCGCCCGCATACCAGGCAGTACCCCAGCTCAGGGAGCTCAGCTGCTGTCAGCGTCCTGGGCCAGGCACGTGGGCACTGCCCAGAGTCTTAAGTGTGCATTCAGACACTTTGGCAAACTCTTGCCCAGGAAGGGGTGGGTTTAAGTAGATCATCTGCTGCCCAACAGATGGCCATTCTGATTTGCCTGGGGCCAGAAGGCTATGGTTGTCAGAGCAGGCCCAAGACCCCAGGAGTTAAGATCCTGGAGTAGCAGCTATGAGGGCCGAAAGGACCAGGCGACTCTCAGACTTGTCCTTCCTCCACTGCTCTGGGGCCCATGAGCTGCAACTCTCCTCCAAGGAGCCTTCTCCCACCCCAGCCTTCTCCCAGGGGCCCCCGTGGACCTCACTTGCTCTCCCCTTCCTCTGTTTGCCAGGCCAGCTGCATCTCTGTAAGTCCCTTTGCCCAGAGACTTGGCAGGTTCCTGGTGTGCCAGGCGGCACAGGCACTGACCAGCTGCATTTGGGGTGCGGTGGCGGGAGGGTTCTGCCCACCCGGGCGCAGGACTCCTGAAGAGCGAAAGCGGGTTATTTTAAGTTCCTGCGTGCACTGCTCTTCCCATTGTTCTCTGCGGGTGACTTCCTCCTATTGTCCCTGCCGGGTTCCTCCACCGCCTGAGGGTTTCCCAAATGTTTTTTTTTTCTGGATGCACCATTTACCCTTTTGTGTTTTCAGCCACTGCTGACCCTTTACGTGCACGCTCTATTTCTGCTGTTAAAATAACCCCCGTGAAGACAGTGAAAACCTCCGCAGGCCTAGTACTCCCTCCAGGTATCTCTCCTTGGGTGGGTTTCTTTTTTTTTTTTTTTCATTGTTAGCAGATCATGCATGATCTTCTTTCCTTCTAACAAAGACTCGGAGGCTTAATTCTTGCATGTTTAGGAACCATTCCCTCTCACTTCTCTGGCTGGTTTCCTTTCTTCTGTGTGTGTGTGTGTGTGTCTCTGTGTGTGTCTCTGTGTGTGTCTCTGTGTGTTTCTGTGAGCCACGGGCAAATGTGGAAAGGGACTGGCAGGTGCTTTGCCCTTCCCCGCTTAGGGAAAAGGTCAGTCCAGAGGCTGAACATTGACTCCAGCTGGTACAGCTCTGAGCCCCCTGGGCGACTTAGGTTCTTCCTAAAGGTGCCAGCTCCCCAGAGTTTATTTAAAACTCCACTGTCCCCAGGAACTAACGTGGGTGCCCAGGGCATTTCTGAATTGGGCTGGATTTGAAGCAGCTACCTGATCAGGCTGTGTCTCTGGGATGCTGGTGGGGCCTTTTCTGTGAGCACTTCCTCTCCCGCCCCCAGCCCCACCTGCATTCACTCCCTGGCTCTCCTCTCTGTGGAGCCGGTACAGTTCGGAACTGGTCCAGTTCAGATGTCAGGCCGTAGCTCGCAGCTTCCTCCTGCACAGCATGGGACAAGTGAGGCCCTGGTGGCTCTGTATCCCAGTGTGGTGGTTTCAGGAGTTGGGCCCACCTGGCTGTGTACACAGGACCCTGTGGGTGGGCTGGCTTTGTCATGGTGCCCCTCACCCTTTTGAAAAGCCCGTGAATCACTTCTCCCAATATTCCCCTGACACTGGTCACTTATCCTGGTAGGACTGGACAAGTCAGATGCTTGTCAAGGCCGCTGCCTGCTCTGCTGGATGTGTGTTTTGTGCAAGAGGTGCTGATGGAGCTGATCAATCCGTTTTGTAACTAATGATCGTTCTGTCTGTGCTGTCAGAAAGGGGGCTGCCGAGTGGGAAGGAGGAGCCAAGAGACTTGGTATTTCTCAGCCGTGGCACAGGAGCGAGAAGGAGCTGGACGTCTGAGCCCACATCCTGCCTGCGGCCCACCTTTAACTTTCCCCACAGTCCCACTCATGACAGATTTAGCCCTGAGATCCAGGCTGTGCTGCGAGCAACTTGCAAAACTGGAATTCAGTTCCGCTCAGCCTCATGGAGAGAAACATTCAGCATGTGTGCCTCCCAGGACTGTGTGTCTGCCTGGCTTTCTTGCCTCCTCCTTACTGATTTTCCTGGAGGGTGAACAGCCTGTTTTGAAGCCTATTTTGAAATCCTCAGTGCAGTTCTGAAAGATGACCTGTGTCTGCTGTGAGGCCACTGTGAACTGTAGGACCCAGGGTCAGGGGTCCAGGGTTAGGGCCCAGGGAAGGCTCGGCTGGAAGTGCCACAAACACTGTTCCTCGAAGGATTTAGCGTTTCTAGTCGTTTTCTTTGGTGCGAATTTTCTTCATTAAGTTTGGAATGTGAGGTTCCGGGCCTCCTGATCTTTCTCTCCAGGCAGCACATCCTGTTTCACCCCTGCAGGGGGCTTGACTTGCTGGCACAAGGAGATTGTCTTGCTTTTTCCGCTGAGGGACTGCTCTGAGTAATGATTGTCTGTTGAACCTTCATCGAATGCCCTGTGCTGTCAACTTGCTCTTTTATAAGAAGGATGGTGTGGGAACTTGAGATATCTGTTATAAATTCTTACTTGAACTGTGCCTTACTAATTGGTCAGAAGTCTGCTCACCAAACTAAACTTCATTTAATAAAAGAAATCAACCCACTTTGGTTTGGAAATATTCCCAGCTGACATTGTAACGCATCCATTGACTCAGAACTCACTGTGCCTCCATTCCCTTCTAATCTCATGATGGGTGGGAAACCCCTGAAAATATGATTTGTCCCTCTCCACCATCCACAGATTAATTTTCATTGACCGCAAGACTCTGCCTGTCTGTAACCAGGTTCATCTCATTCCCTAGCTGGACCAAATTGCTGGCTGATTATGGTTTTAACTCTTCAGGCACCCTGGATTCAGTCTCCCCTTTTGGATCTCTCCTTTTCAGACATGGATCCTACAAGAATCTGCACTGGGAAGGGAGCGGTGACTCTCCGGGCCTCGTCCTCCTACAGGGAGATCCCAAGCAGTAGCCCTGTGAGCCCCCAGGAGACCCCGAAGCAGGAGAGGAAAACAGGTGCGCTGCTTCGGAGACCCAGGGGTGGGGGTCGCGGGGGGTGGAATCCATCGGCTGCCTCCTGATTCTCCAGGGGCCCCTGCACAGTCTGCTCCTGTCCCCGCTGTGCTGGGTGATGATCACTGCCCTAAATGAACAGGTACTCACTGGCTTCAGGCAAAGGCATGGCAGCGATCACTGTATTCTAGCTTTTGATGGAACTTGGGCAGTCCGTGGCTCTGCAGACTGTGTTCAGGAGGACAGAGAAGGCTTAGGGGTTTTGGGAGGGAGTGCTGAGATAGCCTCCAGGTTAGGCTTCTCTGAGCCCATCCCCACTTCTGGGAGCTCAGCTGTGACCATCCAGGTGGGGCTGGGGCTGGAGCAGAATCCCAGAGAGACTGAGAAGTGCAGGTGGCTGTCTGGCCTCATTAGCTCCTAAGAAGACACGGAGGTGACCTGAGGCAGCAGGTCTGCAGAGCATGCCTAAGGCCAGTGCAGACCAGGAACCGAGGGAGGAGACAAAGGAAGCCCCCCTCCCTGCCCTGTCCCATCACTCAGGAAACCCGGGTGCCTAGAGCACATTGTGGTGGAGACCTGGGACTGTGGACTGGTTATTTTTAAGAAACAGTTGACACAAGTGCATGCATGCTAAGTTGCTTTAGTCCAGTCTGGCTCTTTGCGACTCCATGGACTGTAGCCCACCAGGCTCCTCTGTCCATGGGATTCTCCAGGCAAGAATAGCCATGCCCTTCTCAGGAGCTCTTCCCAACCCAGGGATCAAACCCAGGTCTCCTGCATTGCAGGCAGATTCTTTACCATCTGAGCCACTGCCCAGACCTGGGATTTTGGAACCTTATAGATGGGATTCAAGTCCTGCCTCTACCACCTGTTGGCTCTTCAGCCATGGATGAGATAGGTGGTCTCTCTTAACCCTGGTAAACCCATCTGAAAAATGGGGTTGAGAACTATACCTACCTCCCAGCATCTTGTGAGGATGAAGTGTGTAAAACGTTTCATGCCACACCTGGTGGCGTGAGGTTAGCTGGCCAACCGTAACCTGCTCTTAGCAGGTTATGATTATTTGGGCCTCTCTGGGGAGCCCTTTCTGCAGCCCAAGGTTTCTGGGAGCTGGGAAAGGCTGACTTTGAGGTTCCCCAGGCACTGTTACCTTAGGCTGGGGCAGCCCCTTTCCAACCTGAAGGGCAGTGTTTCTCATACTTTAGCCGATCGTATCGGAATCACCTTGAATAGAGAGGCAAGTTCCCAGAGCCTAGCTCAGAGTGTTAGGCTTTATGATTCTCACCTGTAGGCCTGAGGTGGGGTCCGAGGTTTTGCCATCAGGTCATGCTGATGCTGCTGATCCCAGGACCACATCTGAGAACTCTCACTATAGGGGATGGCTGTTTTCTCCCATCTTGAAGGAAGGAAATGCAGAGAGAAAATGAATTGGGATGATGAACACTTCCTTGGGGCCAGAGACAATGCAGACTCTTTTGGTATGGTGGGGAATGGTGTGCTGTGATAGATGGAATTATATAGGATGGAGATCATCAGTGCCCAGCATCCTGGAAACCTGACTTTCTGTCCATTCCAGCCAGTGGAACAGGTCCCAAAGCAGATACCCAAGGACAAGTCCAGGCTGGGGTTTGAGTACAAGCCCTATTCAAGTGTGTTGGTCCCTATGGAAAGCTGCTTTATCCCCAGGCTCAGGGGAAGGTATAAGTGGCCTCCAGCACTGTAGGCTGACGGTAGCTTCTTGACTCTGTATTCCTGAACCCAACTCTTGCCCCACTACAGCTTGCCATTCTGGTCTCAGGAAAGATGGTGACATTGGGAAGATCCAGCTCCCAAGCTGGAGGACCTCTGGGGAAGAGAGAACCCTAAGGGATAATTTAAAGAGAAAGAACATACCTGCAGCCCCATGTTCTGATAAAAGAACCAATCAACTGCCTGGCCCTTCCTCTGGTGGTGAATGGGAATAGAAGGGGCCTTGAGCTCCCCCTGGTGGTCACAATGTGGCACAACACAGAGCCCCAATGTTACTCTGCCTTGCCATCTGTAGGCTTGCACTCCAGTACTATGCAGTGGTTTGGGCACTTTAGGAAGCTCTCACTAGTCCCCAGATAATTCTATATCTTGCATATTTGTAACAGCTAATTTGAATTTTAAAGGATCTTGTTTTAAAATGGAAATACCTTGAAGGATTAGGGGATGGCTATCAATCATTCACATGAAAGTGAAGGTGTTAGTCGCTCAGTTATGTCTGACTCTTTGTGACCCCGTGAAATTCTCCATGCAAGAATACTGAAGTGGGTAGCCATTCCCTTCTCCAGGGAATCTTCCCAACCCAGGGATCAAATTCAGGTCTCCTGCATTGCAGGCGGATTCTTTACTATCTGAGCCACCAGGTCTCCCACATTGCACGCGGATTCTCTACCAGCTGAGCTACAAGGGAAACCCAAGAATCCTGGAGTGGGTAGCCTATCCCTTCTCCAGCAGATCTTCCTGACCCAGGAATCGAACTAGGGTCTCCTGCATTGCAGGCCGATTCTTTACCAACTGAGCTATCAGGGAAGCCATATCTTACACTAAATTTAATCTTTGTAGATTATTTTCTGCCAGATAACAGAGATCATTAAATTCAAATCAGCAGAGATTCATTCTGCACCATATAGGAGCTAGACATCACTGGGAGTTACCAGGAATTGTGATGAGAAGGGGAGAAAGGGGAAAAAATTTTAGGTGCATTATGCGAGCACAAAAAGCAGTTTATTCCAACAGGAGAATCAGGTGTGGGCCCCTACTTCACTGTTTTCTGATCATGCGTAACGTCACACTTTTGAAACACGAATGAAGGGTGAAGGACTTGGGTCCAATGGTTTCTAAGCCTTTCTAGTTCCAAAGTATTTTGTAAAATTCGAAAGTTTGGAGATTAAACTGATACAAACAGAGTCTTCTTCACTGGAGACAAATTCAGGGTTGTTCTACCAGGCCAGTTTGGGTGGAAAGGAAAAAGCTGGGGTTGAGTGGGAGGCCGGGAAAGTACACTGATTAGGTGTCCAACAGGCTGAAATGAGTTATTCACTGGAGGTGAGTTTAAAAGAGGATGCGGTTCCAGTGGGACTTTAAGGACTGGAGGGACATTCTTGTTCTCTTATCCTTCGGGTCCTTGGTCAGCATCCTGCTATCTCTTGACTCTGCTGGGTGTGTGTGGCTCTCCAGCCCTACTCACCCCTGCCTACTCCCTTCACCTGAGCCTCTGGATGACAACTTGCTGGCCACACCAAGCCTTTGGGCCTTGACTCGCCTCATGAAAACAGTTCTCAGCAGTACTCGCAGGCAGCCATGCCAGCCTGGGCTGGGAGCCCAAGCATGAGGCAGGACGCCTTGCCTGGCTCTTGCTAAGGATCAGGTGTGCTTCCTGATCCTGGTATCTTCACAGGTAGCGCTTGTCAGGTACCAGCTGCTCCGCCTGCACCACCGGGGCCAGCATCTGTGCCCCAGCCTCTCGGTCTGTTCCTCTCTGCCTTGTTCCTTGTCTTTACCACCTTCTTCCATCCCTGCCAGTCTCCAGGTTGTTGATCATTTGCCCGGACTGGACTAGAAGCTTTGTTCTCACGTTACTGCCCCATACCTGTGGCCAGATTTCCTTCTCTCTGTGGCCTTTTGACACCCACTTTTCAGGGATGTCCCCTATTCCCTGTCCTTGCTCCGGCTCCCTCGCCCTGTGAGAGGTGGTCTAGTTCTCAAATCACACAGTCCTCTCTCAAGGCTCAGCTCTGCCACTTACCAATTAACCTTGGGGAGCTTCAGTTTCCCATCTGTAAAGTGGAGATGATCTTCATAGGGTTATTGGGATTCCACAGACTCGTCCATATCAGGATGTAGCCCAGAGCCAGGCACGCACAAGGTGCTCTTGGGTGGGAACCAGTCTAGTTACTGCAATTCATGAGTCCACTGCAGGAAAACCTACAGTAATTCCTGTGAAAGACTGTGAGGGTCTAGACCCAGTGTGGTGATGGGGACCGGGTGGGGGCAGGAAGAGGAGGGGTCAGGTGAGGCGTGTGTTTGGAAGAGTGGAGTGGCAGGGTTGGCGCAGTGTCTCAGGAGCGTGGAGAGGTAGGACTTGGTGCTGAGCAGGAGGCACCTTCCCTGGTTGACTAGGAGAATAAATGTGACACTCATGGAGATGCTGGATATACGAGGGGAATCGGAAGGAATGTTGAATTCCATTCCTTGATGTATTGAGTTTCTTGGCAAGAGAAGCACTTCTAGGAGGAAGTTTCTAACAGGAATTTGGAAATTTGGAATCCAAGTTGCGGACTTGGGAGCCATCGGCATCCACGTGAGCACTGGGAGAGTGAAGATGCTCTCTGAGGTAGACTGACAGACGAGCCCTCAGAGTTACCCAGTTTAAACTCAGCCTCCACGTATGAGGCCCTCAGTTCCATTCCTGGCGCCTCCATCAAACAAACAACTCAGCCTCCAGACTCCTGCCTTCAGTGGTAGCTTGACTCTGGATCCTTGACCATCCTCCTAGTCTTTGAATGTAGACCTTGGTTTTGGATTAGAACCATCTGGAAAGAACTATAGTACTCTTAATGCTGATTCCCTGCCTCCGAGAGAAGCTGCTGCTTCCTGCTTGCTGGTGTGATATCCTGGCTAGGTTTGGGTAACGGCCCTGTTGGTTCAGGTGTGGCTTCACTTGTGTCCCCAGGTCAGGGTGGTTTTACTCAAGAGGAGATGGGGAGCCTGAACTGGTGGTGGGCGTGATACTCGTCTTCTGTCTGGTATGGCCTGGAGACCATCAATCCCTTTGTTCTGGCTCAACAGCCAAGCTTCAGTTCAACCCTTATCCTTTATTCTGTGCCTGTTGTTGGCTCTCATCCTTTCTGTCTGATTCTTGGCTGCAAAGTTAGCTTTGGATGTAGAGAGTCTTGGACCTGTAACCAGCTCATTTCCTCACATTTGCTTTCCAGAAATAGCAGTAGCAAGAAGATAAGAAAATTGACATTAAAATAGTTAGACATTCCTTACCCCCATTAACTAAAAGTCTTTTTCATGAGCTCATGTGCGATAAAAGGGGTCAGATGAGAAGTCATTGGAGGCGAAAGTCCTGACAAGACTCTCACTGTGGTACCAATTGCAAGGTCAGGGGATTCCCAAAACCACCCTCAGGTTTGATAATTTGATAGCAGGACTCAAAGAGCTCATTGAAAGCTGTTATCCTCACAGTTCTGGTGAACAGTGAGAGGATGCAGATGGAAATCAGTTAAAAGGAGTGTACAGGGTGGAGTCTGGGGAAGAAGGAAGCATGGAGTTGGTGAGGTTCTTGCCTGTGAAGTCAGGATGCATCAGTTCCTAGCATTGCGTGTGAGAACACACTCAGAGCAGTGCTGATCAGGAAGGTCATCCAAGCTGTGGCATCCCTGGTTTTTATTGGGGCTCTTATTACTTTGCGGTTTCCCTGGTGGTTCGGATGGTAAAGAATCTGCGTGCAATGCGGGAGGTTCGATCCCTGGGTTGGGAAGATACCCTGGAGAAGGTAATGGCAACCCACTCCAGTATTCTTGCCTGGAGAATCCCATGGACAGAGGAGACTGCTGGGCTCCAGGCCATGGGGTCATAAAGAGCTGGACACAACTGAGTGACTAACACACAACACATCCACTGCCCAAGTGGTTCACTTCACTCTCCAGTCTTTTAGCTGTGGACTCAGCAGTCCCCCAACCTCAGTCACACTGTTGGTGTAGCACAGACACAGTCCTGTGAAGATGACATCCCAGGCTCTTAGAGATTAACTCCTGGAAACCAGAGAGCAAAGGCCAGACCTTCTTTTGGAGAGAGGTAAATTCTTTACCACACAGCATTAATAAATATTAAATAAGATTTGGAACACTCTTAGACTCACTTTTAACACCTTTTCCTCTAACTCTTGGATACCCTACTGGGAAACACAGAACTAACTCAATGAAAAGTGTCCTTAATTCCCAAGAAGTGATCAGCCAAACAACCTTACAATAGACCAAAATGAAATTAGCACAGAATGAGATAAAGGAAAATAAGTAAGCTGTGGCCACAGAGCAGAAAAGATTGTATACCAAGAACAGATGGAGGAAAATATAAAGCAAAATAAACTTCTTATGAAAAGGCTTGGTCTCCTCAGAGCTGCAAAGCCTACTGAGGATCCAGCTTTCTAAGCCCCTCCTCCACCTCAGAACTCTTAAGCCAATGTTTATTGAAAGAAGCATTTTTGACAGTCTGCCTAACCAGGAGTTAATAATTGATGACCATGTTTATAAAATTTCACCTGTGGCACTCAGATGCAAATGGCCCTGGGCTGCTACCAGCTTTGGAGGTTCAGAAGACTAGGTACCAGATGAAGGATGATGAAATGTCAGGAACGCAGCTCTTTTAAGGAAGAAAAGTATGTTTCGTAGGGTCCTGGGAACTGCCTTTTTGGGGATGGGGATAGGGGAACAGTCTTAAAGACTTGAAATGGGGAAAAAAAAAAATGGATTGATCCCTGAGGATATTGTGTTCTTATGACTTATCAGATGGCAGAAGTCAGCCACTCTAATTTCTATGTCTGGGAAATTTCTTTTCCCTTATATTTTGGATTCCAATCTTACTGAGCACATACTTAATGCCAGATACTTCCATTCAGTCCTTGTGACTCAAGAGATAGATAGGGCTTCCCTGGTGGTCCAGTGGATAAGAATCCTCCTGCCAATGCAGGGGACGGGGGTTCGATCCCCCATCCAGAAAGATCCCACATGCCTCAGGGCAACTAAGCCCATGCACCAGAACTACTCAGCTTGTGCTCTAGAGCCTGGGGGTTGCAACTATTGATGCACTTGTGCCCTAAAGCCTGTACTCTGCAACAAGAGAAGTCACCACCATGAGAAGCCTGTGCACTGAAACTGGAGGGTAACCCTGCTTGCTGCAACTAGAGAAAAGTCCCCCAGGAGCAGGGAAGACCCAGTGCAGCCAAAATAAAATAAGTAAATATTTAAAAGAGATAATCTCCCGTTTCACATATGAGGCTCTGTCCCTTGTTTCAAGATATGAAGTGAGCAAAACAGGACTCAAACAAGGCTGACTGATTCAACAGTGATGTTCTCTTTATGATACGTAGGGATTTGGAGGAACAGACTTACCTTGGCTTTCCATGACACATCTGTGTGCCAGCATCACCTGAGTAGAACCAACCCAACCACAGAGTGGACAAAATAACCTGCCCCCACATCCATGTACAAAGTTCATATCCTTTATTGATAGCCCCTCTTCAGAACCTATTGACATTTAATGTGTGTCAATCTAATAGATTTGGTAGAATGACTTCACAAAACCTGACTAGAAATAACCTAGAAAGGAAGAATAAGATAGTAAAAGTGATATATACAGGGGAGGAAGGAGAACTATTGTCATGATGTGTTCTCTGATGTTTGAAGGCCTTCGTGTGCAGGGAAATCTTGGGGCCAGAGATCTGGATGGATACACCAGTGAGTGTTAAAAATGGTCACTTTTAAAACGTGTCATGTCCCTGACCTCAGCAACCCTGTGAGGTGTGCGAGGCGGTGAGGATTATACTTGGCCTTGATCACACAAGCCTGTATGTTGCAGTAACATGAGTAAAAATCAAGTCCTATAAATTTCCCAGCTATGCGTTTGGGACAAGAAGACAGATATCTAGGAATTGTCCCTAAGGTAGTGGCAGAAATGTGACAGGCCATCTGCTCAAAAAATAATTCAGTTGGAACAAGTTATAAAAACTTTGCTTCAGAGGAGGAAGAAATTTCCCCGTATAAGGATGTTTTTGAATATATGTTATTATAGCAGTGATTCTCAAAGGGAGCTCTGGGCTATGGACCAGTGGCCTTAATAGAACCTGGAGACCTGTTGGAAATGTAAATTCTCAAGCCTGACTTCTCATCTGAGTCAAAAACTCTGGGATGGGGCCCCGTGAACTGTATTTTAACAGGCACTCTTGGTTGTTCTTGATGCAGCTAGACTGCTGTACATGGATGCAGATCACTAGAAACCTTTCTCCTGCCCGGCCTTTTGTCCTGACACCCTTTGGCTTCCACCACCTCCCTGGAATGCAGGCTTTGCTTTTTGGTAGATGGTGGGACTGGTGGCTGTGGGTGGTGGACAGAGTGTCATACTTGATTCTAGAGACCTGAGCCGACTGCTTTGTCACTTCCTGGCTCTGTGACTTTGGGCAAGTCACTTGGCCTCTCTGTTTCTTTATCCATGAAGTAGAGTGGTTACCTACCTCACAGACTTGTATGCACTGAATTAAATACTAAATATGTGTGTGTGTGTGTTTATTTTTTGGCTTGCCTTTAATTAGACTGATCTCTTGCGATTTTAAAAGTGGAATCAATCAGAAGGCAAGGGTAACAGGAAGTAATTTTCCAATACTAGTAAACTCAAATTATTCTTTGGAGGAAAGCAGGCTTTTGTTTACTGTTCACAGGGTTACTTCTGGTTGCAAAAAAAAAAAAAATTCCCTATTCAAACTGGGCTGCCACAATTGGACAGAAAAGCATAAGGATGTTTTTTCCTTGAATCTGGGTTTTTATATTTTTAGGGGTTAAAGAAAAATCAAAGAATGTGCTATGTGAAAATTATATGAAATTCAAATTCCAGCTTCTATAAATGAAGGTTTATTGGAACATAGCCACCCCATTCACTTGATATTGTCTGTGGCTGCTTTTGTACTATAGCAGCAGAGTTGAATAGTTGTGACTGAGCCCATGTGGCCATCAAAGCCTAAAGTATTTGCTAACTGGCCCTTTATAGAAAAGGTTTGCTGACCCCTGGGGTACATGGAAGATAGAGAATAGATGCAAGAGATGATGCAGAAGATGGAGATAAATAGCACACACTGCTGAGCTCTGCCAGTCACTGTGCTAAGCACTTCTCATGCTTATATCATTTAATTCTTAAAACACCACAAAGTATATCATTATCCCCATTTTTCAGGTGGGAAAACTGAGGCTTATAACTTGCTCAGGGCCACAGAACCTATAGGCAGAGGAGCCAGGATTTGAATTGAGGTCCAGTTGCCTTCCCAGTGAAGCCTGGAACTACTGTGCTCTCCTGCCTTGCAGTGTTAAGTGGGTCAGGTTAGAAGAGACTTAGGGCCTCTGAGCTGTGCCAGGCGATAGATGGAGGGTAGGTTGGTAGCTGGCTGATGGGAGACAGGGGTGCCTTGTAGTCTGATGAAAACTCAGGGTGATTAGATTTTGAAATGCTTATGGGGTTCATTTAATGGAAAGAAGAAAGGCAGGCAGGGAGAGAAAAGCCCTTATCACAGCAGATACCTCTGAGCTTAAATCACGTTCTCCCCGTCCTGAGCGCCAGCAGCCGTGGAAAAAGTGCTTATGGATGTCTCCCTCTCCGGGTCTGTTCGTTAGCCCAGCCTGCTAATGAGGGGAGGTCATTCTGAGCCCACATCAGGCTTAAAAACAGGGGAGCGCAAGTCAAGTGAGTCAGGACTGGACAGGAGAGCTCTGTGGCCTTTTTGTCTGGAAAGGAAGAATGTCAAGAACAATTGTTTCTTCATTACTGTGAATGTGAGCCTTGTGTTTTCAAAGGTCAGCGCCTGTGAGCACATCATGGTTTAGAGTGGGTTCCTATGGTAATTAGGCCATCGTGACTGAGGGCATTTTGTGTCAGGCAACGGGGTGCTGGATTTTCGTCTTTCTGAGCACTGTGTGTTTGTTTCCTGCAAACGTAACCATTTCTGTTTTCCCTCTTTTCTGCCTGTTTGCCTCCCTTCTGCGCCACACGTAGTTCTGGAGTCAGAGAATTCCTCAGCAGGTATGGTTTCTCTTGTATCTGTTCTATCCCTGCCTTCCACCGGGAACCCTTCAATCAGAGGGAACCAAGGAATGTTCCTGAGAGTGAGGGGTTCTTTTTTTTTTTTTTCATCCCTCAGATGAGTGGAGGCTTTCTTCCAGTGCCGATGCCAATGGAAATGCCCAGCCCTCTTCACTCGCTGCCAAGGGCTACCGAAGTGTGCATCCCAGCCTTCCCTCCAGCAAGCCCCAGGTAGGCGTGTGCCCAAGGGCAGGGTGGGGACCACTCTTGAGTCAGATAGCTTACACTTGTGCCTGCCTGCTCACTCAGCTGGTTGATGGACTGGGTTCTGAGTCGCACTTTTGGTCAACCCTGGGAAAGCCCCAGGAGGACCAGAGTTAGAGAGGAGTTGGGGTCAAGGAAAACAGAAGCATGGGATGAGGCTGGTCTGTACCGAGCATCAGAAATATCAGCCCAGTGTTTGCTTGATTTGAAACATGTGTGGAAATGATCTGAAAAAGGCAATGCCAAGCCAGAAAAAAGGTCTGAACCTGTTTTATAACAACTCTTTAGAGTATAATATTCAAAAAGAGAGTTCACTCTTGTGTTTAGTCCATTAATTTGCTAGAGTTGAAACTGTAAGAGTTCCAGCACCTCTGTCTTTATTGCTTTTAGATTAGGGAGCTGCGGCCAGTGCTTAATCTAGCAACCTAGAAGCAGCAGACGGAAGTTCAGATGGCTTTAAACTGCCTAGCACTACCTTACCAAAGAAAATCCCCCCACATGGCACACATGGGAGGAGGAATAATTTTGCTGAAGTTTTTCTCCCAAGTTGTTTTCCTGATCTTTCTTACTTCCCCTCCCTGTTGCTACTTTGCCAGCTTGATGAAAGGAATAGACCCTGTTGTAATTCAGGCAAGCCGTAAAGAGTGTTTTTACATAGCGGAGTAACAGCCATCGAACGGAGCAATCCTTTGTTTTAAAAAGAGCTGTGCTGCTCAAAAACAGCAGAAATGTGTTCCTTACGCAGTCCACCTCCCCGCGCCTGCCTTCTGCGCATGTGCTCCTAGAACTCCCCAGGAACCCAGGGAATCCACATGCCTTCCTACTTCCCACCCTACTTTCCCAATGGTTCTCTGGGTTCTGCTCCTGGGGACATAAAATTGCACTTGTCCCTGGAATGAAATTGAATCGGAGATGATATCTCCCCTCCCCTCTGCAGACCCCCATCTCCAGGCTTAAAGTAGGTTGCTGAATTGTGTGCAGCCCCGCTCAGCACCCCGCTCCCTGATCAAAGTCCCCCCTATACCCCCACCCCTGGTGCAGGGCCACTGATCAGAGCCAGGAGCTGCAAATGGGCCTGGCCTCCTGAAGGCCTCATCAGACTCGGGACATGGGAGGTCCCTTATCCAATAAATGATGTGCCATCGTTTCTAAGCCTTTTCCCAGCATCTAAGTCTGCTGCTGGTGGTGGGCACAGTTCCTTCTCAGCACTCTCCAGGTTGGATACAGTTGGCTCTGTACCCGGGGTAGGAGATAGTGCTAATTAACCCTGGGCACATGTGGAAGCACAGCCTCTTCCACTATCAGTGACCTAGCCCAAAGGGTAGCTCACTAAGTCCTTTTGGCTTCTAAAACAGTTCTTCTAAAAAGAGGATTTTAAGAGCTTGTCAAGTGAACAAAAATCCCCTTTAAATACACTTACTGATGGCAACTTTGTTGAGCATTTGTTGAATTCAGATCACTGTGTGAAACATTGCCCTCAAGGAGTTTGTGAGGGTGAGCCTCATAGCAAGGATGACCATTCTGTAACAGTGCCTATGAATTATGTATGCATCTTTTCATCTCTTACTGTCTGAGAAGTTTCTTTGTACTGGGTTGTCTGAAATGATACCTGGCAGCTTGCTGAGATAAGAGGTTTTCTGTATGTTCAGTGTAAAGTTGACCATCCAGCTTTCAAAAGCCTTTAGGTTGTAGATTTGTTTTCTGAATGCAAAAATGACTTCTTGTTTCCATAGCCATGGCCAGAGCTAATAGAATACGCTGATTTAGATGGAGCTTGGGTAGTTGGGCTGCTGACTGCCCTGGCTTGGTTTCAGACGAAGACAGCTCTCAGACCTGTGCAGGCCTAGCATCTCCTCCTAAGGAGGAGTCCAGGGACTCATGGGCCAGAGGGGAATCCTGTGACCTCTGCCTTTCCTCCCCCTGCCCTGCTCGCCTTACTCCCGGGGACAGGCAACCAGGGCTTTCCCAGCTCTGATAGCATCATTGTAGTGGGCCCCAGTGGAGCCGGGACTGGTAGTTTCTGAAACTGTATACACTAGGATCACGGCAGATTCTTCAAGCAGCCTCATGTTTTTCATTGTCCCATCTTCTAAAAAGATAAATTGAATTTCATTAGTAGCTAGCTGGGGAGAAGTGCCAACTGCCTAGGTGGTTCCCACCATGTTTACAATAAAAGAGAAGGTTGTTCCTTCCATGTAAAGCGACTGTGCCTACCCTCCTCCTTCTCGGAGCTAAAAGGAGCCCCAGGACAGGAAGGCCTTGGCTCCAAGCGCATTTTCAGCACTCTGGGGAAGCATCTTGTCCACAGGGTCAGAGCCCTGGGAAGCTTCAGGCCTGATGTAATTCAGCCCTGGCCCCTTATATGGCCACAGCCACATTAAGTTAAAAACTCACTGAAACCAATTGCTATCTTTGGACCAGAAGGAATTGCTTGGGGGGACACTTGAGCTCAAAATAATTCTGAACCTCACTCAAAATTGCCTTTTACTGACCTCCCTGAGCACCAACATCAGCTCGCCTTGGTGCATGCTCGTTCAAGTGTTTTGTTTCTGTAGAGCATTGTTTTAGTCCAATAGCACGCCCCAACTTCCAGCCTAAGTTCACCAAGAGAGTGTACACCTGGAAGGTTCTACTCCTGCCTGTGGCTGAAAATGCATTTTGTATTTTTGGTTGGTGGATATATGGCCACATTCGACAGGCACTGTCCTGGGCTCCCTGTGGAAAGGATAGGCTTCAAGTTAACCTAGTTAACCTAAGGGGTAGCTTGTTTACTGTCTCTCGGTTGATAGTATAGTCCAGACCCATACTTTATTTCACTTATTCACCCTCACTAGCATTCCTTCCCCTTGCTGCCTGCACTCTGCAAAAAATAAAAAGGAAATACAAAATAGACCCCCAAATAGACCACACCCTTGCACCCTTCCAGTTTAGGCTTTTAATCCATTTACCATCCAAACTCTGCCTCACCGGTGCAGTTTAGTGGAAGGTTCTGGTTTTCTTCTCATAGTGGGTGATCTTTAAAGATAGGGGCCAGTGGAGAAAGTCTGGGTGTCTTAAGTTGCTGTAAGAAAATTACGAAGACAGGTGATTCGATCAGCAGACATTTATTTGTCACATGTCTGGAGGCTGGGAAGTCCAAGATCAAGGTGCTTGTCCATTAGTTTTCTGGTTAGGGCTCTCTTCCTCTAGTGCAGGCAGCCACCTTCTCCCTGTGTCCTCACCTGATAGAAAGAGAGGGCTCTGGTCTCTCTTGTTCATCTGATAAGGATGCCAATCCCATCATGGGGTCTCACCCTCATGACATCCTCTAACCCTCATTACCACCCACAGGCCCCACCTCCAAATGCCATCTCTTGGGGTTTGGGATCCAACTTATGAATTTTGCGGGGACACACACCCAGGAAATAAAATTTCCTTATGGCCTAATTCCCAGTTGAACCACAGGTTCATAGATGGCTCTTCTTGACATGAAGATCATCTGGAGATTTATCCCTTTCCCTGACCCTCTGCCCCACTGAGCTCCAAGGAGGAGCTCGGGGCTGTGTTGAGGGAGAGGAGATGAGGGCTGCAGTTTTCTAGCTCTGAGCCTGGAACCAGAGCTTTGCACATAAACCATGAGCCTGAGGCTGATCACCCTTTTCTAGGATTGTCTGTGCCCCGTGGCCGGATGGGGATGGGGAATGAGCTGAAATCAGGTAAACCAGCCACCGTCAGATGCCAATCCAGCCGGCCAGTCAGTTGTTTCATGGCCTGGCCCCTTTGTTCTGGGTGCATCAAAAATAGAAGACAACATGCTTTTAATCTCATGACTGTCTTCCTTCTAATAAGTAGTTCCATCAAATTGTTTCCTAGGAGACAAGAGCACTCATGGATTCTAAGTCCTTAGCAGTCTCTTCTTGGTGGGCTTTAACTTATTATGCCTGTGGGATTGAGTGCTGAATCTTAGGGACTCAATTGAGATGTTTGCCTCTGGTGAACACAACTCTGAATGATTCTTCAGGTCCTACATTTCCTAAGGGAAAAGAATGAAACATGCTCAAGAATTTGAGGGAACTCAAACCTTGGAAGCCAAAAACATGGAGTAGAAAGTCTTTGAGGAAAGGAGACGGGAGAAGGCTGGGAGCTCTTAGGCTTCTTCCACTGGTGCTTAGCCCTCGGGCACCCTTGTTGGGTCAGGAGGTCTCAGGGGGTGCAGGTCAGTCCAGAACTAGTGTCAGACTGACTTAGCACCTGGGCTGAGCTCAGCGTCGTGTGATGTAGAGGGGAGTCAGCCTGCCTCTTCAGGCGAGTATGATCCGGTCCTTGACTTTATCCTGAGGAGAAATGAACAAGCCAGGAGGAGTCTAAGCTGAGGGTTTGCTTACAGTCATGTCAGGAATTGTTTTTTCTTCAGATCATGTTGTGCTGCTGTTTCTAATGGTCGTCCCTCTTCCCGTTTCCCCTCCTCTTTCTTTCTTTTTACTGTGTCTCAAAAATAATACGAAGGTCCTCTCCCCCCCACGCCCTCCTTTCCCCAAAGAGGACCGCTTTGCATGGCAGCCCCCCAGTACCCACAGTCCCTCCAGGGACTCACTCTACCTGAGCTCACCAAAGCCTTACCTCCCACCTGGCGCCCTCAGCCAGCAGAGCCCCTCACTACCCCGGCCCATCTCTGTACCCCTGGCAACCGGATCAGCCCCCCGAGGTGTGCTATGTCCTGGGCCCCTGCTTCCATGTTCCACATTCCCTGGTGCTTGGTCCCAACCCCAGCAGCGCTGTGCAGCCACCAGGACAGTCGATCTAGAGAATGTGAGCTCTAACCCACGTCATGAGGCAGTTGGGAATAAAAAGGTCAGCAGCTTATATGTACCTTGTTTATCCCGTAACGTTCGCCCAGTGGCATTGGAAAACCTCTCTGGTGTTGCACGTGACCCAGCTAAAGGCACTGAAGCTGCAGGCACTCGGGCACCAGCTCCCACCATTGTCTCCTGCATAGCCGGCACGGGGACGCCACCCTCTGCTGCTCCTCAGAACCCTCCCAAGCTATCCTCTGACATCCATAAAGATGCTGTTGGCCGTGGCCAGAGTCCTTCCCTGGGGCCTTGGCCTTCGTTCCGAGACGCAGTGAGAGTACCTGCGCTAGGCCCCCAGGTTACCTCTGATCCCGAAAACCGGAAGAAAAAAGAACCTTACCTTTTGCAGCCGTGTTATCCAGCCAAGGCAAGAAATTAGGAATGTGTGTGTGTGTTCTCCACCGTCTCTTCTCAAAACTCATGTGAGCAGCTCGTTTTTGTTTTCTGGGCCACCCTACCCTCCCTCTCCTCGTTAATAATGCTGTAGCTTGATCCCAATTCTTCTCTCTAAACATCTCAGCACAGTCCTCCCGATCTCCCTGCCTCTTTCCTGTAAATATGTAAGTATTCTGGAGCGTGGAACCCGTAGACTAATAACATGGTGAGATATTGTATGTTTTATACATTTTGTATCAAGATGCCAGAGAAATGGTCTTCACTCCCAAGCTTTCAGGTTCTGCAAGCCATTTTGGGGGTTAAACACAGCCTGCCTGCCTGTTCTTTCTCTCTCTCTCTCAAGTGTTAAAAGGAGTCAAAAATAGATGGATGGAAAGTAAAGTTGGATGGGGTTCCCTCTGTGTCATAGAGTGTCAGGAGGCCAGCTGGCTAGCACTGACTGTCTCATGTACTCGGAGGAAAGGGCACTGATTAAATATTTCTCAGAGTACCTCACTGCATGTCCACTCTCAACTGTTTAAATATGGAATTCCTTCTTCCCCGCGCTTCCCCTTCACGTAACGACCCCCTTGTTTCCCACAGGACGCCACTTCCTCCAGCCCAGCCCCGCCTGAGGTCATAGTTGTCCCTTTCTACCGGGTTAATACCGACAGAGGGCACGAAGGCACTGACAGACCTCCAGCATCTCTGGGGCCCCGTGGCCCCCCGGTCCCGGCGGCTGCCCCTGCCGGCTCACCTCTGACCTTCCCGACTCTAGACGATTTCATTCCCCCTCATCTGCAGAGGCGGCCCCACCACAGCCAGCCAGCCAGCGCCCCTGGCTCCCTCCCCCCAGCTAGCCAGACTCCACCGTCCTTCTCACCGCCGCCTCCGTTGGTCCCTCCGGTCCCTGAGGGCCTCCGCAGAGTCTCGGAGCCTGACCTCACGGGAGCTGTTTCAAGTACCGTAAGCCTTGTGGGATCCCTGTTCTCCCAGCTTTCCTGAATGTCTGCTCCCGGCAGTAAGAAAACCAGCAAACCAACCCCAACCCCTTTCTCACTGAAGTACTAAGTTCTGAGAGAGATGTCGGCCGCCCTGTGTTTGTGTGATGACCGGGCCTGTGTTTGCTTTCACTAGAGCATGCCTCCCCTGTGTGTTCCGTGGGCCCCCATGGCTGTTCACTAGTCTGTCTAGACACTCTTCCTCTCTGTCCTGTTTGGAAAGCACATCTTCCTGCAGAGAAAACCACTTCCGTGGCCTTTTCTTGGACTAGCTGTGCTCTTTGGGGGGCCGGGCAGATGTCGTATGGAGAGCTGAGGAGAGCTGCAGAATTGCGTGGAAAAGCCAGCAGCAGGCACGGTGCTCACCGTTTCTTTAGCAGGGAGCAGGGAGATTCTCGGGGAGGCAGAGATTCACTCTTGTTGATTCTGCAAGCTAGCAGGCTTTCTTTTATATACAGCAATGGCAGAGACCAGGTTTTAAAAGAGGAGTTTAATTGAGTACATGGAGAGACAAGCCTGGTACAAGTGTTAGCACTGTTTCCTCAAAAGGAAGAACGTTGTTAAGGCCCCTGCGTAGTGGCCACCAGGGAATTTTGAGGCAAAGCAGTGCTCCAGTGGTCATGGGAAGTTAAGTGTCCTGACACTTCAGGTCCTGCTCTGCGAGGGACGCGTCCCCATCGTAGTGGGAAAGCCAAGAGCTTTAAAGGAAAGACTGAGTCAAAGGACTTAGTCTGTTCTCTCCTCAGGAGCCCTGGGAACCAAGAGACTGAAAGAACCTCAGTGTGAGTCATAAAATGGGGACACATTGGGGCTGTGGGTGCAGTGGGACCAAGTACTGGAAGTTTCAGGGCTCGTCACAGAGAGGGTGCTCAGTAAATGTCAGCTTTGGTGCCGAGGGCGTGCCCTAGCAAACGAGCCAGAGCCCCTCAAAAATAAGTATCTGGCTAGTTAACCATTCATCATTGAGTTCCGGTCACATTCTAGGCATTCTGCTAAATGCTGCGGGCACAACCATGAACAGGATTTATCTGAGTGGTATGTGGGTGCTCAAGTATAGTGCTCATGGGATCCTCTGAGGTTATACTCCTAGAGTTTCTGATTGAGTGGGTCTGGGGAGGGGCTGAGGACTGACACTTGGTAATAGGCATCAGGGGGAATTCTGATGCTGAGAATCTGTGGACCACACTTTAAGAGGTAGTGACCTAGTGGGTCATGCAATTGGCTGATGTAACTAAATGTTCCTTCAAGAGGTGTGCCTACAAAACTGGCTCCAGTGGCTCATTAACCATTAGCTAGTCATGTAGAGAGCAGAGAGTAAACTTGTTTTTTGGCTTGTAAGAGAAATTACAGTGAGCTATCAGGTAAAAAGCTGAGAAAGGCTACATCCCGGGTGTGGTCCTCTGCTCAGACCTCTAGATACAATGTGATGCAGTTAAATGAAAAATGTGAGTCACTCAGTAGTGTCTGACTCTGCCACGCCAAGGACTATAGCCTGCTGGGCTCCTCCATCCATGGAATTTCCAGGCAAAAATACTGGAGTGGGTAGCCATTCCCTTCTCCAGGGGATCTTCCCAACCCAGGGATCAAACCCGGGTCTCCCGAATTGCAGGCACTCTTTACCGTCTGAGCCAGCAGGGAAGCCCAATGGTTAGGTGAGGACCTGGCCAAATGTGGCCCAGAGGCTTGGGTATCCTAGCTCTGAGCCTTGCCACTCGGCTCAATTGGAGAAAGGCGCTAGATTATTCACTGATGCACTTTCCTCCCCCCAGCTCAATTTATAGATGAATTTAGAAGCCACTCGTGTTTTGGAAAGTACAGACAGGGAATGTTTCTTTGGAGCAGCATATAAGCAAATCTTGTTTTTATGGCACTAGAGTATCATCATGAGTAGTGCTGTTGTGTATTCTACACTTTGGGCTTCCCCAGTGGCTCAGCGGTAAAAGAATTTGTCTGTAACATAAGAGACACAGGAGATGCGGGTTTGATCCCTGGGTTGGGAAGATGCCCAGCAGGAGGGCATGGCAACCCACTCCAGTATTCTTGCCTAGGGAATCCCATGGACAGAGGAACCTAGTGGGCTCCAATCCATAGGGTCACAAAGAGATGGACATGACTGAGGTGACTGAGCATGAGCACTCTACTGTTTGTCATTTGTGTAGATCTAGATTTTCATATTGAGTTTTTTTCAGGTGTGCCAGGAAAGATTATTTGGGCCAGTATCTTCCGTTTCTCAAACTTGTCTGGTCAGCCTGGTATAGACTTCCCAGGTGGACTTCCTTTGGTCTGATAACTTCTGGTTTGGCCTTGGGTACAGAGTAAGAAGTGAAAAAGGAAACTGGTCAGACTCCTGCATTGAGTGAGAATTATCAAGAGAAACAGGAGCTCCTGTGGATGGTGGGCAAACCATGGATTTATGTCTGCTCCATTTGCAGTGATTGAAGCGTAAGAAGAAAATTTCATGTTAATTGATCCAAGTTCTTATAGTCAATAGTCATTTTTGTGATGTTCCAGAAATAAGATTTATGCCAGAGTAAAATCCAGGAGATGCTTAATGTGCACGTGATCCACCCAGGTACTTACACTTTAAAGAGCTGTATGCCTGATTTTTTGTGTGTTTCTTGGGTGCATTGTGGCAGAGTTTTGACACCACTGTGTCATTTGTCTTTATTACATCACTTTGAAAGTAAATGAGGACGAGTGTAGTTGTTTTTCCACTATGCAAAAGAAAGAAATGAGATGGCACTTTTGTCCAAGATCATATTTTGTCTCTCGAGTCTTGGGGAAAGATTTTATTTGCTAAATTGAGCTGCCACTCATGACTAACAGCTGTTAGAGCATTTTCGGAAAAGGTGGGCTGACCACACCGGTATTTTTAAGGAAGCCCCTACTGTGTGTTAGGAGCTGTCCTGGGTGCTGACACGCATATCCTCTCTTTTGATGGGCATGTGTTCACTTGCTACAGAAGTTGTAGCTGGTAGACGTCTCCTGTCATTCATGTGGCATTTACTGAGCACTGAGGTCTGCAGGTCATTGTGCTAGGTGCAGGTGGAAGATAAGGAAGGGAGGCGGGGCCCCTGTCCTGCAGGTGCTTATAGAGTGCTTGGTCTCTGGTGGAGCATACTGATTGCTTTGAGCTACACTTTTATCTGGAAGGTAACTCTCAGTCTTGCTCTTCAAAGCTTTTATTCTGGCTTTAGGGTCTGTAAGCTTCAAAATAGAAACTTTGCAAAATTTATAGGAGTGATAGAGGAAACTACATATCCTTACTACATTTTGAGATCTTATTTTCATGTCTCTAAAAAGACTGATATGATTCCCATTATGCAGATTGTAATATTAGTAGTAATAATTTTATTGGTACTTCTGGCAGACACCTCAGACTCTCAAAATCAGGATTTTCATAAGTCTTCAGAGATCTTTGTGACTCAATATTGGAGTGAAAAAATGCCACAGTAGGACTAGATAATGTCCTGGAAGTGAGTGCTGGTAGGGTTGTTCAGTGGTACAGATGAGAACAGCTTTCCAAGAGCTCCAATACTTAACTCTTCCCTGTTCTTATTAATATGTTGATGGCTTCTTGTCCTCACAGCATCTCAGTGTTTCTTTACATAAGTACTAAACTTTCCTGATTTTCCCCAAATTAAACCAGCTCTCGTTCTCAAATTGCATTGTGGATTGCATGAGTTTTGCATGTTATGCTACTTTGATTTGAATTTGCTTTTTCAGTAACCGGATTGAGCCACAGTTATGACCAGATGAAAATAATGAATGATGTTGCTGAGACTTCGAGTAACATTCACCTTCCTTCTCTCGCCTTACTAATCCCAACAAAAAGAATAAACATTCCACATTAAACTTCTAATTGGAATCAACATGTCTCACTGGTTACATTTCTTTTTATAATTAAGGTCCTTGTAAAGCTTTAAATCTCTTCATTTTAGAAAGCCTTATCTCTAGGTTTCATGTAGTTGCACTGAGTGACAATGTTTGCTTCCTTTTCAGGACTCGAGTCCTCTGTTAAATGAAGTTTCTTCATCCCACGCTGGAACTGATTCCCAGACCTTTGCATCAGTTAGCAAGCCATCATCTGCCTACCCCTCCACGACAATTGTCAACCCCACTATTGTGCTCTTGCAGCACAATCGAGGTAAGGGGTCTGCGAGGTGCACCCCGCCCCCAGCTGGCCAGAATCAGCCTAGCTGTCCTGTGACGTCTGGGGCAAGGATTCTGCCATTCCACAGGATTTTTCACAAATCCCATTCTTCCCCAAAGCCACCGGCCCCAGTTCACTTACTCCAACGACCCACAAAGTAGATCGCAGCAGCAGACAGAGGCCCCCGTATGGGGATGAGGCCAGGTGTCTAAATAAGTAGGTGACATGGGTCCCAAAGCCTGGGTATTCAGTTTTCCTCAGATGGGAGCTCCAAAAAGAGAGAAAAGACAGAAGGGACAATGTCTGCCCCTTAATTCCTGTCATGGGAATTCTAGTCAGAGCTTTGCTTGGAAGATCTTTGTGCCATCGTATCTCTTTTAAGTACCATTCTAAATCCTGAAGTTCTGTGACGTGGAATTTCTAGAAAGCAAAATTAGGAACACCAAAATTAAAAATAAAAGAAAGAAAACCTGCCGGATGGGAAATTTTCTCAAATAGAAACTGTTTTTGTATCTCTGCAACAGAAGCTGTTGAACTTTCTGTTAGTGGTTCATGACCTCCGTTCGCCAGAAGTCCCTGCACTGGGCACTCCCTCAGCAGTGCCCTCTGGGGACCTGGGGTTGGGGTGGTTCTTGGCCCCTTATGCTATGTGGCCCCAGACAGCTCCGCTAGGCTTTCCTGTTTGTTTTCTAGAGTTTCTCTGACTGCTTCTGGTTGGTTTTTCCCCTTCTCTGAAGGGGTATCTAAGGGGAAACAGAGTGCTTTGAGGTAATCATTGTATATGTTGACCTTTCTGCTTTAAAATTCCAGAAGACCCAAGTTTTCGTTTTTTTTTAAAGTTTAATTTAGTTGTTTGGCTGCACTGGGTCTTAGTTGCAGCATGCTGGGATCTGTTTCCCTGACTAGGGAACAAACCTGGGCCCCCTGCACTGGGAGCACAGAATTCTAGCCCCTGGTTACCTAGGAAGTCCTGAAAGTTTTCATTTTTGAAATTCCATGCAGGAATAAACTTTCCCTTTACAAAAGTCCTTTTCAGTGAAAAATGTAAAGTTTTAAAGCAGTTTCCTAATGTAAAAGGGGCTCTTGAGTCTGAATTTCAAAACACAGTGGAGGTTTAATCATTTTATTCAGCGCTCAGCTCAGTACCGAATCTTCCTTGACTCCCTGCTCACCCACTTCATAGTTTTCCTCCCTGCCCCTCCCTCTCTGTGTTAACTTGGATGAAAATCAACTGGAGTCTATTTTTAATTGTTTTCCATATTAAATGGAGTTCTTCTGTTTCCTGTCTCTAACTTGAAAAGCAGATGAATGAAACATTTTCTCTCACTTAAAATCTTCCCACTCAAATCTTAGTTATTTTAGTAATCCTGTTTTTTCATTTTGTGGGGCTCCACTATTAATTTTCACCCATGAATCTGTGTCTTTCAAAGGATAGAGTCCCAACCCCCATACTAAGCAACATAAGAGCCCATTTTCCTTCCAGCAGTGGGATACCCCTTACTGGCAGTAGCTTTTTCTGCCCGGAAAGTGTCTGTTATGCAGGACAAAGTGAAATTTTGGTTCTCTATGAACTTCTTTATGACTCATCTTTTTCAACAAAAAAACTCACTCAAAAAGAAGCAAGTTAGTTAGTTCCCAGAAGGAAAGGCATTTTCACTAAAGACAGGATTTATTCCCAAGGCAACTTGGTTTTGGGAAATGCCAAGTGTAATGCCGGCTGCTTCTGATGACACCTGGTGAGACGTTTCTGGGCACAGCAGTGCCTGCAGTTCCTTTTTGTTTCTTCCCTGAACCAAATGGAATCTTCTTATTCACTCAGATGCCTTTGGTTCTTGCCTTTCTCTTTTGTCCCATGTCCTGCCTTGGGGCTTAAACATCAGAACCTTGAAGCCTGAATCACATGTCCTTCCGAAAAGGGTTCAAGTACCTTCATTGTTTGGAATTAAAAGGTAACTTCCCGTAAAGAGTAAACCCTATGCTCCTTAAGGAGGTGGGAAGAGTGCAGGAGAATGGAAGCCCCTCGTGGGCCCGGGTTTGGCTCACGAGTCATCAGCTTGCTTTAGGTCAGGTGTTTCGGGCTTTGCTTTGGAATGTACCCGGCCTGGCAGCCCTGCTTTGCCTCATCAACAGTACCCATGAAAGCAGTTTAACTATTGCAGAGTCTCCTGAGGGAATGATAACTCTGATGCACTTCTAGAATTCTGGTGCAGTCATTGTAGAAAAGGTTCCCTTTGTTCCTGCCCTGGCTGCCCAGGGGCACAATGTGACAGTAGCCCCGGTTGCACCTCTGGCCCGCTCTTATGGCTGTGTAAACGTAGCCTTCATCACTCCCTCCGGAGTTTCCCATCCCACATGTATCAGAGGGCAGATGGCTTACCATCAGTCTGGGGAGCAGAGTTTGAACTGGAAAACTCTCAGGACTGGGTGCCTTGGAGGTTCTTGGTCACAGGGCATGTAGAATGCTAGGAGTTGGATTCAGAGCATCTTTGGTGTGTGAGGAGGGAGGGTTTGGGGAGAGGTTCTGCATATCTTAGCAAGCTTGCAAGACATATCCATGGACCACATTGGGGGACAGGAGCTTGGTGGTCCCAAATTTCTGGATCTCATGGTCACGTGAAACAGTCTGGGGACCACCCTAGGACTGCTCATTCCTAACTTTGCCCTAAATAACACTCCTGAAAAGCAACTGCTGTGATCCACGTTGCACACGTCTCCTAATTGGAAAGAAAAGCTCCCCCACACCTCAGAGGCAGGACACCACATCATCTCATCAATTGAGTAAACATCCTCTTGATTGCTGGGGAAGGCCTTGCCTGCATCTTGGAGACCAGCATTCGGGAACCATAGATTCAATGAGCACTTTAACAGAGAAGGAAACTGAGGCTGAGGCATTGTGTGATTGGTCAGTGCCATCTGACAGGTTGCTGGCAGAGCTGAACTGGGGCTCTGCTGAGCTTCTGTGGTCCCGCCGGTGCGAACCTCATCCATGTGCCTGACATGAACACGGCAGCTTCCACCAGCCGCGAGCTCCCCTACTGCTCTGTTTATTTCTTGCCACGCTGGTTCTGGAAGGAGGGTGGGGACGCAGCCAAGGGGGATGATGACAGCACCCAGGGACTGGCAAATGTTCTATTTTTATACTTGTGGCTGCTTTATATTTAGTATCTGTAGAAGGTAAATGTCATTTCTGTGCTTATCCCAAAGCACGTACACACCAAACTCTCCAGAGGAGATGCTGGCTTTCCCTCTGTGAGGGTGCTGGGAGGATGGGAAACCAATGGACCTCTGATGTTAAGCAGCAGCCGGGCCTGGTGATTAGAGAATTGAAAAGAAACCTGGGGGACCCAAGTTCTAAACACAGCTCTGATTTTCAGTGTCATCTTGGGTAGTTTGTGCCTCTTGACTGAGGTCTCTTAGCCAGTGCTGACCTACCTGCTAGGGTTATTGTGAAGATTAAAAGCCTTAACACGAGTGAAAGCTCTGGAAACAGTGTCCGGTGTGTAGAAGCTCTCAGATGGTAGCTGGCATGGTTATGATTCCATTTCCTCCGAGGTACCAAGACTGGAATGTATAAGGTCTTGCTCTCTTGAGACCAGGGGAGCTGAGGGTCTCCTTCAGTTTTCGGATCACCTTAATACAGAATGTGAACAACCCGAAAACAGTGACAGTTCTCTGAGTCCTGGGGGCAGAGGGACAGGAGACACTCCACCCAGATGCTGAAGCCACATTAATACCCCTGTATTCAGCTGGACAACATACCAGTTTAGCATCTAAGCTCAAAGGACAGTGAGACACAGATTTGGGGATCCTAACGAGTTGTGCCAGAACTTCTTGGGCTTACTGTGTCTGTTTAAATCTCACTTACACTGTGTATTTTTTTTTGTTTTATCACAGAACAGCAGAAACGACTCAGTAGCCTTTCAGGTAGGTGAGAAATATTTATTTACACATTAACACGTGTTCCTGCTAAAGCCATCTTCTGGCCACCACCTGATGTGTTCAGTCAGTGAAGTCTTGCGAGCTTCTCTGATGTGTTGGGAACTCAGCTTATTGCTGGCTGCAAGGATGATCAAAACAGGCATGGTTGCCGCCTCCCTGGAACTTGCAGATTGGTAGCTGTACCCTAACAGTACAAACTAGTTATATGTGTCCAGTGGGCCTGTGATAAGTACCTTGATGGGTAAGAACATTCTATTCTGAATAACAGCAACAAGGAATTGTGCTTTAGATGGAGTGCTCCTGGCCAGTGTCATTGAAGAAGGCACCGTCCTATTGCTTCTGTCTGTCTTCTAGGATGTGACAGGTTTGGGACTGGGAAATGTGGGTATGTCCTCTTCTTTTTGGCTGGCAACGCCAAGTGCTAGTAGGTGACCCTATGATGATGGACCTAGGGGAGAGCTTCCAGACCAGCAGTGCCTGGAGGAGGGCAGAAGAGCACTGCCTCTTGAACTTGAAGGGGCATCAGAGCCTCCTGGAGACCTGGCCAAATCCCGGATCCCTGGGCCACCCCTCCAGAGATTGGGTGTCATGGGAATAGACGAGAAGTTGCATTTCTCACCAACTCCCTGGTGGCTCTAGTGCTGCCCTCTGTACTGACTGCACCAGAGTTGCAAGTTTCTTCAAGGGTCAACAGTGTCAGGGAGTGACTGCAAGTATAATCAGGTATCAGGGCTCACTCTTTGATAAAGTGTGCAGAATTGGGACAAGGTTGGCGTGGGGAGGGAACCCAGGAATGGGAATGTTTTAGGCATTTCCTTCCGACTTTGTGTAGCCGGAATCCTGGTTCTCCCACTTACTGATGGTGTGACCTTAGGCAGCTTCCTGATGATCTAAACTATGAAGTCAGTTTTCTATCTGCTGAATAGGGAAAGCAGTAGTGAGCGCCTCTGGGTTCTGCTTGTCACCAGCTTAGCACTGGTGCTCGTAAGCGCTTGATAGACGTGAGTTACTGTTGTCAGCCGGTGCCTCCGTTGGTTCACTTGTTATTGTATTGAGTGCCTCAGCGTCAGGCACCGAGCCAGGATCTGGGGCTATATCAGGGAACTGTGCTTCCCTGGAATAGCTTGTGGTGTGGGATCATGGCTTGTCATCTTGGTCACAGACTCATTTGGAGGCTCTAAATAAGGTAGTAGATTCAGTCTCAAGGAAAAGCCACACGTATGCAAACACGTGACGTGTGGTGGATTTGCAGATGCTCATGAACTCCGGACTTGAGGACCCCGATCTGGTGGATAACAGAAGCACTGTTTTCTTGAGCAGCTGCTCCATGAATTCTGGGTCCCTTTCTCCCACTGCTGTCCTTGTGATTCGTGGAGAGACGGGCGGAGAAGATACAGGGTTCTCACACCCTCTCCGCTTTATCAGGACTTGGCTGAAGGATCAGGACAAGCTGTGGCTGAGCTCAGGTGCCCTTTGTGGCCCCTCCAGGAGCTGCCTGGCCCCAGCCCACTTCATTCAGGTGGCTG